>NC_069101.1:8730850-9098134 GCF_947172395.1 Bicyclus anynana
AAATTATATTTTTGATTAATTTTACCTATCTATTTATTCATTTCAATAAACATTTTAATTTTTGTCATTTTCAGGAAGGACCTCATGTCAGATGCATACTAATCTTAAGAAATAATGTATAATTAGTTTGTAAGTAGGTGCATGATTGTTAAAATAAATTAATTAATAAGTGATTTAATACTTATTCGTATCGTTCGGAATAGAAATGCCTTTTGTAGTTTAATACAAATATAACAAAAATAATTCGAAAATTAGCAAAAGATAATTATTAAATTATTTAGTATTTATTTTTATAGTAGGTTTTAAATAAGTAAACTAAATTAACATGAAGTATTTATTAACAACAAACATTATTTAATTACATCTAGGTACATAAACATTCCATTAGACTTTTTATGACTATTTGCGTTTCAGTTGCACTTAAGAATAGCAAATGGCACGAAATAAATAAATCTACAATACTGGGTTATCAATTTGATTTAAGTTTACTTATAAACAAAATTCTAAAATAAATAAAGACAAGTCTAAAAACCACCCCTTAACTCGTGTTTCAAGTGAAAGAGGAGGAATACTTGATGTGTTGTTTAAAGACTTGTGTACAGCCAATAAAAACTCAAAATACACATGACTATCACAGGCAAGAATCAAAATTATACTTTAAAACACTACTACTAACAATAGAAGTCCATTTTTTGTTCTCACAATTCACTATGTTATGAGCATCAATTTTTTATCATATAATAATCAGTCATACTTTGCTTATTACAATGAAGTCAATATGTATTCAAATACACGCTTTAAACTAAAGTCTACACGAAAAATGATCTATAAAAATATGAAAAATTGCTTGCACATAAATTAATTTAAAAATTTTTCTTGGTTCTTCAGGTTTTAACAATTTTCATACGATCAAAACTTTTAGAGCCATCCAAACTGCCATGTTACTTCTACAACAAAGCACAATCCGTATTTCCATAAAATTAATGTATCTCAAGATGCTAAATATTTAATAGAAGAAGTAGCAATGATATATCAACTAATAGAGTACTGATATACACCACTATTCACACACGTGAACAATAGTGATTTTACTACCTCTGATGAACATAACGGTTCTAACATCTCTGAATAGAAAACACTCATGTAGGTTCTAATATATAGCATATTGTACTCTAAAAACGACACGTCATGGCTTTGGAATTTCATCAATACGTCGTCGCTTAACAGAAAAAGTTTTCAATTCAGTTGGTTTCCAGCAAACTGACTGGGTCTTTGGGGGTAGGTTTGAGGATTCTTCCTCTGAGCGTCGTAGAATCTCCAGTTTAAGTACCAGAATGGCTGTTTATCTATCGGCATTTGGTTAAGTCGGTTGATCAAGTTACCGTCGCCCCTAGCTTCTATGGGTTGATCGGCGTCTTCCCCAAATCTGTTTGAAATGCTTTCTGTTTCCACAGAAGGATATCCAATGGGGCGTAGACCAGCGTAGAATGGTCGCTGGGCTGAGGTCAGTGCTACCAGCATAGCAATGGCCAACGCAATCTTGTACACTGCCATTTTGTCTGAAAAACAAATAAAAATAATTTTGAACATTAATGAGAAAATGGCAAATATTATACCCTATAGCTGTGGCACAATTTAATCGTATTTATTAATACATTAGCTGAAAAACAGTTTAGGTTTAGTGAGTTAAAAATTGTAGTAATTTTCAAAATGTTTATCAATAAATTAAAATAAACATTAGAAGAAAAAAATAATGAGTAAAGTTTTCAAACTAAATTATGTTACGTAGGCCTTTAATTAGCTTGGATAAACAAAATTACAGATGAACTCTAATAATAAAATTTAAACTATAGGTAAAGTTTTTCAAAATATTTACCTTTTTAATAATTCGAAGTGTTAGGCTGTACAACAGTCCGTGTCAACTGAAGATTCATTTAATTATGATCAATGCAGGAGAGGCGTATCGTATAAATATCACTTGGGATTCTCGCGGGCACATTTACCGCTACGTCACCGATGCCATAGAGTTATGATTCTACTAGACCTGTCAAATAATTTTGAATGAATGAATTTAGTATTGGAATCGATTTCATTGTCTAAAATATAACAATTTTGAATGGTTTAATAGTAGTAGAGCTCTTCGTATCAGGGTTTCTCCGGGAATATACTACCGTTAAGGTCAATTTTGTCAAATTCAAGCAAATTGTGTTTCTATCTGTGCTATTTAAGGTAAAAGTAAGTGAGAACATTTATTATTTGATTTTTAATTTTATTATTGAAGAGGTGTCAAGGATATGACTTCACCTTTAAGTCATTGAAATTACGCCATAACTAGCTAAATTAATAGATAATAAAAATATTTAAAAAAGGAAATAAAGATGCATTTGTTTTACGGGAATATATTGGTAGGTACTTGTAAACTAATAAAATACACATAACAACTAGAGATTTAGGTCTAATAAAATAAAATTGATGAAGATCTTGACCTACATTAACTTATCTGTCGCATTATTGGCGACAAAGCGTTCCTTCTAAACATTCATTCCTCTCAGAATGAGAAGGGTAAGGCCAATAGTCCACCACGCTGCCCAAAGCGGATTGGCAGATTTCACGCACGTAGAGAATTGAAAAAATTCTCAGGTATGCTGGTATCCTCAAGATTTTTTTCTTTACCGTTTGAGACACGTGATACTTAAATTCTTAAAATCCAATAACTGTAAAGTTGGAGGTGCATGTCCCAGACGCCCTTCGGAATCGAAGGCAGAGGTCATATCCACTGGGTTATCACGGCCTTCGAATCCTTAACTACAGTCAAAGCTAAGTGTTTTAGTACTTGTGTACGATTCTAGTATTTAATTATTTTTATTATAAGGTAGCTCCCATAGAGTTATAATTGCATAGAGTTAAGTTAAATTGCAACTAACTGACGGACTTACAACTCTTTTCTGGTCACTTTGTCTATTTATATAAAAAAAAAAACACTTGCCTAGTTGTACAAGCTACAAAGGCCGGAACCGAAACTGATTTTTTAATCATTTATTTGCTCGATTTTTTGCGTGAATAGTGGATGTAATTGGATCCATTAGGTGTCATTCTGATTGAGTTCGACAGGAGGGTTTTTTTCCACCCACCTTTGTAGAAGATAGTATGTTACAAATAGTACCTGCTTCTCGCCTATTTCGTATAGATAAGTGTCGCCGCCTAGCGTATAGTAGCGTCATTTCATTGCATGATATAAATTCATCATTGGTTATTTTACTCTTAACAGTTGTGACGTCACGTTATGATTTATATTGTATTTAATTTCTCAACTTTGTGTTTCGATATTTTAATATTATTTTACGATCGTTATAAATATCCTCTAATTAATTAATGTGTTTTAGATAGAATTATAACGTTAGGTTTGTATAATAATACTCCGGAACTATTATTAAAACGTACCTACTTGTATTGTTAACATATTCGTGCTACCAACAGTAGACATTAACTTTGCAAATATTATAAAATAGAGGGTTGTTTAGCAGATTCATTCATTTACTACCGTCAGCGTGTAATATTAACATTATCAATCAATCAAAATTTATTTATTGCGAATTCAGGTTACAGTCAGATATTATTGAAATAAACACCAAATTCCGCCTTACAGCTTGCAATATCATTATATTATAGCGGAAGCTATGCCGAAATTGTTATCAAATTAATTTGTGTACAGTGAAACTATTATTTTACTTCTCCCACCTTCTGTTACAAGTAGTAAAAAAAATTTATCTACTGTACTTTTAGAAACGGACATACCTACCTGACATTGTTTGTTCTACACAATAAAAGTCACGAGGAACGATATGATTCGAGAAGCGGACATGTTTTATAACAAAAACAAACGGTATATAGATAATTCTTGTATATTATTTTCATTATGCAACCATTATCTACAGGGAAACCCGACATTTAATCGATCCACATTTTTAATCTTGGACTGGTTTGTGGTTTAAGGATTATCTTAAAAACCATGATTTTATCTATTTTATTATTTTATCTTCCGATTTATTTATTTCATTGTTGTTATTATGTTTTTTATGTCGCAGTTTTGAATGTACCCTGTAATTTTAATTATAATTCGCAGTTTTTCAGTATTCTTGGCTAGTTACCATCCTACTGGTACGTACCATTATGTACATAATAAGCGTTAGGTGCTTACTGCTTTTTTTTTTAATTCTTTACAAGTTAGCCCTTGACTACAATCTCACCTGATGGTAAGTGATGATGCAGTCTAAGATGGAAGCGGACTAACTTGTTAGGAGGAGGATGAAAATCCACACCCCTTTCGGTTTCTACACGGCATCGTACCGGAACGCTAAATCGCTTGGCGGTACGTCTTTGCCGGTAGGGTGGTAACTAGCCACGGCCGAAGCCTCCCTCCAGCCAGACCTGGACAAATTAAGAAAATCTCAATCTGCCCAGCCGGGGATCGAACCCAGTTCCTCCGTTTTGTAAATCCACCGCGCATACCACTGCGCCACGGAGGCCGTCATATACCGCCGCTTATACCTTGAATCAATCAAAATCAAAATCAAAAATCATTTATTTCAAGTAGGCTCAGTTTACAAGCACTTTTGACTCGTCAGCTGACTATTTGTAAAGATTCTACCACAGGTTTGGAAGGCTTGTTGAAGGTTGTCCTTGTCCAAACTGTTTGAGGCTTGTACTATAGGGTACTAGAAGTGCCTGAATCTTTCATCAGATATAAATATAAAAGGCGAAAGATTTATGCGTTTTAAAGGGAAACCAGAGTAGAGTGGAGAGCCGTGATAGCCCAGTGACCTCTGCCTCCGATTCCGGAAGGTGTGGGTTCGAATCCGGTCCGGAGCATGCACCACCAACTTTTCAGATGTGTGCATTTTAAAAAATTACATATCATGTGTCTCAACGGTGAAGGAAAAACATCGTGAGGAAACCTGCACACCGGAGAATTTTCTTAATTCTCTGCGTGTGTGAAGTCTGCCAATCCGCATTGGGCCAGCGTGGTGGACTAATGGCCTAACCCCTCTCATTCATATACGAGACTCGACCTCAGCAGTGAGCCGAATATGGGTTGAAATGATGATGATGATAATATAAAGCCTCAATAGCTCAACGGTAAGAGCGGTTGGACTCATCATCGAAGGGTGGTAGTTCGATCCCCGCCCCGTTGGTCTATTGTCGTACCCACTCCTAGCACAGTCTTTCCCGACTAGTTGGAGGGAAATGGGAATATTGGTCATATAAAAAAAAATGGCAAATATTCATTTTAAAAAAAAAAAAATATACATATATAGCTTTTTTTTTTTAATTAATTTATTTTATTGATAAGATATAACAATTATTTTACATATCGATACTCTCGCCAAACTGTACAGGCAGTTTTTTGGCGAGTTGACGCTCATTATTCTAGTTATTTTTTAAAAGTAATTGCTAAATCTAATTTTAATAAGATAATTAAAACTAAGGTAACCTAGGAATTTAATATCATAAAATGAAATAATACAAAAAAAAATACAAAAGGTGCAAAACAATTTCTATTAAGTAAATCCGTCAGTGATGGGGTCCCCAAGGAAAACTTTCTTTAATTTCTTCTTGAGGACTCCTTCACTGATCTCCCTTTCTTTTTTGAGCCACTCAATTTTATTATATATTTTAGGTACCATGTAGCCGGTAGCTGATATCACAGTTTATCTTCGTATATTAGAAAGTTGTCAGTCAGTAAAATAACAGACGTATGAGGCTTAACAACTATGTCTCAGGTCAAAGGGGGTGTAGATATGTTCTACGAAGTGCTTCTATGATAGAGGTCATGGTATTCAACTTACGTCAATATAAAAAAATGGCTTTTTGTTTTTTTTTTACAATTAAACTCAAAAATTACTCCTATTTTAAAAATTCTTTTACCATTAGAAATATATATTCGGGGGCGGGGATCGAACTACCACCCTTCGATGATGAGTCCAACCGCTCTTACCGTTGAGCTATTGAGGCTTTATATTATCATCATCATCATTTCAACCCATATTCGGCTCACTGCTGAGGTCGAGTCTCGTATATGAATGAGAGGGGTTAGGCCATTAGTCCACCACGCAGGCCCAATGCGGATTGGCAGACTTCACATACGCAGAGAATTAAGAAAATTCTCCGGTGTGCAGGTTTCCTCACGATGTTTTTCCTTCACCGTTGAGACACATGATATGTATTTTTTTAAAATGCACACATCTGAAAAGTTGGTGGTGCATGCCCCGGACCAGATTCGAACCCACACCTTCCGGAATCGGAGGCAGAGGTCATACCCACTGGGCTATCACGGCTCTCCACTGTACTCTGGTTTCCTTTAAAAACGTATAAATCTTTCGCCTTTTATGTTTATATCTGATGAAAGATTCAGGCACTTACTAGTACCATTAGTACAAGCCTCAACAGTTTGGACAAGGACAACCTGCCTTCCGAACCGGTGGTAGAATCTTTACAAATAGTCAACTGACGTGTCAAAAGTGCTTGTAAACTGAGCCTACTTGAAATAAATGATTTTTGATTTTTTGATTGATTCAAGGTATAAGCGGCGGTATATGACGGCCTCCGTGGCGCAGTGGTATGCGCGGTGGATTTACAAAACGGAGGTCCTGGGTTCGATCCCCGGCTGGGCAGATTGAGATTTTCTTAATTTGTCCAGGTCTGGCTGGTGGGAGGCTTCGGCCGTGGCTAGTTACCACCCTACCGACAAAGACGTACCGCCAAGCGATTTAGCGTTCCGGTACGATGCCGTGTAGAAACCGAAAGGGGTGTGGATTTTTCATCCTCCTCCTAACAAGTTAGCCCGCTTCCATCTTAGACTGCATCATCACTTACCATCAGGTGAGATTGTAGTCAAGGGCTAACTTGTAAAGAATAAAAAAAAAAGCAGTAAGCACCTAACGCTTATTATGTACATAATGGTACGTTCCAGTAGGATGATAACTAGCCAAGAATACTGCGAAAACTGCGAATTATAATCAAAATTACAGGGTACATTCAAAACTGCGCCATAAAAACATAATAACAACAATGAAATAAATAAATCGGACGATAAATCATGGTTTTTAAGATGATCCTTAAACCACAAACCAGTCCAAGATTAAAAATGTGGATCGATTAAATGTCGGGTTTCCCGTAGATAATGGTTGCATAATGAAAATAATGTAAAACGATTATCTATATACCGTTTGTTTTTGTTATAAAACATCTCCGCTTCTCGAATCCTCCTTTCCTTTGACGGCCTCCGTGGCGCAGTGGTATGCGCGGTGGATTTACACAACGGAGGTCCTGGGTTCGATCCCCGGCTGGGCAGATTGAGATTTTCTTAATTTGTCCAGGTCTGGCTGGTGGGAGGCTTCGGCCGTGGCTAGTTACCACCCTACCGACAAAGACGTACCGCCAAGCGATTTAGCCTTCCGGTACGATGCCGTGTAACCGAAAGGGGTGTGGATTTTCATCCTCCTCCTAACAAGTTAGTCCGCTTCCATCAGACTGCATCAACTTACCATCAGGTGAGATTGTAGTCACGGGCTAACTTGTAAAGAATATAAAAAAAAAATCTTTTATTGTGTAGAACAAACAATTTTTAGGTAGGTATGTCCGTTTCTAAAAGTACCATAGATACATTTTTTTACTACTATCTACTACAAAGGTAGGTGGATAAAAACTCTCCTGTGGAACTCAATCAGAATGTCACTTAATGGATCCAATTACAACCACTGTTCCCGCAAAAAATCGAGCAAATTAAATGATTAAAAAATCAGTTTCGGTTCCGGCCTTAGCTTGTACAACTAGGCATAAGTGTTTTTTTATATAAATAGACAAAGTGACCAGAAAAGAGTTGTAAGTCCGTCAGTTAATTGCAATTTAACTTAACTCTATGCAATTATAACTCTATGGGAGCTACCTTATAATAAAAATAATTAAATACAAGAATTGTACACAACTACTAAAACACTTAGCTTCGACTGTAGTTAAGGATTCGAAGGCCGTGATAGCCCAGTGGATATGACCTCTGCCTTCGATTCCGAAGGGCGTAGGAATCTGGAACATGCACCTCCAACTTTACAGTTATGTGCATTTTAAGAATTTTAGTATCACGTGTCTCAAACGGTAAAGGAAAAAAATCGTGAGGATACCAGCATACCTGAGAATTTTTTCAATTCTCTACGTGCGTGAAATCTGCCAATTCGCTTTGGGCAGCGTGGTGGACTATTGGCCTTACCCTTCTCATTCTGAGAGGACATTCGTGCTCAACAGTGAGCCCAATATGGGTTGATAACCTCCTTGAAAAAGCGCTTTCTTTTTCAGAAGATTCCTAAATTAGGCTGATTTGACAATAGGGCTTCTAAGAACATTTTCAGGTTATGTGAGTTATAATCAAAACAGCAAACGGACTATATTATTGCAAACAACTTGTCGTAACTGTGTAATAGATGTCTAACGCAAAGCGCCACAGCGTAAGTAATTAAGTATCATAAATCGTTGGTAGAGACATTCTAAAGCTATTTCATTCATTTAATAGCTTCATAATAATTATTTTATATGTAATCTGGTGAACAGTTGGTGAAGCCCTTTTAAACACAGCCTATTTCGTTCAAATCAGTAAAGCCTTTCAAAAGTTTTTATTTTAAAATCTGTCTCAAATACCTACATACATACACACATAGTATATATTCCGCACATATAGTCAGTCAGACAACAACGTAATCTAAATAAATATTAATCCATATAATCTAGTGGTCACGCCATCACACGTGAACGGCTGGACCGATTTCACTATTTTATTTTTGATGTGTTTGTTATTGTCAAGAGAAGGTTCTTATGACAGAAAAAATAAAAAACGGTAGGGGTAGGTAGCGATAGGTTACGGGTAGGGTCGGGATAGGGGTATACACCACGAAGGCATGTGAAAAAGCTATGCCCAAGAAAGGAGTACGCAAGAAAGCACCAGTATACTGGTGGAATGAGCAAATAAGAGAGAAGAGAGAGTTTTGTACAAAATTCCGAAGAAAATACACTCGCCAGAGACGAAAAAGTAAGTAACCGTAAACGTAAACTCCAACAAAGAGGAACAAAGCGAAGAAGTATAATTAGTAAAAATAGGTATGGAAACCGACGCGGTGTCTTGCAGTGCGATGGTAAAAAGGTGACGGTGGTACGAGCTCAAATAACTCCTGTGCACACTCTCCGAAATATATTCTGTAAAATACCGAGAGACCAGCAACCATTCGACGGTGGCCAAGGCTATGAAATATATAGAAAAATCATACATACATTTTGTATGAAACGGCTCTGTTGACGATACCTTGTACAAATTGTAGTAGACGATACTCGTATATCAAAACTTTCATTGCATATCATCAAGTCAACATTCAAGGCAGGACGCGGTCACACAGCATAAAAATTTGTATGATTCTTTGATTACTGTATAAACTGAGCTGTGGCGTCTTTACATTATGCGTACTTGATGTAAATATTATGCTTAGATATTTTCTTAAACAATTACTACGATTATGTTAAATTAAATATTTTTCTTTACAAGAATACTACTGTATATCTAAAAAGTATCTTCTAGTATATCAAGTAAAAAAATTAATAAAAAAATACAACCGACTTCAAATGTCGCTTGTGAAGAGCGAGTATAAAAGCGGGGAGAGCATGGAGCCCTGAGGGAGATCAGTTTGAAAGCGGTATCAAGTTAGTGATGTATCAATTCAAGCCCTATAATCATAAAGATTTCGGATTTTCAGACAGTCCTCTCAGAAACGGCTTTAATTGACACAGTTCTTTCTACACCTACACTACACCGTACCGCCGTACCGTGGTAGTGCCTTCAAACTGATCGCACTGAGCAAAGTGATAAGGTAGCACATACGATGTTTTTTTCGCTTTTTAGTTCAGTAAAAACATTTTTATAATTTTGAAGTCGGTTATATTTTTTTATTAAATTTTTTTATTTTTATTTTACGTACACAGTTCACAATATACACCGTTTTACAAATCTATACTAATATTATAATCTATACTAATCTATACTAATATTATAAAGAGGTAAAGTTTGTAAGTTTGTAAGTTTGTCACATTTTTTAAATGGGGTAATCTTCGGAACTACTGGTCCGATTTTAAAAATTCTTTCACCAGTAGAATGCTACATTATCGGGCAGTGCTATAGGCTATATTTTATATTGGTATCATATATATTAGCCGCGTTATCACAGTTTTTGTCATACAGGTCGGACTGAAAATCCTCTTAAACAGACTTATTCGCATGCGCTGCCTTAACTATTGTGTAAAATTGAAATTAATGTATGGAGGCTTTATGTATCTTTAAAAGTTCTACAAAAAAGTCCGCGACACTATATATCTATCTTCTATATATTAGCAGATATAGTACCTTTTGTGTTTTAAAAAATATTAATTTTATATACTTAGGTTTACGTCATTATTTATACAACTAAACTTTAATCCTTATTAAAATAAATTATTTAATAATCACAAGGATATTATGGAGATAAGATTTGCCCTTTACAGTATGTTAATTACTTAAATAGTTTCGGAGATAATACAAAATTTCTAAAAGACGCAGAAATTCCGCTATATGACGCCCGGCGCTTTCATTTACGTAGTTCCCGTTCCCGTGTGAATATGGGGATCAAACATAGCCTATGACACTCGCAAATAACGTAGCTTTCTATTGGTAAAACAATTTTCCAAATCGGTCCAGTAGATCCAGAGATTACCTCCTACAACCACACGAACTTTACCTCTTTATATTATTAGCATAGAAGTCTCTATTTCTCTTGGTCATACCACCACTCTCGAAGGACTGGACCGATTTTGCTAAGGGTAGGAGTAAGATAGAGAAGTTACAGGGTAGGGTAGGGTACGGGTAGGGAAGTGTAGGGGTAGGGAAGCGTAGGGGTAGTGTAGGGGTAGGGTAGGTTTAGGGCCGGGTTTAGGGTAGTGGTAGGGTAGGGGTAGAGGTAGGGTAGTGGTAGGGTAGAGGTACGGGTAGGATAGGAAAGTGGTAGGGTAGGGGTAGGATAGGCGTGAGATAGGGGTACGGGTGGGATAGGGGTAGGAAAGGGATAGGGTACGGGGAGGGTAGGGGTAGGATGGGGGTAGGGTGTAGGTAAGGTAGGGGTAGGGTAGGAGTATGTTTGGGGTAGGGTAGGGGTATGGGTAGGGTAGGGTAGGGGTAGGGTAGATGTAGGGGTTGGGTAGGGTTGGGGTAGTGGTAGGGTAGGGGTAGGGGTAGTAGTAAAGTTGACATCGAAATTTACGCGGACGAAGTCGCGGGCGTCCGCTAGTATTTTATATGATTATGATTATTTAAAGAATATATATAATTAAATAATAATTCTTAGGGATGAAACGATACGAGTAAATACAAGTACGTACTCGATACTTTTGCGCCGATACCAAGTACTTTTAGTATCGATACTTTGAAATTAAGAATCGAGTGGGTATCGGTCAAAAGTACTCATATCAGTAAACCAATGTCACTATTTTGTTTTAACATTGATAATTGAAAATTGCATATTTTAAATTGAAATTATTGAAGGCATCCTAGCCTTAGTTTTGTTTGTGTAGTTGGCAAGCTTGTTTGTCTATGCCACTTCGCTTAAATTTAACTAGGAAACGTTTGGAAAAATTAATATTTTTGGGAAGCACTACAAAGACAGGCTTTTTCATAAATGTACTTAACAATAAAGAATACCTAGTACATGTTACGGTTTTTACTCAAAAATTTCCAAAAACGATTCGATACGAGTAAGTATCGATACTTTTCAACTGATACCGAGTAAGAGTCGATACTTGACGACCGATACAGTATCGAGTAAAAGTATCGATACCTCAATGGTATCGTTTCATCCCTAATAATTCTATAATTTCTGAATCTGCAGTGCACATAAGAACACGAAGGTTCGTTAGTTGCACTTGAAAAAAATTAGTGTTAGTTAACTAGGTACCAATGGTCATAAAACCAAAAGTATGTAAAAGGCATTTAGAGTGTTGACGACTCCACGTGTTGTACTTTCTGATACGAACAAACGGTAGCGCGTTGTAGCTACGTTCAGCGCCATCTAGTATGAAAGACTTTAAACAGTTAGATTTTTGTAACAAATTACAATACAATATATCTGTTACATTTAGCTTATCTAAACCTAACACAAGTTTATTACCACCACCACCACATTATATACCACGTATAAATTATTTTCATACCATTTTTACTGTTGCGATACTCATTTTCATTTCAAGTCAAGTCAAAATTTTAATAAAAAAATACAACCGACTCCAAAATCACGAAAATGTTTCTACTAAACTAAAAAGCGAAAAATATCATCGTACTATGTGCTTGCTACCTTCTGATCAGCTTGAAGGCGGTACCAAGTTAGTGTTGCGTTAATTAAAGCCGTATCTATAAAAAATGTCTGAAAATCCAGTTAAAATCTTTAAACGGCTTGAATTAATACATTAGTAACTTTATATCGCCTACATAGTACGATGTTATGTTTAGCTTTTTAGTTTAGGTATGAATCCGTCATACTCCTAATTGATAAAAAAAATCTAAGAAATTATGTATAATTATGGCAAAACACCGTTTGCTAGGTCAGCTAATAATTACGTAATAATCCTTGTATGATTATAATATACATGGCAAAAACATTACACTCTTTTTAAGTAAAGATGGATCAGTTTCGCATTAAAAATAACGTGAGAAGATCTCATATCGACAAGATTAATATGTTTCACATAATAATTAACAACCTTTGGCTAATAAATGTTTATAGACAAAGAGCTGGTGAATGAAATTTTTATTCATTCTTTTTAAAATGTATTTAAACTTTTCCATTGCAATAATCGTTATGCATTTAAACGAGAACGTAGAATAATTAAACTTTGTATCAGAAATACCATGTGCACATATGTGTACTTAACTCGATAATTTGCGGTTAAAATAGCAGCACTTCAAATATTATGCAATATTTATTTAAAAAAAATAATTCTGGTTTTATTTCAAACTAACTTTAAACAGTGTAATCTTATATAGAGTGGAAAACTTTATATAAGACTACACTGCGACACTGCGAGCGATTGTTAGTATAATATGAATATATTCATTAGATAAACGCTAGGCATTAATGTTTGTCTCAATTTATAAGTGCGATTGCATTTGCGTGACTAGTCTTAAGTTTATTATCCCAATCATATTTAGCTAGGTATAACAATATTATATCTGTACGCCGTACATAAATCGACAGTTTTTTGTCCTATAATGGTGGCTGCAATTACGCCTGACGCCTTATGATTAGTAAAGATGCGGCCAATGATAAAACGCTCTTGCCTAGAAAGTGTCATTAGAGTGTTCCCTCTTAATTTAAGAATCCCAAGTTTTAGGTGGTAATAAAATATATATAAATAAAAACTAGATTTTTTTATCTAATATTATATGCTTACTTAATTACCAAACTACCGAAATCGCCGCACGATCTTAGACTATCATTGTATGTTTTCTATAGATTAAACATAATGCAGGTGTTTGCGGTTGGGTTTTCCCATAATCCACTTAATTATTGTGTCATGTTATGAGATTTTATCGTGATGATTATAATTTTTTCTTTTAACTTTTTTATGTGCCAAGTGCTATTTTTAATTTTTTGTTTTTCCGTTTCTTAATTTTAAATTTTAATTCGAGTACATTTCTCCTAACATTTTTTTTTTATATATAGTCAGGACTAGCTGGCGCTCAAAGAAAGTCCGTTTGGGTGACATTGTACTTTCCACAAATCCCGCAGGAACTATGGATTTTTGTAGGATAAAAAGTAGCCCATGTTTTGCTCCAAAGTCACATTTGTCACTGTATTAAAATTTATCAAAATTAACTCTGTGGTTTATGAGTGAAAATACAACAGACAGACATGTATTATATAAATAAATCTGTAGGACTATAGGTACATTAAATTCTCACTATTTTATTTCATTTAATAACCTAATTACTTTTTTATCTGCCTCAATAATAATCGTTTGCACGCTGACCACAATTAGCAATATCTTTTATTTCTTCTAAAGAAAAGGTTAGATTTATTTAGGGCCACAGATAAAGATAATGGGAGCCAGACGGCTTGCGGTCGGGGTTTTCCAATTCCATTCAGTGATTGAAACAATATAATATTCGCACCGTGACTTGCGTCTTAAGGTTATAACTTACATTACGGCTTAGCAATCGGCCAGTTGAGTATGAAGTAAATTTAAATTCATACAATATAAGTGGCACAAGCCTCTCTGACCGAGAGAGTTACATGTTTGTGCATTTTGCCGTGGAGATATCCCGAAATTATCCCGACATAAATATTTTAATTGAATTTACGCAGATGAAAACGCAATCTTTAACCTTTCGGTGTAATCATAATTATTTATATTATTATATTATTACTAAGGTAATCAGAATAATTCCATTTAATATTTTTACCGATGCAACCTCTAAATTGAAGTAAACTACGAGCAAAAGCTTACACTCGTACCATAATTATGTGTCGTATATTTTATTTAGTTTTATAATATTTTATTCAGTCAAGGCCATGGCGCCTCCTAATTTACTTGTGGTGCGGAGACGGCCAGGTTTTTTATTTTCATACATAGACACAGTACTGCGTCCATACTGTATGATTTTCAAACCGTGACTATAACTTGTTAAATACTAAGAACATCGCTTTTATAGCATTTTGTTTATGACCTACCTAAGCTACGTATGACTCATTATGGTAATCGTAGAGGAAAAGATGCATTCAGCGTAGATGACGGCAATGCGTAATGAGAATGCTATGATGCAAGTCAGTAGCTGAAAATTTTTAATTAGTAATTATTTAAACATATATTTCTAAAAAAATATAGCAGACTCAGAGGTGATTACAAAAATAAGAAAACTAATGTCGAACAAAGGTCAAATTCACAACATTTGTCAGGACAACTTAATTAACAAATCAAACTGTAACCAAAATAAGACCCAAGAGTGGCAGAAAATGATCTTGAGTGAAGTCACGCACTTGTGAACGATGTTTGTAGGGTTAAAGGCGCCTTTGACAGATATCTAACACTCCCCTTTTCCACTCAAGTCACTCTCCCCGCCTATCCCAAGTATCCCATAAAGAATTACACAACAAGAGATGTGGACGGCTCGAATCGAACGCCACGAGCACACTGAAGCCGTCCGTACCGCAAGTCGTTGTAACGCGGCGATAACAAAATAAACTTTTTTATGAACCGAAAGATATCTACTAATATGTATACAGCTTTGTGTCCATGGGTACTACTATACGCAGAAAAAAACGGTACTATAGCTTGTACATACGAGTATGTTTTCTGGGACTATAGTAACTACAACAAAAACCGCATGAATATTGGTTAATTCAATTTCGTATTTATGGTACAATAAAACTAACACAGCTAAACATTTAAAACTATATTTTTGGGGGGATTAAAAATAAAGTAATCCCACTAGTTTGCCCTTTTTGATTTTAATTTGACGTCAATTCCATCATTATTAAGTGTCAGGTTCAAGTCAAGATTCAATCCTCACCTAATTCATGTTGTATTTAAAAGATAATAATTATTATTATGTTTTTATAGAAACGAAAAAAAATAAAAAGGACAAAGTAAATAATATCCATAGTAAGAGTTACAACAGTACTTCTATAAATATTTTTTTTTATTCTTTACAAGTGAGCACTTGACTACAATCTCACCTGATGGTAAACAACTCCATTTACTCTACTTCCATCTTAGATTGCATCATGCAATCTAAGATGGCTAACTTGTAAGTAGGCTAACTTGTTAGGAGGAGGATGAAAATTCACACTCCTTTCAGTTTCTACACGGCATCGTACCGGAACGCTAAATCGGCCCAGCCGGAGATCGAACCCAGGACCTCCGTCTTAAAAATCCACCGCGCATATATACTCGACTGTAAAAAATTACCTGTGCTTCAAGACTTTACTCGGTATTTAATTTATTCGTTTAGCTTCGTCTTAAGCCTCATCCGTCTTATCACTTCTCAATGATTAATCTGTCAAATGCAAAAGATTTTTTCAATCAAACTGGTATTTCCAATGATTAGCGCGTCAATTGAAACAAACGAACTCTTCAGTAGTCTATTAACCAAAGAATTTGAATAGATCCGGTCATAATCATTGATATCTAATAGTGTATGAATTTAACCCTTAAAACCTCTCGTGGGGAGCAGAGTCCTTTTTTGTTAGTATTGTTTTTATTTTAAACGTTACGCGCCCATAGCTCCATGTAATCCTCTGGTCACCCGGGAACTCTTGGGGAGTGGACGTGCTCCAGGCTAAAATTTATGGTGTGCTAGATACGATTTTTTTTTTATTCTTTACAAGTTAGCCCTTGACTACAATCTCACCTAATGGTAAGTGATGATGCAATCTAAGATGGAAGCGGGCTAACTTGTTAGGAGGAGGATGAAAATCCATACCCCTTTCGGTTTCTACACGACATCATACAGGAACGCTAAATCGCGTACGTCTTTGTCGATAGGGTGGTAACTAGCTACGGCCGAAGCCTCCCACCAGCTAAAATATATATACGCACGATATTATGGTGCGGGACTTAGGTCCCCCACGAGTGTAGTTACGTAAGTAAAATTACTTGATTATCTTTTTTATGGTTTGTATTTTTTTAGATTTTTGGGACATAATGAATAAAAATATTAGCTGTTAAATGGAAAAAAAAGGGAAAATGAGAAAATTCTGCCACAACAAATATCCGGTTTGAGTGATTTTGTGGTAGAATTTCGATATGTGATTTTGCATTTGACCATGGAAATATTCGTAGTTTTTTAAATTCATTATTAATTATTATGTCTGAAAAGAAATAACATAGGTACATGTTTTAAGTCTATTTATTCATTAACATTATAGTTCGTAAACTAAACTCTAAGAAATTACTTAAAGTGGCCAAATTCTAAAAGCGTCAGAATTTTTACATGCTTGCTTAAAATTTTAATAAAACTAATTTTGCTGATTTGTAATATGTCTTTTAATAATAATTTTATGAAAACAAATGCGGAAAAAATTGTTGATTCCCAACTAAATAAATAATAAGTACATGGGGGGCCTAGCTCCCCCACGAGTGTGTGTCTGGAAATAACGAGTGGTGCTCAGGGTTAACATTATCAACCTAAGTTCGCCAACTTGCATCGGAGCAGTGTGGTGAGTCTAAACTCCACGACCCCTCTCCTATAAGTAACCCTGGCCCTGTAGACCATTAAAATAGGGTGATAATGATAAATTGAAGGGATTACGAACTGCGCCAAATATAATAAAAAATAGGTAATTAATCACTGAATAAAATAAGGGACGCTAATCTACTTTGTTTATCAAACCTCTTCAATATTAATACCTTTTTTATTGAGTGTAAAAAAATTCGCAGCGTAAAAAAAGGTTTCTATTGGCAGGGGATTCGTATTATGTTTATTCAATCATTTATTCCATTAAAAAGTTAAATGGAGTTGTTTACTAACCAATTTTTCTTCTAAAACAACAAAAAAACCGATTACTGGGAACTTTATCGGAACAATATGTAGATTATTCATGAAACAATCCGTCTATATTGCGAAATAAGGGCAGGTGCTTGTAATATTACGTTACGTTATTTTGTAGGAAAACCGCGGAAAAGCCGACGTAATTTTCATCAATAATCACCATTGTCATTTTCTCTGATGATAATTCATTCATTAATCAAATAAATTCATTAACTATTTGTAAATACTTTTTAACTTTGACGGCCTCCAAGATGAAGGTCCTGGGTTCGATCCCCAGCTGGGATTGAGATTTTCTTAATTGGTCTAGGTCTGGCTGGTGGAGGCTTCCGCCGTGGCTAGTTACCACCCTACCGGCAAAGACGTACCCTTTCATTCAGAGAGGAGACTCGTGCTCAGCAGTGAGCTGAATATAGGTTGATAATGATGATGACAATGAAAAAAACCGGGGGGGAAGACCGACCGATTTAGCGTTCCGGTACGATGCCGTGTAGAAACCGAAAGGGGTGTGGATTTTCATCCTCCTCCTAACAAGTTAGCCCGCTTCCATCTTAGATTGCATCATCACTTACCATCAGGTGAGATTGTAGTCAAGGGCTAACTTGTAAAGAATAAAAAAAAACATTCTGCATGATGCATCCTTATCGAAATTACATTATTTTGCATTACCTACGCGGACGTTTAGTAAGAACAACCAAACAAATTATAATTTTTTGGTCAAATACATGTATCAAAACATCGGATGAATTGGAAAAAGTGAAGTAAAATCAGTCGTTTTTCATGGGACGGATTTTCATGAAATGGCCATTTGACAATCTTCAAATATAATAGGTTTTATGAGACACTCGAGAAAGTTAGTTCTATGTTAACTAAAAAATACATCAAAAACAAAAATTTTCGGGATGTTTGTAAAAAAATAAGGTTTACAAATTCAAAATCAATCAAAATTTTTTCTTTAAAAATCATATTATATTTTTATCTTCTTTACATTTAATGTAACACTAGCTGACGCGCGGTTTCACCCGCATGGTTTCCGTTCCCGTAAGAATACGGGCATAAAATATAGCCTATAGCCTTCCTTGATAAATATTATATCTGACACAGAAATATTTTTTCAAATCGGACCAGTAGTTCCTAAGTTCAACCAAACAAATAAACTAACAAACTCTTCAGCTTTATAATATTAGTGTAGATTTTTCATTATGAGAAGTACTGACATAAACGTACAAATAACAAAAATATTTATAATTTGTTTGTCCGCCCATACAAATCTCATGTGATAAGAGCGTGACGTCACAATCCTTATTTATCAAGCGCTCCTTGGCAGCGCCGCAAAAATTCTCAAAGCAAGTTCCAAGAGTTAGTTCGAAGAGCCGATGGACGTTAGGGTCCCAAGGTGCTGGAATGGCGACCCCGCACTACAAAGCGCAGTGTTGGTCGACCCCACACCAGGTGGACTGACGACATTAAGCGAGTCGCAGGGATTCGCTGGATGCAGGCGGCTCAGGATCGCGATGTTTGGAAGTCCCTGTAAAAGGCCTATGTCCTACAGTGGACGTCCATCGGCTGATATGATGATAATGAAGAGTTCCAGAAAAAAAACAAAGATATTCTCATCCGCTAGTATTATATGGAAATCATAGTAGAATACAGAATATCGGAAAACAATTCCTTCAGAGCACCATCAATTACTTAGCAATTACAATCAACCGAGACAATTAAGTGGGCTTACGTTTTAACAACCTAGAGTCGAGCGTTGAGCCATCAGAGTATTTGCCGATGTCGTTAACTGTGTGGGGTTTCATCGTTTTAATTAGTAGTGCCTTGGGGAGACCTCCAGCCATCTCTTTGTTTTAACTTCGATAGTTTTTTTCTTGGTCATCAGTCGTTTTATGGTTTCTTTTATTAATTGCAGTCAAACATAGCTATTACCTACTGCAATTTATTGCAGTCAAACGTATATTTTAAAACTGAATAACTTTCTGAAAAATCTATACAAATAATTGATGAAAAAAGATCAAAATCATTTTTTTTTTTTTGAAACGTCAAGTTATGTTATGATTTAATTGTGATAATAAAAGTTAAAATTAAAGTTACGAGGCCTTCGACAACCACTCCAGAACAGAACACAACAAAAATTAGCATGACAGTAGTACTCCCGGACCGGACGTTCTCATTTTATCTATCTACTAGCTGCCGCTGACGGTTTCACCAGCGTAGTTCCCGTTCCCGTAAGAATACAGGAATAATAAATAGCATATAGCCTTCCCCGTTAAATGGGCTATCTTACACTAAAAGGATATTTCAAATCGGACCAGTAGTTCCTGACATTAGCGCGTTCAAACAAAAAAACTCTTCAGCTTTATAATATTAGTATAGATAACTATTTATTCCACACTATAGTAAGAGAGTAAAGTAACAGAACTATTTTTTTTATGATTTATATTTTTTTATAATTTTATAATTATAGTTTTTATGTTTTTTTATAACAATAAACTCTCGTTTGTCTGTTTGTATTTTCATTTTATTATCTGAGTGCTCATGCATTATCAGTTATCACAGATAACTTTGGGAGAGGGGATCTATCCTATATATCGATAATAATATGAGTTTGCTCGTATGTTTGTTCAAACTTCTTCTTTGGAACTACCAGTCGGATTCGACATATTATTTAGGTATATGATAGTCTGACTCATAAGAAGTGACATAAACCAATTTAAACGGGGAGGGTAGGGAGAATAGGTGGGACAACGCGGATGAAATAGCGAACGTCTCTCAGTAAATAAATAAAAAAAGCTATATATTCCCTATGTCCCAACTTCCCCTGCAAGTTATGAGGAAGCTCGCACTTTTTACAAAGTAAATAAACGATATTAGCTTAACTGAAATAACTTGATGTTACTCCCCAGTAAAGTTTGTTTTAATTATTTTAATTTTGTAAATAAAATAATTTTGCAAATAAAATAATTTTCTTTCTTATCTTTCTTTCTTTCTAAAATATTTTACTAGGATTGAAGTAATATGACCATATGAGCTATGAACAGTGATAGCTCAGTGGATATGACCTTTGTCTCCGATTCCGGAGGGTGTGGGTTCGAATCCGGTCTGGGGCATGCACCTCCAACTTTTCAGTTGTGTGCATTTAAGAAATGAAATATCACGTGTCTCAAACGGTGAAGGAAAAACATCGTGAGGAAACCTGCATACCAGAGAAATTTCTTAATTCTCTACGTGTGTGAAGTCTGCCAATCCGCATTGGGCCAGCGTGGTGGACTATTGGCCTAACCCTTCTCATTCTGAGAGGAGACTCGAGCTCAGCAGTGAGCGAAATACGGGTTATAATGATGATGATGAATAATGAAGTACTATAAAATTATTTCATTTAACCACCTTAACGGTATACTGAGTTTGGT
Source organism: Bicyclus anynana (assembly GCF_947172395.1). Lineage (NCBI taxonomy): Eukaryota > Metazoa > Arthropoda > Insecta > Lepidoptera > Nymphalidae > Bicyclus > Bicyclus anynana. The sequence goes on from NC_069101.1 coordinate 8,751,866, forward strand.
GTTTTTGATTCAAGTTATTCATTTGTTTTTATTATATAAGCCTTATTTACGATCCTAATTATTATTATAATCTGAATCTACAATATAGAAAGAGTTTTCCAAGAGTAATAAAAAACATTTTCCGCGATTAAAAATGAAGGTAAAGGATTATCGTATTATTTGTTACTTTTTATTTTTAAGTAATCCCTGATGATCCATCTTCATTAAAATAATAATTATTTTATATAACTTTTGTAAAACAATAGGAGTGTAAAAATAGCGATCGCAGATTGATGATGATAAATCGACTATAGCCGAAGTTGTTTCAGGATAACGTCACTAAATGATGATTTATTTCAGTACATTTTGTGTTGAACAAACTAACGGTTCATAGAAACACAGTTTTCAATGGGGATGAAGACTTGGTTTGAACATATTGATTTTTATGAGACAATTGGGTAAATAATGTCAATATTAGCTGATTAATACATAAAAACACGTTTTTGTTGTTTTTTGTCTGTCTGTCTGTCCAGCCGTCTTTTTTGTTACCGGGCAACACGCTGAAACTACTGAATGAATTTAAATGAAACTTGGCACGATTTGTGACCACAATAAGAAGAAGGTATTAATCTACTATATATAAGATAATACGGAAAAGGTTTTTGGGTACTTTTTATTGCGAAAATAAAATGAGAAGGGAGTGAAATAGGGGTTGTAGGTTTGTATGAAAATTCCTTAATTTAGAGTTACAGCTTTTAAAAAATTGTTCATAAATCATAAAAAAAAATATGAAACATAATGTAATTCAATAATTTTTAAAAGTCAACCCATAAAGTGGTGAAATAGGGCTTGAAAGTTTACATCGATTTCCACGCGGACGAAGTCGCAGGCATCCGCTAGTATAGAATAAAAAAGGATCTACTCTGATAGGTCATGCTTACTCGTACATTATGCTTATTTCGTCAACTACAACAAAAAAAGAAAACTCTCTTACATAAATTACTTTCGCGGCGAAAATTCCGATTTATGTTTGTTGCATACTTGGTATTTTCGTAATAAGCTGATTGATTTCACGCCAGGCTCTCGCGGAGACGTCAAATAGTCTGATGGATGGATTGCTTTTGGAAACGGTGACTGTAATCCCATGTTTCCATTTTTTTCGTGTATAGTGTCGAATAAATCCATGAAATATTGTTTCGTATTATTCATACTTTGACCGTATATGACATGTAAAATATTTACACAATGTAAGATTACGTCTTTATATGCAAAAGCTAAAGGTCAAAAACCACTTCAAGTACATTGAAAGGAGAAGGCCCACTCATCATTGTTTACCCCAGAAAAGTTAATGCGTCACGAAGAAACTTTTACCTTTGGGCTTATTTTCCGGCCTAAACTAATAATAAATTTGATTTAAAGGGACTAGATATCGGGAATATTGCGTATTGAGTACCATTTACAGTTCACATATTACATACCAACAGACAGTACAAATTAAAATTATTTTAAAACCCGCTATTTTCTGGTTTCTGATTTTGTATGGAGCGTTTTTCAGGGACCCGCGGCAGCGCCGCAAATCTGACCCTTTAAATCCCTGTAGCTCTGAAAGTAATGGTCGCAGATACCCTGTTACTTTTACAAAATTGCTTTGCTATTAGTATACTATATAGTTTGCAATTAGTATATATATAGTACTCTTAATTTATATACAATTTAGAAAACTGTCATAATCCCTATTGGTAAGTAACTGCTAACGGCCGTTTTCAATAACCTACCCAAGATTACGGATAGATAGCTATCCTCGATTATCAGTAACAGTCAAACTATCTTTACATAGTGAAACTATCTGTCAGTAGTTTATTAAAAAGCAGATAAGAACAGAAAGATAGATTTTCTTAACTTTAGTAAGCAAAATGGCGGATAGATTGGTCATTGAAAACGGCCGTAAGACTTCACTACATTAACATAGAGCTATTTTCATACTACATCTACATTTGTGATGGCCTCCGTGGCGCAGTGGTATGCGCGGTGGATTTACAAAACGGAGGTGCTGGGTTCGATCCCCGGCTGGGTCGATTGAGATTTTCTTGAATGGTCCAGGTCTGGCTGGTGAGAGGCTTCGGCCGTGGCTAGTTACCACCCGACCGACAAAGAAGTACCGCCAAGCGATTTAGCGTTCCGGTACGATGTATCGTAGAAACCGTAAAGGGGTGTGGATTTTTATCCTCCTCCTAACAAGTTAGCCCGCTTCCATCTCAGATTGCATCATCACTTACCATCAGGTGAGATTGTAGTCAAGGGCTATCTTGTAAAGCATAAAAAAAAATCATCAATTCATGCAAACCACGACATTAGTAACTAGACGCCAGCTTTAGCGTTTTCTGAGTTCTGTGATGCAAACCATTCTTCCGTTGAGGTAGTCAGGAAGGAAGTAAAGTTACGTAGGTATAAGTTATAAAGTTTAACAAAGGTGGTTCAGGAGAAAGCCATATAAAGTATAGAACTTTAACCCTTAAATAAATAGTAAATTTCAAGCATGTATTTTGCATCAATTTTATCGCTTTTTTGACAATTAAGTAAAACTAATTTTCTAAACGTCTAGAACTGTGTGAATTTAATTAAATGTAAAGGTCGCCATTGACGGTCAAATAATCTCACGTTTCTAAATAGCAAACGTCAGTACCCACGCGGCGTACTATACAAGTCATGTACGCAGTAACCAACACACGATCAAATAGTCGTGGGTGCTACAGAAACGTGAGAATAATTGACCGTTTGTGGCAAGCATAAGTTGAATCTCGAATCTTAGGTTTTAAACTAAAACTACAGCTCAACAATAATGTAATGCCACACTAACAGATGCAATGTTATCGTTTTAACACTCTTCACGTGTCTGGAATCTAGCCATTTTGGGCCTATTGTGGTTATGAAACTGAATAAAAATGCTTTTATAGGTAGAGAAAGAGTAACCCAGAGAAGAAACGAAAGTGTTGAAAAAATGCTAGGTAATGTAAGTCTCTGAAAGCAGTAATGCCTTTAACAGATAGAAATAGAGATTTTTTTAAACGATTATATGGAAATTGGGTATTTTTCTAGTTAATTACATTTTCTGAAATTTGACTTTGAAAAAATTATTAAGTCAAAATCTGGTTCTCCGGTTAAAATTTTAATATTAGTATATAAAAAAATATTTTAATTAGCTATATAAAAAATTAAATAAGAAATAGAGAGTATATAAAATAAATAAAACTCTCGTGATACAAAGTTGTTGCCATACACTTCCGAAACAGCTTAACCGATTTTGATTAAGTTTTATTTGTATTTTGTATTATTATAGGCCATTACTGTCACCTATCTGTGCAAATGTTAACAATATACTCGTATGTTCTAGGTAATTGTCTAATAAAAATATTTTTTGATATTGAGTTGGTACAGCCGGGCATCGAATCGAGGAAACTTAATCCTAAAACAGTCACCACTTCCCTGGAGGTTTTAACCTTTTGTTTTTCAAACTTGAGCTTAGTAAAATTTCACTCGAGAATTTATAAGTTTGAGTTTTGGAACGAACATGTTACCAGTTTTCTAGCATAAACAATATTTCTTACGATCTGTGGTGAAAGCTTGAAAATAAATGGTTGAAAGTTTTTGTGATAGTAGAAAGATTTCGTGAAAACTTGGCGCGGTAAACAATAGGGTAGACTTATATAAAATTTAATATAAACAATATTATTTTTGTAGGTATTAAGGGTCCGAAATATATCGATGTCGATATTAATTAATATAAGTTAAGGATTTCTTATAAAACTTAATTTAAAAATTGTGTATTTTATTTAATTTTTGCAAACGTTTTGAAAAAATACGTGATATTTAGATTAAGTTTTTTATGATATCCTCAACTTTTATTAATTTATATCGATATATTTTGGACCCTTATTTCATGTATTACACGAAATTAATATTGTTTATATTAAATTTGACATGAATCAACAACCCTATTGTTTCGATTGTATGTTGAATATTTTAGATTTGAGTAAGTAAAATACATACGGTAAAAATCATAATACTCTTGTTTCCTTCTACTCGAAATCGAGTAAAGTATCGGATTTTATATATTTTTTTCTAATAAAAGCATCTTTGTGAAAGTAGGTCAAACGACGTGAACCTGAATAAAAAGCGATTTTGTCGTAAATCGTGTGAAGACAGCTCAAGATGATTTTCCTCATAAAAGATCACATCTCACAGCAGGAGACTTAATATGAAACGCGTGATACTAGCTGCTCTATAATTATTTCCTTGATGGCGATATTAAGGAACGTCGTATAATAGAAACTAAGAATCAAAGCGACAGTACTCGTGCTTGGAATAGGTTGAGCTCTTATCATATATGCAGAACTTGGTTCAATAATATTGCTTGATATCAAAGCTTTAATATGTCACACAGCAGTATTCATATATTCCCTAAAGACTTCATATTATGCTCATAATATTGACATACTGCATTTTTGTCCTTTAGAGGAAGCACCCTTTGATAAAGGTGAATTGCAAAAATACGTTACCTACTAGGTACCATTTTTTATAACATCAGCTATACCCATGAAAGCCTATCTAAATTAGTCCAGCCGTTTAAGAGGTTAGCCAGAATAAACAGACAGACAGACAAAACTGTTAAGAGCGCGCAACGCGTCGGTACGATATGGATAAAATTCGAAGCGCAAACGAGATTTGACTATCAACGAATTATGACTTTCACGTGAGTAGTGAGCAAAGAGTGACATTGGTAGAACGTGTCAATTTGACCTTAAACAAGGTGTCCGACTGGGGAGACGCCAATCTAGTCAAATTTAATGCTACCAAAACACAGGCGTGTTTATTCACTGCGAAAAGGAGTCCATTCCAGTTTACTCCTACTTTCCGGAATACACCTGTTCCGATCACCGACAGTATTGAGCTTCTAGGTATTACAATATCGTCCAAGCTCAACTTTGGAGAATGCATTGAGTCCAAAGCAGTAACAGCTGGTAAGAAGCTCGGTATCCTAAATAAGGTGAAGCGCTACTTCACACCGGAACAGCTTCTTACTCTTTACCAAGCTCAGGTTCGTTCGTGCATGGAGTACTGCTCCCATTTATGGGATGGATCGGCCAAATACCAGCTTGCTGCTCTGGACTCGGTGGATCGCCGAGCTAGAAGGCTCATCGGTAACGAGGCGCTAACTAATGCGAAATTGCAATCATTAGAGCATCGCCGAAAAGTTGCCTGTCTGTCGGTGTTCTACAGGATTTATTTCGGAGAGTGCGCTCAGGAACTTTTCGATCTAGTTCCCTCTTCACCTTTTTACCACACAACTGCCAGGCATCGCAGAGGTCTGCATCCATACGTAGTTGATGTCCCCTGGACTCGTACGAAGCGTTTCGGTTCTTCGTTCCTGATCCGCACTGCGAAATTATGGAATGCCCTTCCAGCTTCAGTTTTCCCTACCACCTACAACATGGATGTATTCAAGTTAAGAGTGAATAGGCATTTTCTAGGCAAGCACGTTCCACCTTAGGCTGCATCATCGCTTACTGTCAAGCATGATTGCTGCCAAGCGCTAGCCTATATAACGTAAAAAAAAAAAAAAAAAAGAGTGAAAAGCACGAAGCGATTGACGCGCGACGCAAATTTTATGACGTGAGCGCCAAAACCATTTTTACCTAATTGCAAGTAAATTAAACATAACGAAAAACAAAATGGCTATGTTCAAGATATATACCTAATTTTCTATACAAAACGAGAAAATAAGTTTGCTTTTCCTGAGATTCAAAGCAAACTGTGAGCAAAACATGTATTTTTCAAAAAAATAAACTATCGAGAAAATTTTTACAAATTGTGTATTTTGTGTACTTTTATAGCTATCACGTTACGTTAGTTAATATTATGTAAAAGAGGAACTCCTTTTGTTGGCTTATTTTTTCATATATATAATAAATAAATGAATGTAAACAGACGGACTTCGAACAATATAAAAAGGTCATTTGTTTTCAGAGAAGCGTTTGCGCTCGTGAGTTCGCATAATGTGCACAGGATATGGGAAAATGAAGGAATGTGCATATGGTACATGGTAACTATGTTTTGTTACCGTTAAATCTATAAATATAAATTAACTTGTCTGTCTGCGATCTAAATTGTATAGATTTTATTAAAAATGTAAAATTTTGTGGTTAAACATTCTATTCTGCAATGCTCACATTCACACTCACACTTATATATAAATGCAAAAGTTTGTGTGTAAGTGTGTATGTTTGTTCTTACTTTGTGCAACGACTACTGAAGCGATTTGGAATGGAAATAGATTTTACTCTGGATTAACACATAATTAGGCTACTTGATTAAATATTTATTTATTTATTTTGCTATGATCCGCGAAAAGACGACGAACCCAGGTCCCACAATATACTCTCTACGTACGTTTCACCCCGAAACCGGAGCATCCTCAGGAGATGTTGACTCTACCACGTGCAATTGCAATTGCACGCATGGGTTCGTCGGCTTTTCGCGGATCATAGCAAAATAAATAAATTAATATATATTCATGATGAATTTCCGCAAAGTAACGCCTGCTTCTATCCAATATATAGGCTACTTTTCATCTCGAAAAAATTCATGGTTCATTAAAAAAATATTCTCATGGAAAATAAAAATAATTTTAATATACTCAGAGGCACAATTATCCGCCCACTTGAATATACTCGCGTCATATTAAAGTGGGCGGAATATCTCTGAGTATATTTATCATAATGAAGAAGAGGACAACAAAGATTACGTAAATTTAATAGTTATTCTATGATGATCCCCTTCATTGTTCCAAAAATATTTCCATCGGAAAGGAAAAGGAATTTACCCCAGTTGACCTCCGACCTTAACTTTCCAAACATCTTGAATACCATTATTGGACAATATAAATACAAAAGGGTCCATTACGTTCCATTTACTCACTTTCCTGCCATTTTTGTTGAGTCTCGACACCTTTTTTAACCGACTTCAAAAAAAGGCGGAGGTTTCTCAATTCGACCGTATATATTTTTATAACCGGAATTTCGTATATGCGTAAAACGTACTAAGTATTTACTAATGCACCGTTATGTAGGTAGTTTCTTATTTTTCCCTAGGTAAGTAGGATTTTTTTCCTACCTACATGAAATGAATTTTTGAACCCCATTTTTGTTGAGTCTCGAGTCTCGACACCTTTTCTTTACAATTGGAATTCCGTATATGCGTAAAACGTATTAAGTATTTACTGTTGCACCGTTATGTGGGTAGTTTCTTATTTTTCCCTAGGTAAAAAGGATTCTTTTCCTACCTACATGAAATGAATTTTTAAACCCCTCGCTTAACTTGAAGTTCAATGTTAGAATTTTTACCTTGCAACGTATTTCAATACGCGCACTCGAAGCAATCAATAATTTTAATCGTCATTAATATTCGGCTCACTGTTGAACACGAGTCTCCTCGTGAGGGTTAGGCCAATACTTCACTACGCTGACCCAATGCGGATTGGTAGACTTCATACACCTAGATTCCTCACGATGTTTTCCTTCGCCGTTTGAGAAACTTGAAATATAATTTCTTAAAATGGACATGAAAAGTTCGAGGTGCATGCCCCAGACCGGATTAAAACCTACGCCCTCCGAATCGAAGGCAGAGTTTATATCCACTGGGCTATTACTGCACTTTGTGTTAATTGTGTTTAGTGATTAATTAAGATTGACGAAAAGTTTTACTCTATTTTTTTATTTCCATTCTATTTAAAAAAATATATAGGTACTTAATGAATGATAATTTTTTTAGGGATCGCGAAAATGTAAAATGTATGAGATTTTGCTGTTTTTTGTTCAATAAAGGTGCTAGTAAACGATCAAACTTGATTGTCAAACATAAAGCTTACTCATTCGCAAGATTGTTATGAAAAGGATAGTTTTATGCAAGATCAAAAAAAAAGTTTTTGTATTATTAAAGACAAGGTATTAACTTTTATTAAACTGTGAAATATAATAACAATAACTTACATCATAATTAGGAAAACAATATCTTTCAGTAATATTTAAAAAGCCCACGCCAAGTTTTGTTAGTTATCAGAACAAAATTTTAATTTTGAGAGGTAGAGTAGGTAGAGTAGAGTAGGTTTGTTTGTGCTTACAGCAAAATAATAGTTATTTTTTAATAATTTATACAATTTGCTATCAAGGTTATGTATTGATTTTTTTGAAGACTTACGGCTTATGGTTATAAAATATATTACTCATTGAATATACCTATTGTGCCTACTAAAATAAGTTTATAAAATATTAAGCACATTAATTATTATATATTTTAATTTAATTAATTAACACAAACCATAATCCCATTTGCATTAACTTAGATTTATACAAAACTAATAAGTAAAAAGTGCAACACTAAATCTATACTAAAATAAAGCGGAAGAGTTTGTTGGTTAGTTTGTTTGTTTGATGGATCTACAGGTTCGATTTGAAAAATTCTTTCAGTGTTAGATAGTCCATTTATTGATAAAGGCTACAGGCTATATATTATCCCCTTTTCCTACGGAAACGGGAACCACGCGAGTAAAACCGCGCGGCATCAGGTAGTCTTAATATATAGATGCGAAATCCGTTTTATGTACATTTAGCAGGGACATAGGTTCGTAGAGGCCCACTAAGAAAGAATTTTGCGATAGGGCCGGATTAAGGAGGCGTAAGGACGGACGCTAGTACTGCATTAAATATACTGCATACTACTGCATAAAACCATCAATCTGACGTAAGCAAAAGCAAAGCAAAAGTTATAGCCAAACACTTTGAACGAAAAGTCACTTTCGAGTCATCATAAGTGCAGCAGACACTGGCAAACTAGTTTGAGCTCGATTGGCATATGAAAGGTGTAAAACAAATTGCATTACCCTCTGAACTGAATCAAGCAGTACAGAAATAATAAGCTTGCTGCGTAGACATCAGCTATGAAAAATTATATCATGCACAGAGAATAAAGATCATACAGAATGAGTCTTTACAGGCAGAACAGGACTGGTGAAGCCGGTGAAACCCATTAAAAAACTAAACTTCACGCGTCTCCTTGACATCCGCATATACAAACTTTTTTTATAATTTGTAGATCAAAATTTAACACTACCAACAATACAAACTTTTTTTTTTAATTGTCGATCAAAATTTAACACTACCAACAATTCCGTAAATTAATATAATAATCAATAATTACCAATAATAAATACTCCAGCTTATTTCCTCAGGTTTCGTAACTACCTAAAACAGGTTAAAAATATTCAGGTTTAAAATATAAAAAAACATAAGACGCCATCTTTCTTGAATACTATTGAAAGTTACTGATGCGACGCTTCGTGTCGTACTGACTCGATAATGTATTCGTTTTAGAATTTGAATTTAGAACGGCTACATCTCTGCCGTATTCCGTGCGCTCTATCTGCTTCATTTATCATCATCATTATCAACCCATATTCGGCTCACTGCTGAGCTCGAGTCTCCTATCAGAATGAATCTCATGAATGGTATGCATTCTCTGGTATGCAGGTTTGTTTTTCCTTCACCATTTGAGACACAGTGCAGTGCAGAAAAATTGGAGGTGCATGCCCCGGACTGGATTCGAACCCACACCCTCCGGAATTGGAGGCAGAGGTCATATCCACTGGGCTATCACGGCTCTTTACTTTATGGCTATTTGACGGCCTCCGTGGCGCAGTGGTATGCGCGGTGAATTTACAAAACGGAGGTCCTGGGTTCGATCCCCGGCTGAGCAGATTGAGATTTTCTTAATTTGTCCTGGTCCGGCTGGTGGGAGGCTTCAGCCGTGGCTAGTTACCACCCTACCGGCAAAGACGTACCGCCAAGCGATTTAGCGTTCCGGTACGATGCCGTGTAGAAACCGAAAGGGATGTGGATTTTCATCTTCCTCCTAACAAGTTAGCCCGCTTCCATTTTAGACTGCATCATCACTTACCATCAGGTGAGATTGTAGTCAAGGGCTAACTTGTAAAAAATAAAAAAATAAAAAAAAAATATTATTCTTCAATCTGTGTATTATGTATGCATTGTACTCGTGTGATAAACAAGCCGGGCTTTTTTGAACTCAATGAAAATGTTTTGCTACAATCGTACTGCACGGACAAGCGGTCGGTGTTTAAACATGAAATGGAACTGAAAATAAACGGAACGTGTAGACGTCAAGTTTTGTGTTGGCGGAAATGTTGTTTTCTGTGTTTCGTATAAAAATATCTGGAAACATATCTGTTTGCCCAAACTATTGCAGTGTGTAGATGCATAATGTGCAAACTAGTCATCGCAGTGGCGTGCACTTCATAGATTCAAACATGCATTGCCTACCCTGAGGAGTGAATGCGGACCTGATCCTGAACCATGTCGATTATCTTTCTTTAAACGCTAATCGACCACCGGCCATAAGTGGCTGTCGCGCGCTTCATCTACTTTTGTGGCCCCTTCTTGCTTCTTGTAGTGGCGTTTGTGGCTGCCGCTTGTGGCCCGTGTGCGGCGACAGTACTAATGTGACACGTCGGGTAACAGCGACTGTGATTGTACCATTATTTAGTGGTAGAGGAAACACCTCGAGCAAGTCCCAGGACTTTTGACCTGGAGAGTAGGTTTAAAGGATCGTTTTAAATTGCAAAAACACTTACTTTCCTTGCCTGACATGTTTTCCATGCCCACATTAAACAATGTATGATAAACAATGTTTACAACACAAAACATTATTCCACAAAGTCACTAACCCAACTGTCAGCGTGACGGTATCGACGCTGCCTAACAAACAACTGAGCTCGAGTCATCAAATACCCTCATGTTTATACCAAAACTGATACGTCTCCTCCACAATAACATATATATTAAATAAATACAACATAAATATTAAATGTTAATACCGCCTGTAATCAAGGAACTTGTAACACTAGAATGTAAAAATTAAATAAATAAATATATAAATGTATTTGGATAGTACACATACACCTAGCCCCAAAATAAGCATAGTATGTTATAGATACTAAGATAGCAGAGGATTATTATACAAATTTAATTTTATACTTTTTTACATACTAAATATTTGTCATAAATATGTAGGTATAACCTTTCAGTAAGGTTAACCCACTCAGACATCAGCACCTATCAACAAAGCAAAAAAAAAATAACAGTTGTGGGAATCGAGCCCACGACCTTGGATGCAAAAGGCCAGATAGCCCTCGTGGTATGTATGCACTGTGCAAGTATGCAATGCACTAGAAAATATACTTAAAATAAATAATGTAACACTAAAATAAACAGATGAGATTGTAATCCACTTAGTATACCTAGTAGTTCTTCACAAAATTATTTGATCAAAGAGAATAAGTTTCATCCTTAATCAGTTCTCTCGGGAAACAACCACTTAATATGAGTAGGGGCTTGTTGTGAATTTTACAGTGAAAACCATTGTTGAGGCTTTCTCATTTCTAGTGTTATTACAGAAGAAGACATTTTAATAAAGCCTTCTAAGCTTGTCAGCTAAAAATAATTTCTGGAATGTTTTACTGTGTTTTCTCTTTTAGTAGTTTGTAGAACGAGCAGATGCCCAGCTATCATCATCATTAATAATCCATGTTCGGCTCACTGTTGAGCACGAATCTTCTCTCAGAATGAGAAGGGTAATGCTGATAGTTCACAACGCTGGCATAATTCGGTTTGGCAGACTAAAAACTATATTACACTTACACTTACAACATGTCTTCGGTACCCCTTACCCTTCAGATACAGCAATCACAATAATATTATAAAGGTACAAGTTTGTGTGTAAGTGTTTTAGTATGTTTGTTCCTCTTTTACGCTGCGGCTACTGAAGCGACTTGGCTGAAATTTGGAATGGAAATAGATTTTACTCTGGATTAACACATAGGTTAATTTTCATCGTGGAAAAATCCATGGTTCCAGCAGGATTTGTGAAAAACTGAATTCCACGCGGACGAGACCGCGGGCTAGTTGAAAATATAACCATGGCGTTTGGACTGGCCCAGAAAAGCTCCACCTTTCCAAAGCCTAACAAACTTTTAGCTTTTGTTAAATAACGAAAGTCTGATCATTACACGCACTTGGTCTATAATTTTTGTTAAAAAATGATTTTTAACAAAAATTATAGATAATTATATTCGTGTTGCCATATTGGCAATAGTGGCGCCTCTATTATTTTTTTACTCTTTTTTGCCAGGCTATACAGAGGGCCTAGTGGCAGTTTGATACTGTTACTATCGCGTTAACGGAAACTATTTCTAAGGAATTGAAACAGCGCCATCTAGTGGCACTACTGAACAACTGTTTCAATTCCATATAGGATTGAGATCCATAACCCACGCATTCTTTCCACGGACCGCCATTATATGCCCCGAGTAGTTCGAGAAGCCATTGAAATTTGAAAATACAATAATTTCAATCGGGAAGATGGTTTCAAACCAGCCAGCGAGTGGAATTCGGTGGTAGAATTGTGTAAACCAAGAGGGCGTCGCGAAAAACCTTATAACAAAAGCGATGTCGTGAGTGTGGTTTGCCTAAACAGACAAAAACATGAGGTTGTTGAAAAAATGAGAAAAAAGAAGAAGAAAGAGGGTAGATCGGTTCTGCCCCTAGCAACTGTCAACTTCGCATCTCGCAACACCAGTCCCGTCGTGACCACGTCCATGCAACTGGGTCGAAATATCGACATTAAAAATCTCGTCGTTTTATCGAGGTATGTACCCGTTTAAATGATACTCATAATGAACAACCACGAAATACAAACTTTGACATATTATTAAATCAATGAAATAAGAATATTTACTGTTATCGCCGTTTAGTGTTGGAAATAGTAGTCTGTGACAGTGACGTCGCTCGATCTAGTCTCGACTTCAGTGTGCTTGTGGCGTTCGAGCCGTCCACATCTCTTGTTGTGTAATTCTTAATCGGTTACTTGGGATAGGCGGGGAGAGTGACTTGAGTGGAAAAGGGGAGTGTTTGTATACAGTCAAAGGTACCTTTAACCCTACTCACATCGTTCACAAGTACGTGACTCCACTCAAGGTCATTCTCTGCCATTCTAGAGTCTTATTTTGGTTACAGTTTGATTTGTTAATTAAGTTGTCCTGACAAGTGTTGTGAATCATAACCTTTGTTCTACATTAGTTTTCTTATATTTGTAATCACTTTGAGTCCTATAACATCAGAAGTGCGATAAAGAACTTGTGCCCACATAGTGAATAAAGATAACGACGTAATTTAAAACTACCCTACTTCAGGCCAATCGTTTTTCATTTCTTTGTTAATATGGCATGAGAGCATTTTTTATAAAAAGAGGGTAACAAATTAATTTAGTATAGTACACCGATAAGTTTTACATTACGGTATTGTTAAATTCGAATGTAAATAGTGTGTGAATCGTGATTTCAAGTTTTAAGTATTGACGGTATAGACAGAAATTATTTAGAAATTATGTTTCACGGTGTTCTCGATAGAATTTCGCGTTTTAATATTATGACAAGACGCGAAATGTTGCCGTATAGATTTTGTGTTAATAATTCAACTTATAACTGTTTGAAATTTGTGAATTGTGGTTACCGGATTAAGTAACCCTTCCCATTTTTCGATAAATATGAGTCATATACGACGTTACATACAATGGTGACTTGAACTATAGGTACATAACCCTAGATACACGAGGTCTATACACACTCATTCGATTAAAAATGAGTCATACACGACCTTCAATAGTGGTTTGTACACGCTCAAGTTGTCAGTGTAAACGCAACTGCACCAGACACGAACGCGATCCAGGGACGGATGCGCCACCAGGATGGCCGAATGTTATCGCCGTTTAGTGTTGGAAATAGTAGTCTGTGACAGTGACGTCGCTCGATCTAGTGTCGACTTCAGTGTGCTTGTGGCGTTCGAGCCGTCCACATCTCTTGTTGTGTAATTCTTAATCGGTTACTTGGGATAGGCGGGGAGAGTGACTTGAGTGGAAAAGGGGAGTGTTTGTATACAGTCAAAGGTACCTTTAACCCTACTCACATCGTTCACAAGTACGTGACTCCACTCAAGGTCATTCTCTGCCATTCTAGAGTCTTATTTCGGTTACAGTTTGATTTGTTAATTAAGTTGTCCTGACAAGTGTTGTGAATCATAACCTTTGTTCTACATTAGTTTTCTTATATTTGTAATCACTTTGAGTCCTATAATATTACTCAATATAGTCAACTTATTAATTCAACGTGTACCCAATATTACAGAGCAACGCGACACGATTGGTTTCGTATTGGTAGGTAAATTAATTTCAACGGAAAACGTTAAATTTCGGCTGATTAATTTTGTTGAAATTGAAATATGATCCGCAATTCAGATATTTTATTGGATACACTCGATAGCTTGATGTAACACGTGGAACAACACCAAGGCACGCAAACTACCGAGCTATAGCGTAATTGACTCATACCAAATTTAATATAAACAATAATAATATAATTTGCATAGTATGCACATGGATAAGAGTCCGAAATATATCTATATCTATACTAATATATAAAGCTAAAGAGTTTGTTTGTTTGATTGAACGCGCTAATCTCAGGAACCGATTTGAAAATTCTTTCAATGTCAGATAGCCCATTTATCGAGGAAGGCTATAGGCTATATATTATCCCCGTTCTCCTAACTTGTTAGGAGAAGGATGAACATCCACATCCCTTTCGGTTTCTACACGGCATCGTACCGGAACGCTAAATCGCTTGGCGGTACGTCTTTGCCGGTAGGGTGGTAACTAGCCACGGTCGAAGCCTCCCACCAGTCAGACCTGGACAAATTAAGAAAATCTCAATCTGCCCAGCCGGGGATCGAACCCAGGATCTCTGTCTTGTAAATCCACCGCGCTTACCACTGCGCCACGGAGGCCGTCAAAACTATGGGTTTTTAATGAAGATAAAAGACAGAAGTATACAATAAACAGTATACATATACAAAAAACATTATACACACAGTTTAAAGTAGGAGCAATTTATTTTGAATATGTCCGTTTGAAGAAACTGCGTAAAAAAAAGAAAATCAGATTTCCTTTTAATCATACTGCTTGCGGTTTCGGAGCAGATTTCTCTTGGGAGTGCTTCATTGAATCTCACCGGCTACAAAGCGTTGAAAACCGCTGACGGTATCAAGCAAAAGCCCTGTTTAAAAAGTACCATTTATTTATCTTGTAAGGAAATATAAAATGCTGGCTATATTTATTGGCTAAATACTTCATAAGTGCCTCTCAATAGGCCTCTTAAACAGTATAGATCACTGAGGATGTAATAAAAAAATCGGTTGTCTGTAAAGACGGTTTACTGACGATAATTAAACGGGACAACGTCAGAAAATATTAATTTTATGGTTGCATATTTCAAAAGAAATTTTTAACCAACGTATTTAAAACAATAAATAAATAAAATACAGTTCGTTTTTCTAAAATACTGTTTAATAATCTTCATAGACCAGAATATACTTTTTTCTTGTAACAAAAGTTGGTAAGCCTAGAGCGAGATATACCTACTTTATTTTTTATAAAAAAAGTTGTACCCTTACTAAACCCTAGAGCGAGGGAACGATGCATGACGTCATATTTTTTCGAGTATGCAGGCCACATCAATAATAAGATGTTGTCACGTCAAAAACGAATATTATTTTTACTTATGCGCTAATTAACCAAGGATATACGTTGAAGATTACCAAAGGCAAACTGAAATGGCAGTGGGCGGGCTATATCTTTCGTAGAACAGTTGGCCACTGGCATAGACGTGTTCTGGAGTGGAGACCACGTTCCATAGCGCAGTGAAGGACGCTCTGCAGCTAGTTGGTCCGACGACATCAAGAAGGGAAATGGCAGGATAAGGAAGGATCGTATGTGGTGGCGCGCTCTCGGAAAGGCCTATGTCCAGCAGTGAAAGGATACAGGCTGATTGATTGATTGACGTTGAAGATCACAGAACGTTAGACATGCTATTTATGTGCTAAAGACAGATATTATGAGCGATATTTTTAGCAGACTCAGAAGTGATTACAAAAATAAGAAGACCAATATCGAACAAAGGTTACGTACGATTCACAACATTT
The DNA here is from genome assembly GCF_947172395.1 of Bicyclus anynana. Taxonomy (NCBI): domain Eukaryota; kingdom Metazoa; phylum Arthropoda; class Insecta; order Lepidoptera; family Nymphalidae; genus Bicyclus; species Bicyclus anynana. The sequence goes on from NC_069101.1 coordinate 8,768,002, forward strand.
GTCAGGACAACTTAATTAACAAATCAAACTGTAACCAAAATAAGACCCTAGTAAGGCAGAAAATGACCTTGAGTGAAGTCACGCACTTGTGAACGTTGTGTATAGGGTTAAAGGTACCTTTGACTGTTAACAAACGCTCCCCTTTTTCACTCAAGTCACTCTCTCCGTTTATGCCAAGTAACCCATAAATAATTACACAACAAGAGATGTGGACGGCTCGAACGACACAAACACACTGAAACCGTCCATACCGCAAGTCGTTGCAACGCGGCGATAACAACATGTTTTAAAGTTATGAAAGAAATATTATCTTATACAATTATATTATACAAACTATTAAAACATACAAGAATATATAAAATTTAAATAATTAATAATTTAAATTATTATGCCTCAAATTAAAACCAATTTTAAGAAGTATGTTGGTACATTACTGGCATACTTAAAACCGTGTCATTTTTTAAATGAAAAACAATCAAGCAATAAATTTGAAACAATGCAAGATGCGTGTTTCCAGTTTCTATTACTAACCTTGTAGTTAAATCATTAACAGTTAAATACCTATGCAAATTGAGGCAATTGTGTTTGTTTGTTTACATTTTGACTATTATTACCGTTGATTTTTCAGCACACATAGTGCTAGCCACTGACGATCAAATAAACTCACATGAGTTTACTTAATCGTCAGTGGCTGACATTAAGTGCTTCATTTGTTTAATGATAAGCTACTGTTACACATGCTCACATCAAACATGAAAGCATGCTACTCAAAGATTACAATGTATTTGATGCTACTATTGAGTAGTTGCTACTTATTAGCATGTGTATTGCTAGTAATGAGCATGCTTATTTCGAGCTTGCTCAAGAATCAACAGTCGCATGCTAGTTGCTGCGCGGGTGGAAGGGGGCGTGCTTTTAGCGCGTCTGAACAGGTTTGCTTATTGAGTATGCTAGTCGATCAGCATTGCTATTCTGCATTCTCTTCACCTTCATCTCTCCCTGTCTAACACGATACTATAGACAGCGAGCGATAGATACAAATTAGCATCTCTCTCGAGCCGCCAGTATCCAACGTCCTGCAACCCACTTGATGTCCTCGGTCTACCTAGTGGGAGGTCGACCGACACTGCGCATTCCTCCATACCAGAACCACATCACTATGCAGTATGCTAATAAAGTCATCAGGAATTCTAACGAATATATACAGGATACTTTATTTAATGCCAAAAGGGAAACAAACACTGAGAAATTTTGTCGCCATCTTGCCTTAGGGAGCAAATGAACATACTCCAGTATAATCAAGTTCAACAATTTCTGCAAACACCTCTTGATTATAAACGCAGACATTTTCTAATTTAGCTCCATTAATTAATTATTGTATCACTTCAAAATGTTACTCGACAGTAATTATACTCGTAATTGACCTACTTGACAGTGAATTTACTTTGATTTTTTTTTCTTTACAAGTTGATAACAATCTTACCTGATGGTAAGTGATGATGCAATCTAAGATGGAAGCTGGCTAATTTATTAGGAAGACGATGAAAATCCACACACCTTTCGGTTTCTTCACGACATCGTACCGGATCGCTAAATCACTTGGCGGTACGTCTCTGTCGGTAACTATCGCCAGCCAGACATGGACCAATTAAGAAAACCAGCCGGGGATTGAACCCAGGACATCCGTCTTGTAAAACCACCACGCACACCACTACGCCACAGAGGCCGTCAGACATTAACCATTGATTTATTCTACAAAGCTGAAAAGTTTTGGTTGCTACCTAAATGCCTCATAAGGTTTTTAGCCAATCATGAATAACTGGACTCATCGTCACGTAACCTTAGCTTGTGTCACCACATGTCCTCCTTGCGTCGTATTCCTCATTACTGAGGGTCGCGACCCCTATCACAAGCTTGTTTCACGATGTCGCGCCATGTGGCTTGGCTTTTCGCGACTTGCAGAGCCTCGTGTACTTTGGTGTCGAGTGTGGCGCGGATTTGGTCGGACCAACACATCGGGCTACGTCCTCGAGGTCTCTTTCCTTCCACTTTACCAGTGATCACTAAGTTATCTCCTTCTCTCCTGGCAATGTGGCCGAAGTACACGAGGATCCTCTGAAGACAGATGGTGGACAACCTCTTCGAGATGTTAAGCTGTTTTAGCACCGATACATTGGTTCTATGTGCCGTCCATGGAATACGGAGCATTCTTATCCAGCACCAACACATGTAGATAAATGTAAATGTGCATTAATTGTAAAAAATGACAAAGCCTTGAGTAGACCGCAAAATAAGTCAATGTGCCGAAAACCACACTACTCATAGTACATCAAAAACATTTACAATTGCAAGCTAACCGCAAAACATGACTTATTTTTTATCAATGACCCAAACTTTACTGATGAGTAAATACTTACGCAAAATACGTGTTAAATTCAATACGAAACAATGATGAAGGATAAGTACTTACACCTCATTGTGACTAAGCCCAATACAAAAACAAAAAAAGAAGAAAATGTATATGTCACATCACACAGAAAATCTTCTCCGTTGACGACCTTGCTGGCTCAGTTGGTAGCACTGTGGTTTCTAAACGCGACATCGTACCGGAACGCTTAATCGCTTGACGGTACGATTTTGCCGGTAGGATGGTCGCATACTAGCCACGGATGATGCTTCACCAGACCGGACCTGAGTCAATGAAAACATGAAATCCTACATTCAACTGAGGTGGAAATCGATCCCACGAACTCTCTGTAAAAAACCACAGCATTATGCGCCAGAGAGATTAAAGCTTCGAAGGTTTCTGAGATGAATGACCCACACACACAAACATCGCAAGTAATAACATAAACAAGAAAACATGTAAGTACTAAACTGTATTCGGTTTTCATAAAACTAGTCGACGCCCTAATTTTCACTGCGTAGTTCCCTTTCTCGTGGGAATAAGAAGATAAAATCTTTTCAGTTAATCCAGAGATTACCCCCTACAATACTACAAACTCCTCCTCTCCTCTTTACAAACTTCTTTATAATATTACTATGATGATACTGATAGGTAATAGATGTGGACTCATCTATTACCTATCATCCTTAAGTAAGATAAATCCATAAGTTCCGTTCCAGCCTCCGTGGCGCAGCGGTATGAGCGGTGGACTTACAAGACGGATGTCCTGGGTTCGAACCCCGGCTGGAATTGGGGTTTTCTTAATTGGTACAGGTCTGGTTGGTGGGAGGCTTCAGCCGTGGCTAGTTACCACCCTACCGACAAAAAACGTGCCGCCAAGCGATTTAGCATTCCGGTATGATGCTGTGTAGAAACCGAAAGGGGTGTGGATTTTCATCCTCCTCCTAATAAGTTAGCCCGTCATCTTAGATTGCATCATCACTTACCATCAGGTGAGAGTAGTAGTCAAGGGCTAACTTGTGTAGAATAAAAAAAAGTTAAATACAAATGCAGTAATAAATTCGACTTTACTGTAAGATAACACTACACTGCTATGGATGGGATAAGCTAAAACCATAAATAAAAATAGTCTTACCAAATAAAATGCATTCTATATCCTTACACTGTGGTCTCCTTTTAAATTTATATCTAACATAATATTTATTTATTTGCCAGTAAAGTCATAAATAATATTACGTCGTACTTTGCCCCCACACGGACTAAGTGACTGCGATGGCTAGACGTGCGTCATTAATTTATGGAGGCTGGAAAATAGGCTAGTTGACATTTTCTTTAATTAGTCTTCAATTGTTCATTTTCGTTCTACAAAATTGGAAAAAAAAATCATACGTTATTGAGACGTGATTACATGAAAATTTGAACTTTTAACTATTTTTTGACAACTCGAGCCAAAACACTGTATCAGTTAATATTTTAACTGTTTCATAACGTCACGTCAACAAATCCTTTACCAAATGGAGCGTTTGTAAAAAAAATTACTTAGTAATTAGTTTGACGTTTAGTACATCAAGTAACATGGTGACGTCACAAAATGGACGACAGCGTTTTTGATGTTTGGAAAATTTTAAAAATCACATGATTTTGTAATTAGGTTTTCTAAGAAATCCTTAACTTGTACCTCAATCGGCCCGTACCACAATCGGCCAGCCGATTGTGATTTCCTTAATTGGTCCAAGTCTGGCTGGTGGGAGGCTTCGGCTGTGGCTAGTTACCAACCTACCGGTAAAGACGTACCGCCGAGCGATTTAGCGTTTCAGTACGACGTCGTAGAAACCGAAAGTGTGGATTTTCACCCTAAAAGCTGAAGCAAGTCAAACCTGGACCAATTAAGGAAACCTTCATCGGCCTATCCGGGTATCGAACCTAGAACCTCCGTCTTGTAAATCCACAGCGCATACCACTGCGTCATAGAGGTAGCTAAAAAATGAGGTATGTGATATGTCTAGCTGCTGCAGGCTCTTCCTCTAACAGATAAATGTGTCCACACGACAGAAGCTATTTCCCGAGTGTGTCACTAATATGCTTGCACTTGCAATGAATGGACTGCTACAGCATTAATACATTTAGCATACCGAAATATTTTCACAGTGAATGGTCCAGAGCCGTGACAGCCAGGTGGGTGATTCGGAGGGGTTATAGTTTCGAATCCGGTCCAAGGCACCTTCAACCATCGATATATATCGTTAAATGGACCCCTCCATACTAAAGAACGCACAATTTTATGTCATTACCCAAAGACGTGCACGCACATCTTATATTAGTACGTAACAAGCGCATGCTGTGAGTGGATGTGGACTTAAAAAAATATTTACTGTTTTTTTTTTAATGCCTTAATTATGCCTTCGTGTTCCTTTTGGAAGTGTAAAAACACAAGCCACAACATGAATAAAGAGAAATGTGTTACGAGTGATGGCGTACTCAATGTGCGAAACCAATGACAATTCCGCGACATTTTGAGGCCCATCTAACGATCTACGATCGATGTCATCAACTGTGTCTAGCGAGACACGTTGTGCCGGTAGGCCGTTGATGACGAAAAGAAATAAAAAAAACAAACTACGGCAATTAAATAATTAAAATTTAATAATTTAGGTTTATCCCTTAAATAGCTCGTCGGAGGCACACAAATTTTTAAGGTCGTGGTCCTTGATATATCTACTAATCTTTGACGTTGCCGTGCGAGGTACTCCCCTGTGGTGGCCGAGATGTGACGTGGCAGCAGGAACGGGAGCAAGGCGGATACTGGAGCCGGCCCTGGACGGTGATGACGAAGATGGTGACGCGCAGATGCGTGAAGTTAACTTGAGTAGCTTTGTGACTCGGCCTGACTTGGTCGTCCTAAGCCGTACGTGCCTGACCTAAGCCGTACGTTGCTCCTGGAATAGACATAGCACACCTAATTAGTGGTAGCTACATCGATTCGTCCTGGTTACCACTCATCGGCAGATGTGCAACACGGATTGTACATACGCATGGTAGAAATGTCGATGTGGTGGAAACAACCAGAACGAAGTTACAATAGTTATAATTTAAAATGTTTTAAGAGCTGAAGGCTAAGAAAAAAGAACAAAGAAATCATTACGTTAAAATTACAAAAATATGTGGGTGGATATAAAACTAAGATGATGCAATTCTAATATTACATTACTAATGAGTTGGCAATTAATATGATGTTACTATGAATTTAAAGGAATGAATCTACTATTGAATTGAAATGAAATAAATAAAAATAAGCTGAAAATAAGACATTATAAAAAGTTAAAACAAAATGAACAAAGAAACAAGCTATCGACAAAATGAGATTGATATTACGTAATAGGTTTTAATGTGCCAATCTAAACTTACCCTAAATCGGGAATACTGCACTCGCGTATTTAATTAACTAGTTGTAATAATTATATTTCTCCGCGACTGACTAAGGCGACTGTCACGAAGTAATTGGAGTTGGACGTGTGCAGTCTCTAATGACGAGGCTACCACACTGAAGTCAATTCGCGATCTAGCTGCAGACCGGCAGCAGCGGGGAGTGCCCGGGCGACGGGCGCGGAGCGCGCAGCACATCGTACTTATTTTATTATATGTCGCTAATAGCTTGCTATCAATGAATTATTTATATTAAAAGGTTATATTTATGTACCATTTCGGTACATTACCCCCTCGTCCATACAAGGATTTTATTTTAAGAATAAAATCCGCATTAAATACTCAGTATCAATCCTTTACCTTATCCTTTCATACAAACTTCCATACATCACCTTTCACGAAAACGGTTTATAACTTAAGCGTTACAAGTCGCAATCTTTCATTTAAGAAGTCACAGCTATGCTACAGCTGATGACTTATAGCAAAGAATGTTTTATGATTGTTATAGGGACGAGTGAATGTAATGTAACTTATGTAGGTATAAATAATGTAAATAATAATGATAAATATCATATGATATAAAGTTAAATTAATGTAATTAGGTATAATAATATTAGTTAATATATAACAAATGAAATTTTAAGGTATTAATTACTACTTATTTTCAAATCTTTAATATGCCAAGTGCCCAAGTTATTTCCGGACATGTCTTCTAGTATGTATACAAGCGGCGATAGTTTTGTAATAACTCGACACTTAATATACTTTGGGGCTAATTTTTTACTAAAATACTTGTCTTTATCAGACAGGACATAAGTTCTTTTAAAAACGATGTCTCCTACATTAAATTCGTAAGCCTTTCTGCGCGAGTTATACTTTTGCGTGTTTTTCGCGTGGGCATGGAATAAAGTTTTTTGTACTTCATCAAATATGTTGCTCATACATCCACGGTTTTCCGCATATAAGTCTCTTGGCATAAATAAGACTTCGTCACCAATGTCGTTGTCGAGGTAGTGTGAACCACAAATAACTAGTTCTCGACCGAAAACTAAGAACGATGGTGTATATCCTGTAGCTTCATTGACAGAATTATTAATGGCAAATTGTACTGCAGGTATAAAGGTATCCCATGTACGATGATCTTTGTCAACAAATGTAGAAAGACACGTGATAATAGTTTTGTTATACCTCTCCACGGTATTAATTTGTGGGGTATATTTAGGTGTGTAAAATACATTAGGCACATTATATTTTTTGAAAAAATTTTTGGTAATGTTACTAATCAACTGAGGCGCGTTGTCTAAAAAGATAGTTTGACAGACTCCGTAAATTAGAAATATTTGCTCTTCTAAAATTTTAACAATAATTTCAGAAGTTGCTCTTTTAACCCTTAAATTGTTTTTGTCCGTTTCATGTGACATGTAATAAAAACGCACACAAGTATGATTTGAGTTTACGCCCGCCGCATGTCACGTGATATACGCGTCATATAGGCTATCCTTGTCACACTCGCGCATTTGAATCGCTGTTTCGCTCGATGGATGAGTCGCGTCGATCATTTAGAAAATTTGCAACGGCAGACTACATTTGCAGGGGTGAAATTTTTTTTTATTATGTAAGTATTTCCTTGTTTTATATTATTTTTATATTTATTTTAGATAGAATAATGATAAAACAATAGTGTTTCATAGTTTTTATTACAGAATTATTCGTAGTTTTTTTTCAATAACAAAAAAAATCTTATTGTCATTTATAACGGACATTGCCATTTACTCTCATAAGGAGTAACTTTTTTATTAGTCAATTATAACGGACAATGCCAGTTAGTACTAGTAGAATAAAAATTCGTATTGTTCTTGATTTTACCGTCACTTGTCCATACTTATAGTACTATAGTACTATAAGTTTTAAAATTGACTATATTCATTTCAGCAATATGGCGAGGAGAGGTTGGCGGTCTAAGCAAATTCTTGCACTTTTACCTCCACCCGATTCTGAAGATTCAGAGGTTGAATCAGATGCTGATGAAGAGGGAAGAATACTAGCGCGTGAGTACTTCAGAAATAATTACGCTGATTCTCACACTTCTTCGCCGGTGAGAAGCATTTCACCTGATCTGTATAATCTCATGCAAGATCTCATGCAAGATCTCAGCGATGGTGAAGAACAAGAGGCAAATTCTAGGGATCTTATATCAGATAACCACGTAAACCAGCATGGAAATCCAACGCCTATGCCATCAGCATCATCTTCGGTAGTGGCTCCAGTTTTACCACCTTGCATTATACCGGAAACACCATCCACATCTTCAGTAAGATCTCCGCTCACACCAAGTACAGTTACAACACGTCGCCGTACTAGACAAGTTGCCAATATTGAGTCGTCCCCTTTGCCACCTTTACCTGCAGAACCTGTTGCGAAAAAGCGCAAACTACAACAATTAGTATTTACATTTAAGAAAACTAAATATACAGGAGGCGTGGAAGTAGATACAAATGTTAGTTTTGCAGAACAGTATCAAATGCAATCTCCCCTGCAATATTTCAAAAAATTTTTTAGTGACGATCTGTTGGATTTTATTGTAGACATGACGAACTTATATTCAGTACAACAACAAGGTAAATCTATTTGTGTAACAAGAAAGGAAATAGAAATAGTATTAGGGATCGAAATTATTATGGGGATTGTAAAGATGCCAGCTATTGAAGATTATTGGAGTAATGATCTTAGGTTTGAGCCAATTGCGTCTGCTATGGGAATAAAAAGGTACAGATCCATCAAACGTTTTTTACATTTTTGTGATAACACAAATATAGACAAGAACGACAGCTATTACAAAGTGTCTACCGTGATGACACATATCCGGCAGGGGTGCCTCAAAGTGGAAGAAGAGAGATCATTTGCTGTTGACGAAATGATTATACCATACAAAGGTAAAAAAGCTGGCAATCGCAAGCAATATAATCCCAAAAAACCGCATAAATGGGGTTTTAAGTTTTTAGTTCGAGCTGGCACTTCAGGGATGGTGTATGATTTTTTTGCTTATGATGGGGCAAACACTTTTCAAGGTGTCCCATTTACAGAATGGGAACAAAATTATCTCGGGGTTGGAGGTAAAACAGTTGTCAGACTTTGCAAAACCATATCCAACCCGGTTCTTGCTACGGTTTACTTCGACAACTGGTTCACATCTTTGGAGCTGCTTTATTATTTACGTAACGAGATGGGGTTACTGTCATTGGGTACAATCCGAAAGGACAGACTGCGCAATTGTCGGCTGACTAATGACAAAGATATGAAGAAGAAAGGCCGTGGAGCATTCGAAGTTGTTTGCGATAATACGAAGAGATTGGCGGTAACAAAGTGGGTAGATTCGCAATGTATACACATTGCGAGTTCTTTCTGTGCCCAAGATCCGGTCGGAACAATAGAGAGATACGACAAGAAAGACAGAAAAAGAGTTTCTGTGCCATGTCCACATGTGATCAAAATATATAATACGCACATGGGCGGTGTCGACATTGCTGACATGTTGACTGCATTGTACAGAATACGCATGAAGACGAGGCGGTGGTATATGTCAATATTTGCCCAGCTTATGGATATTGCTCTCAATAATAGTTGGCTGTTGCACCGCCGTGATTGTGCACAGCTTGGAAATGAGAACAAATTGGCGCTGAAAAAGTTTCGCATTCAGGCTGCTCTTGCGCTTATAAAAACCAACACCAAATCTCATTTGCAAAGAGGGAGCCTTGAACCTGCATCTGCTACCATCACGAAGCCTTTCATACCCCGTCCCGTCGACGAATCACGTCTTGATTGTTTCGATCATTTTCCCCTTTATACAGCTCAGGGACGATGCCGTTTGTGTAAAAACGGAAAGACGATGGTGACATGTTCAAAGTGTGAACAAAGACTGTGTTTTACTGTCAAAAAAAATTGTTTTCTGTTATTTCACAAGAATAAGTAATTTGTTTTGTTTAATTTTTTTTTAAGTTTATTTTTATGACCAAAAAGGTACAAAAGTTAGTTTTGTTAAAAAGTTTTATTTGTTGAGAGTAGTATTTGTTATATTCCAAAAGTTCCTATGTTCTGATCTCATGATTAGTTATAAGCCTAAGGTTTTTCTATTTACTTTTATATCTCTTTGTATTTTTTCATATATACCCAAACTGGCAATGTCCGTTTCATGTGACATACATACTGTGCTCAGTTTTATAGACTAGTTGGCAATGTCACTTATAAATGACATATAAAAAACCTGTGAAGATAAAATAAATTTATTTCTTTTTCATACATTTTGTCTTTATTTATCCCTAAATAGATACATAATTAAGAAAAACTCTCAAAAATTCTAATGTAAAAGGTTCTGCCAATTTAAGGGTTAATAGGAAAAATATGACAAAATTTCGAAAAACAGCAGGTTATTACTAAAATATAAGAATTTTGTTTACGAGTGGCGGGAAGAGGACCCATTAAGTCGAAACTAAGCATCTGATAGGGGCGTACGCACTGCTTAGGCCGACCCATTTCACCTAATGTTGCGTGATTTTGTACTTTATATTGTAAGCAAGTTTGACATGAGCCTACGTAACTTGAAACATCACGGAACATGCCTGGCCAGAAATAACTAAGTGTAAGTCGTTTATAAGTTTTAAAAATTCCTAAATGGCCAGCCGTGGGTTCTTTATGATTTTCACCAATAATAGCCTCCCTAAGTTCTGATGGGACTACCTCTTTCCAAGAAAACTCATCAGTTAGGTGACATTTATTTTTAGTTATTCGAAAGAGACGATCATTTTTAATTTTGTAATTTGGAAAATTTTGAGGTTGTGTAATACAGTTGTTGTAAATATTTTTGTACCAATCGTCAGTAGTAGTTGCGACGGATTTTGCAGTAGTAATCGCTGAGACAGGTATGGCTCTAGACAAGGCGTCAGGAATTATATTGTCAGCACCACGACGGTGTTTAATTTCAAAATTGAATGCAGACAGACGTAGACCCCAACGCGCAAGACGACCAGTTGGATTGTTGATCGAGAGAAACCACTTCAACGCGCTGTGATCTGTGTACACGTTAAATGTTTTCCCATTTTCTATATAGCAACGCCAGTGTTCTAATGCTGTCAATACTGCTAAAGTTTCACGCTCAGTAATACTGTAGTTCTTTTCAGGTGCTGTTAATGATCGGCTCATATATGCAACAGGGTGTTCCTGACCATTTATGGTTTGCGTAAGCATAGCGCCTACCCCATAATTACTTGCATCTGTATGCACATCGAACGGTAAATCGTAATTGGGACATGATAAAACTGGAGCGGAAACTAAACGCTCTTTAAGTTTTTTAAAAGCTAAGTCAGCTTCTTCTGACCATTGAAAAGGTGGTGCATTCTTTTTATTAGTAGTAAGTTTATTGAGAGGTCCAGCAATTGTACTAAAATTTGGGACAAATCGGCGGTACCAAGTAGCAGTACCTAAGAATCGTTTTAACTCCTTGCGATTTGTAGGAGTTGGAAAATTAAGAATGGCCTCCACTTTATCAGGATCGGTTCGTAATCCGTGAGCATCAACAACATAACCTAAATATTTAAGTTGGCTTCGAAAGAATTCGCACTTCTTTAAGTTTATTGTTAAGTTAGCCTTACGTAATTTGTCTAAAACACGAATTAAAAGAGAGACGTGATCATCAAACGTTTCACTAACAATAATTATATCGTCTAAATAAACGAAGATACGGTGGTCAACATCACCTAATAAAGCGTCCACCAAGCGTTGTTGCGTGGCCGGAGCGTTGGTCAGTCCGTACGGTGTGGTTTTGAAACGAAACGTGCCTCTTGAATTCACATAAAACGCTGTTTTATCTCTATCTTCTTCAGCAATAGGAATCTGCCAGAAAGCTTTGGACAAGTCTAAACTGCTTAAAAACCGCGCATCTCGTAAATTATCCAGAATTTCCGATATATATGGAAGATTGTAAGCGTCGCGTTTGGTGACTGAGTTTAACTTCCTACTATCGAGGCAAAATCGAGGCTCTCCGTTTTTTTTATTTACCAAAAGAACAGGTGACTGCCAAGGACTCTCGCAGGGCTCGATCACGTCTAATGCTAGCATCTCATCTACCTGATCAACAAGGATCTTTTGCTTTTCGGGAGAGAGCCTGTAATATCTCTGCCTAATTGGTGGAGAATCACCCGTATCGATGCGATGCGTGATTAGATGTGTTCGTCCTAACCCACGATTTGTAAAAGAAATGTCACAAAATTGCTCGATGACATTGTCAGCAATAGCTTTTTGAGTAAAATTTAGATTACTATAAGAATTTAACAATTTTGTTGATGTATTTTTAGCACTAAAGTCTGCCAGTGAAGCTGTAAAACTTAGTGTACTTAAGTATTTCGGACACAAATTAAAGGCTTTCCAAAAATCAATGCCTAATATAAGCGACAATTGTATTTCGGGAACAACTAGAGCCTCAATTATTTTGAATTTACCCTCAAAACTTATAGGTAAGTTAATAGTACCTATACTTTTCAAAACGTTTCCGCCAGCAGCAATAACTGACATATTTTTTCCGTTCTCAATAAGTTTAAGACCACGGCGTAATAATGGATCGTGAGAACCGTTACCAATAATTGTGACGGTTGCACCAGAGTCTAAAAGTCCTGACGCTTCGATGCCATTAATTTTAACATTAACGTAAGGTCTAATATCACCTAGAGGCTTATTTGGCAGAATTGTAGAAATTTTGTAACAGGCGAAAAAATTTTTAATAGTTGTTAACCAATTATTCCATTCCTGTTTATCTAGGTGACCTTTAATCATACAATTCTGCCTGTCTAGTTTTTTGGATTGCAAACGGGGCATTCTGGTTTTTTAACATTTTTTAAACCACACTTGAAGCAAACGACCTCCGTGTTTTTACAGTTCAAAAAACCATGGGTATTACTTCGACATCTGGGGCAATAAACGTTTTTAGTAGGGTTAGTAGTATTAATTTTAGTAATAGGATGTAAATATTTTTTATTAATATCATTGTTATTAGTGTTAGGTTTAGGATAATTAGATTGATTTTTATTATTAGTGTAAATATTATTTTTATTAAAATTAGAATTATAATTATTTTTAGTGTTTGAATCCTGCTTATAAGCAAACTCAGGCGCTAAAGTGTCTGAAGTAGCAGTAGTAGGTTCATGAAATTGTGATAATCTCGATTGAACATTTTCATAATTCCTACACAAAGTTTGTAGTTGATCAACCGAGGTAATTTGTGTAGAAGAAGCTAAAGTGCTGGCATAACAAGGGCGAATATTGTGTAAAATTATTTCTAACTTATCCTCCTCAGGTATAGTTTTTGACAGACGCGCGAACATGCCAGACAATATTGAAAGATAAATCGTAATATTTTCCGTTTTACCCTGTGTTCGAGCACGTATTTCGGACAATAAGCGATAATCAAAATCCGACTTATCAAAATCATGCCTTAAAAGGATGGTGAGCTCGTCCCAGGTCGATACCTGATCTTTTACACCGCGAAACCAATGCAAAGCATCGTCTACAAATATTTCGGTTGCGTATGAGAGTAATTTTACACCAGAAATATTGCGAGCAGTACTAAATTCGTTTGCTCGTTGAATGAAAGATCGCACACAAGTTTTACCGTTATATTTTAATTTTCCTATTTCGGATGAAATTCGCATACCACCTTCACAAGTAACGCTAATATTTACGGGTGCAAGAGAAGACTGTGCATCCGAGCTAATATCAGCTATTGATAAAGGATCGATACTTTTCTTTTTTAAATTTACAAGCTTCTCATACAATTCCTTAAATAAATCATTGCATTGTAATTTAGAATCTAATAACTCCTTGCTAGGTTCGATTCGATTGAGCCTGTGATACAGGTGATTTAATAAATTTTCAAACCGCGCTAAAACATTTTTATCGGTGACCTCTGTAGTAAATGACGAGTTAATTTTATCTAATAATTCTAAACAGCACTCCAAATCATCTTGAGGTTCGAGGTGACCGCATAAAATATCTTCAGATGGATATAACTGACTCAGTTTATTAATTTGTTTCCTGAGATCAGCAACTGTACTAGCGGGAACTTCGCCTCTTACCGCAACCTCGTATTCCAACTCAGACTTTTGCAATGAAAAATACTTAATTGGATACGACATATTTAACAAGATTGAGAAAAAAAAAAATTAAAGTACAAAAAATAAAAAGAAAAAAAAATAATTATGAAAAAATTAAAATCCCAAAACCTAACAAATAATTATCCAAACAAAAATTAATAAAATCGGGTATGTGTGGAATGGCACAAAAAAATTAAATGAGAAAAAAAAATCTTCGTTCTGTTACAATCAATTTAACAGAACGCCCTGGTTTGATAATATGAATGAATGATATGAAATAATGATTTGCAACAAAAATAAAAAAGTGAAAAAACAAAAAAAACAAAAAATAAAATGCAACTGGTGTGAACGCACCTTTAGTTTTAGTCTACTAGTCCTGGAGTACACAAAGATAATTATAACAATTAATAAATTTTAACAATAAGAAAAAACATTTTGATAAGTTTTTTTTTTTTTGTTGACTGTACCACCAGTCAAAGTTTAATAATTTTAGAAATAAAAAAGAAAAGTAAAAATATGCACTAATTCGTCAAAATCGTCAACGATTACAAATAAAAGGACACTACGTTCACCTCAGTTACTGCAAACCAAAAAAAAATCAAGCGTTTTACAAAAAAAACCATGCACCGTACAGATCTACTACTAGGCAACAAAAAAGAAAAGCAGATAAAACCACGTGGAGGGCGCCAGTGTGCCGGTAGGCCGTTGATGACGAAAAGAAATAAAAAAAACAAACTACGGCAATTAAATAATTAAAATTTAATAATTTAGGTTTATCCCTTAAATAGCTCGTCGGAGGCACACAAATTTTTAAGGTCGTGGTCCTTGATATATCTACTAATCTTTGACGTTGCCGTGCGAGGTACTCCCCTGTGGTGGCCGAGATGTGACGTGGCAGCAGGAACGGGAGCAAGGCGGATACTGGAGCCGGCCCTGGACGGTGATGACGAAGATGGTGACGCGCAGATGCGTGAAGTTAACTTGAGTAGCTTTGTGACTCGGCCTGACTTGGTCGTCCTAAGCCGTACGTGCCTGACCTAAGCCGTACGTTGCTCCTGGAATAGACATAGCACACCTAATTAGTGGTAGCTACATCGATTCGTCCTGGTTACCACTCATCGGCAGATGTGCAACACGGATTGTACATACGCATGGTAGAAATGTCGATGTGGTGGAAACAACCAGAACGAAGTTACAATAGTTATAATTTAAAATGTTTTAAGAGCTGAAGGCTAAGAAAAAAGAACAAAGAAATCATTACGTTAAAATTACAAAAATATGTGGGTGGATATAAAACTAAGATGATGCAATTCTAATATTACATTACTAATGAGTTGGCAATTAATATGATGTTACTATGAATTTAAAGGAATGAATCTACTATTGAATTGAAATGAAATAAATAAAAATAAGCTGAAAATAAGACATTATAAAAAGTTAAAACAAAATGAACAAAGAAACAAGCTATCGACAAAATGAGATTGATATTACGTAATAGGTTTTAATGTGCCAATCTAAACTTACCCTAAATCGGGAATACTGCACTCGCGTATTTAATTAACTAGTTGTAATAATTATATTTCTCCGCGACTGACTAAGGCGACTGTCACGAAGTAATTGGAGTTGGACGTGTGCAGTCTCTAATGACGAGGCTACCACACTGAAGTCAATTCGCGATCTAGCTGCAGACCGGCAGCAGCGGGGAGTGCCCGGGCGACGGGCGCGGAGCGCGCAGCACATCGTACTTATTTTATTATATGTCGCTAATAGCTTGCTATCAATGAATTATTTATATTAAAAGGTTATATTTATGTACCATTTCGGTACAACGTGATATTTAATTTCTTGAAAGAAGAACATCGTGAGGAAACCTGCATACCTGAAAATTTTCGTAATTATCTACGTGTGTGTAGACTGCCAATCCAATCATTAGGCCAGTGTGGTGGACTATTGTGAAATTTGGATATTGGAAACAGTGCGCAGTTGTTTCTATAGATTAAGAACTTTATACCTTGTACGGAATTATATGAGTGTAGATGTGCGTGTCAGGATATATGAGTCTATAATACTCTCAAAGTTAAACTACGCCGATGCTTTCTATGGGCCACGACTGCTCGTTCGCACTCAACGGCTAATACAACGCATCCAAAATGCCTGTGGCCGGTTCTGCTTTCATATTCCCCCCAGAACGCATGTTACGCCGTTTATTAAGGTGGGTACAGATTGGTGCAATGCAACATGTAATGTAATATTCTGCCTTACATTGCATGTTCCCTGCTGCCTTGGACGTGTGGCGCGCGCGGTACGCGCATTGACTACGAATCAGTCGGCTCAGTCCTGCGCGCACTGCGCGTCCCTTTGTGTTCGTACTAAAAACCGACAAATCTCGGATCGAACCGCGCACGAGTTGTAACGCTCGGAGCGTGCGCGACCCAGGCGCAGTTCGTGCGCGCGAGGCGTCCAAACCACGAGCATTCGTGATACATTGCAGCAATGTGGACGTCAAATTCTTGCATTGCATGTTGCATTGCACCAATCTGTACCCACCTTTAACGAAGCTAAACTCAATATGAAAGCAAGGCGGAAACTTCACCTTGCCACGCTTCTATTTGGAGTCTAAGTCTCAGCAGCCTGCTTACTTATTTGATAAGCTAGAGTGAAACATCCTTAACAAGATCAAATCGAGTCTGGACCCTTAAAATGCCGCAACATTTCAGAGCTGCCTTTCGAGGAAGCTTTAAATTCGCGGCAACAAAGTGCTGGAATGATTTGCCTCTTCGTAATTTAAACCTTACCTAGTTACCTACTACCTACTACGACCATTCCTAAACTTCTTGCGAAGTAGAATGATATACAAAAATAGAAATAATTTCTAAATCGGTCGGTAAAATTAGAATTATTGAGCTGAGTTTAAGAGGTTTCAAATAGACAAAACGCTACTGCAATGGAAGTTACTAGTAGCGCTATCTTTCAACGCTAAGGTAAACTGAGCTCTGATTGACTGGCCAAGACCAACAAACTGAAACAGATACATAAATAATGTTCTGTTACAATTAAATTTAACTTTAATGAATATGATTTCGAATTTTACGATCATTTATAAACTTCTTGTGAAGTAGAATGATATCAAAAATAAAAATGGATTTTTCCGGGATATGTTTTTATTAAAGTAGCCTATGTTTTAAACATAGGTTACTTTAATAAAAACATATGTTTTAAACATAGGCTACTTTAATAAAAACATATCAAAAAAAACCCGGAAAAATCCACGGTTCCCGCGGGATTCCAGAGTAAAATCTATTTCCATTTCAAATTTCAGCAGAATCGGTTCAGTAATCACTAATCAGTAGTAGCGGCGTTAAAGAGTAACAAACATCCATCCATATTCCATACTAATTACAAATAACAAACGCATTTAAAAGGATTTAAGAAAGATTTCGAATTCTTGATTTTTCTAATAATACAATTACAATTTTATAAATTACGAACATTCATAAACTTCAAGCGAAGTAGAATGTTATCAAAAAATAAGAATTTTCAAATCCGGTCCAACGAACACTTGTCGAGCCGAGTTTATGAGGTTTCAAATAAACAAAACGCTACTGCGATGGAAGTTACTAGTAGCGCCATCTATTAACGTTAAGGTAAACTGAGCTTAGAACATTAAATTGAACCCACTGAACATATTTTACTCACAAGTCAGAAACGGATAATAATATTATGTTCTGTAGTATATAGAATATAGATAATTTAGATATTTTGATATAGTAGTAATAAGTATAATAAATAATTTTAATTGTATTTTTAATAATAATAATAATCAAGAGTCGGATACAAAAGGCGGTGATTCTTGAGACGGCGCGTATTGTGAGGAGGTTCCTCACTCTGGAGCCCTAACCACACCGGTTGCTTGGGCATTCAAATGTCCCGCAGCGGGAGGGTTGATTTTCTTTTTTATAAATTTTTAATAGTGTTTTGTATTTTATATTTATTATTTATATTGACGTTGTTAAAAATTAAAAAAAAATAACTAATAAATAAATGAGAGAAAAATAATAATAATAAATAATTATTATATACAAATCGATTACAATACAAATTTACGATTTATGATTCTGATCATTCATATACTTCTTGCGAAGTAGAATGATTTACAAAAATAGAAAGAATTTTTAAAATCGGTCCAACGCAAAATTGTCGAGCCGAGCATAAGAGATTTCAAATAAACAAAACGCTACTGCGATGGAAGTTACTAGTAGCGCCATCTATCAACGCTAAGGTAATCTAAGGTCTGGTTCATTAGGTATTGAACCCACAGAATATATTGTACAAACTGAAACATATAACAATTTAGTAATATTTAAGTAGAATTTTAGTGATAACACAAAAAAAATAGCCAAATAGCAAAATATAATCATCAATTTCATTATTTATCTTTCATTTAAGAATACTCATAGATACTCGTACTCACAAGAATTCCTGTTAAATAAACTAGCATAACCCCGCGACATCATTCGCGTTAAATATGTTTTGTTTTAATCCCGTAGAAAACTTTGATTTCTCCGGAATAAATAGTATCTTTGCTCCAAGGTTCAATTATTGTCTGTTTTTTCCAAGAATCATAATTTTGCCGTCGTAATTTTCACGATTAAAGTTCATCCAAATTGGTTCAGTGGTTTAACCGTGAAAAAGTAACAGACAGACGGACAGACTTACTTTCACATATAAATTACTTAACTTACTATAACTATATAAATAATGTAAGTAACATACAGAATGTTTAAGAGGAAAAGTGCAATGGAACGCCTGCCAAAAAAGAAATAGCAAATCATCAATATGTTGAGGCAAGCTATTCAAGATGG
Source organism: Bicyclus anynana (assembly GCF_947172395.1). NCBI lineage: Eukaryota > Metazoa > Arthropoda > Insecta > Lepidoptera > Nymphalidae > Bicyclus > Bicyclus anynana. Next base: position 8,786,832 of record NC_069101.1, read on the forward strand.
GCCGAAAAACACTATTTAATAAAATAAATAATTAATGAAATGCAAAACAAAACCCGCCTGCATAAATTATAAAAACTGAAAAGAAAAAAACTAAGTTGTAGCCAATAATCCCTATTTTGAAGATGGCGGCCGTAGGGCAAGGTGGCGACCCCACAAACTTGGCTTTAGCTTTCCACTGACGCCCCTACACATAAAAAGTGTGTGTCAGTACACAATACTATCGCACTCATGTTAACGCTATTGGCGGCATGCACGGTGAAAGGTGCGCAGAATAGGTTGCGCACAAAAAATCGAATTTTACTGCCAATGTTTTTTCTATATATGAAAAATACGATTCTTAAACACCAATAAACTCCAAAAAATTGTGTCCTCTAAAAAACGCAACCACAAATGTTACTTTTTAATTGACTATAATTACAATGTATATTTTGTAGAATAAGTCACATGATACGGTAAAAGAATAAGCGTAAATGGTTCAAAAAGAAAAACACAACACTTTTTCTTTTTCTTTTTCTGAAACATTAACCATTTTACTATTTTCCTCTAATTTAGCTAAATGTCTACATTAGGAGAGTAACTGAAATTAATCTAACTGGCAGGTATCGAACCGTGGACCGTATTGTATTTGTGTCCGGCTCCTTAACCATGGACCCTGTTGAATGTTTATCGTAATATTGCATTTTATTCCTTTGACTAATCGAATTTGTAATACCCGTGTAAAGAGTAAAATGAAAAGCAATAAAAAATTCATTATTGCAATTCTAATTTTAAATGGTAAGATTTTTTTTTTAATTTTCAATTCTAATATTTAAGAAAATTTAAGGAATACTCAAAGAAACAATTGAAAAATCAGAATGAAAATAAAAAATGGTAATTAACGGAAAGCGCATGTTTTTTCTACCGATTTTGTGAGTGCCGTACGCTCCTTAATGTCAGCCACTGACGATCAAGTAATCTCACATGCCTGCAGCGCTAACCTATGATCGTCAGTGTCTGACATTATGAGACCTCAGCGGATCCTAAGACCAAGTGTTCATTTTATACACGTGTAGCATTCAAAATTCAAAATTAATTTATTTCAATTAGGTTTAGTTTCAAAAGTGCTTGTAAGCACGTCAAGTTATGCCATGATTTAATGGTGTTAATTAAAGTTGAAAACTTAAAATTAAAGTTACGAGGGTTCCAAATGCGCATTGGTCCGAGAAGAACCCACAACAAACACAGCCAAGGTTTATTTTTTTTTGTTTACCACAAACATACATTTACGCAGGGACCCACTGGATGCAAACGGCTCAGAATCTTTGTGTTCCCTGCAAAAGACCCTACAAAAGACCCGTAGACGTTTGTGAACGTTCATCAGCTAATAAAATATTGGGGATGACTTGTTGAAGGTTCAGTGGTTAGTCTACGTGGTTTCGGACCAAGAGGTCCTGGGTTCGAACCCTGGGTAGAGCCGAGATACTGAGTTTTTCTGTCTTTAAAAAAGCAGTTAAAATTCTTCCACTCGCTCTGTCATAAACATCTAATAGTGTTCATCATCATCTAAGACTGCCAACCAACGATATTTATACTAGGCGTTGGAACTGAGGCGGGCAAATGTGGCTAATTGTCTTAATTTCACTTACTCGCTAAATAAACAACGAAAGTTATTTAAACTAACCTACCTACCCAAAAAAAGCAATAATTTTTCATTAAACCTGAAACTCGAACCCTGACTTGAAGATTTGTAATTAAACCAGTTAACATTGGCGTATCTAGGATTATTTCCTAGGGTGGGCCCAGGCCCACCATATGGGGCCAGCCCCTGACATACCGCTGAACTGAGTTGACACTTATTATAGAAATGTCTTTTACAATGTTTGTGGACGATGGCCTCTGAAACGGGTCGACTGATTTTATTGATTTTTCTTTGTATATTTTGTATTTTGGCGTCCATCAAAGAATTTTAGAGTGGGCACTGGACTATTCTATTTATTTTCGACGGCCTCCGTAGCGCAGTGGTATGCGCGGTGGATTTACAAAAACGGAGGTCCTGGGTTCGATCCCCGACTGGGCAGATTAAGATTTTCTTAATTAGTCCAGGTCTGGCTGGTGGGAGGCTTCGGCCTTGGCTAGTTACCACCCTACCGGCAAAGACGTACCGCCAAGCGATTTAGCGTTCCGGTACGATGCCGTGTAGAAACCGAAAAGGGTGTGGATTTTCATCCTCCTCCTAACAAGTTAGCCCGCTTCCATCTTAGACTGCATCATCACTTACGATCAGGTGAGATTGTAGTCAAGGGCTAACTTGTAAAGAATAAAAATAAAAAAAAATTCTAGGGTGGGCCCGGCCCACCCGCTTTATACGACTATGCCAGTTAATTACCCGTGCAGTCAGGCAGTTTTAGGAGACTAAAATACCTAAAAATACCTAACCTAGAATCAGCGGAAATCAAATTTTCCCCTTATTTTACCCAATCAATCAACTGCTCGTACCTTGATGGATTCCACAAATCGGATTCGCCATGTAAACTGAATTTTACCACATAATCTTGTACATTTCCCGAACATGTAATGGGGATGATGACTAGGTTTGAATATATTGATTTTATGATACATTCGGGAAAATAAGGTCAATGTTAACTAATTTATACATAAAAAGCAAAGATTGACTGGATATTTGCAAAATAAATAAGATTATAAAATTTCTAAATCTACTAAAAATATTTTATCGTAATTAGATGAAAATTCATACAGTTTTAGCTTCCTTACATTAAATGTGACATTTTTTAACATATGAACTATAAACATAAATGCAGAAACAACAAAGATATTAGTAATTATGTTTAAACGCCCATACAAATCTAACGATCATTAATTGCCTACGACGTCATAAGTTCATACCATTTTGTATGGGGCGTTTGTCAGGGATCCGCGGCAGCGCCGCAAATCTGACCCTTTAAATCGCTGTAGCTCCGAAAGTAATGATCGCAGATACCTTGTTACTTTTACAAAATTGCTTTACTATTAGCGTACTCTTAATTTATATACCTACAATTTAAATAACTGTCATCATCCCTATTTTATACATAGATAGATAGCTATACATTTACCTATATAAATAAATATGAAGTTAGATGGCACAGATTTTTTACATTGGCAATCACCCTGAAAGCATTTTTGGCTTTAGCACTTGTAACACACAGAGTCGTGATAGCCCAGTGGATATGACCTCTGGCTTCGATTCGGAGGGCGTAGGTTCGAATCCGGTCCGGGGCATGCACCTCCGACTTTTCACTTACACGTGCATTTTAAGAAATTAAATATCACGTGTCTCAAACGGTGTAGGAAAACATCGTGACGAAACCTGTCATATCTGACAATTTTCTTAATAATCCAGGTGTGTGAAGTCTGCCAATCCGCATTGGCCCAGGGTGGTGGACTATTGGCCTAACTTCTCTCATTCTGAGAGGAGACTCGTGCTCAACAGTGAGCCGAATACGGGTTGCTATTATAATGATGATTATTCTGAAATTACAGACCGACACTTCAATTTTATTTTAAGGTAAAGTTGTGGGTTAGATGCGCCTTCAGGCGTACAAACCTTCAGTTTTAACTGTAGTTTTATCAAATCGAAATTTCAATTAAAATAGTTTACTATTCAGTTATAAATGCACGACTGTTAGTAGGACGGGTTAGAAGCATAATATTCGCGGTGCCTAGACCTGTATAGGTGCTAATAGTTCGGGCCTTAGCCAAGTTGAAATGCTTGTAATCTAAACGATAATGAAGATTGTCTACGCTTCGACTCATGTTGATAGCTCATTCTACAGCGTGAATAGAAAAAACATAATAAATTATCTATGGTTCGCGTTTTTATAAATGTCTAAACACGTCAAGTTCACTGCGGTAACAGAGACACTAAGGCCCCAGGTTGTACGTTAAACCTACTACAAAAATAGGAGAAGGTTTATAGGGGAAGAAATTCGACGCATATGTTTTTTTTAAACATTTGTTACCTCATAACTTCGTCATTTACTAACCAATTTTTTAAATTAAACTTTTTTTTGTTTGATAGTATACTTTCAGATTGGTTCTATTTCATTTTCATGAAAATCGGTTTAGTAATTTTGCAGAAAAATCAAAATAACTGAAAATACGTCTTTGAAGGCGGTTCCATTTTCATGTTCCATGTTAAAAAGATTATATCTATACATAGTTGATTTTTTTTTCCTATTGCAGTAATATTCACCGTAGACAGCAATGAATGTCAAATAGACTGCCCTGTTAAAGGCAAAGATGACATGGTATGCGCTTTTGATATTAACAAGAAGATCTACAAAATGTTCCCTAATAATTGCTCTTTGGAAGGCTATGCTAAATGCTATGATTCTGGTAAGTAAAACTAATAGATTTGCGCCGACTAGACGGTAAAAAGCGCCGATTAGTCGGCAAAAAGTGCCGATTAGTCGGCAAAAAGTGCCGATTAGTCGGCAAAAAGCGCCGATTAGTCGGTTTATTATTTTGTATGTATTTCTCAATAAGATTATATGTATAATTGTATATGAAGGAAGAAAAAAAAAACATCCTTACACAAGATTTTCCTTTTGTCTTGAGTACATTTTAATTCAGCTCTTTCACTTAAATGATATTATCTGTATAAAAACTATATTTTTCATCTTACTTACTCAGAAAGGTTACTTTTGCTCGTATATCAGCAAGCAAAAGTAGTAGACGTTTTAAAAAAAAAACTTTTTAAATATGAAATTTTCGAGTTTTCGCCTTGACCTGAGAAGAGCCCACAACAAAATCACCTAGATTCTTTTTAGTTTATCACCACTTAACAAAAGGTATATAGCCAGTCATGTAGTACATTTCATTTGCAATCTTTTCTATCGTTTGTATAGTCATTATCACTAGAATACGACTTTTCTATAAGCTTGCGATTAAATAATAAGAACCTAGTAAGAATGACATAGCAAACAATAAAACACACATAATTGCATAAAATACATATTACTTATATACTTACCAATAATTAAGATGGAATTTTTAACAAAGTAAAGGTTGTCTGGCAGATATATTGCTATAAGCAATAAGACCGCCTTTGCACATACTTGTTTAAATAAATAAATAAAGTAGTCAATTATGAGCATCTATTATAAACTTTGATAAGTTGTTTTGGATACGCCCAAGAAAATACTCGGTCTCAAAAAAAAATAAAACACAAATTCAGTGGTATTTAGTATACTAGACCTACCAACTAATACAGTTATGAGTTACCTGTAACCACTAGTTAACCAAGTCGTAAAATACTCTTCGCACCCATAAAGCTTCATTTTTCCGACAGTTACGAGCGAAGACTACTAGCAAACCAGTTCCGAGCGTAAAGAATATAAGATTATGCTGAATGTTGAACATTTCATCTGTATCGATCTAGTTCTAGTAGTTTGCTATGCATACATGGATCATTTTTATTTAGATGATGATCCATGTCTAATGCTCATGTACCGCTTCACCCAGTTATTGTTGAGGACTCTGCGCTTGAAATCGTAGACGAATATATAGGAGACACAGTCCAGTTAGGTAGGTCAAATTTCGAGAAAGAGGCGAATCGCCGAATCCAGCTCGGCTGGGCAGCGTTTGGGAAACTCCGCGACATGTTTTCGTCTGAAATTCCTCAGTGCGTGAAGACGAAAGCCTTCGAACAGTGCGTGTTGCCAGTGAACTACAGAACCGATATTTGGTCGCTAACTATGGGCCTTAGTAGAAAGCTCTAAGTCACTCAGCGGGCGATGGAGCGAGCTATGCTTGGGGTTTCTCTGCGTGGTCGAATCAGAAATCCGCAGACGAACCAAAGTCTCTGACATAGCTCAACGAGTCGCGAGGCTGAAGTGGCAATGGGCAGGCCACATAGTTCGACGAGCCGATGGACCGAAAACATCAAGCGGGTAGCAGGAAGCAGCTGGATGATTGCGGCTCGAGACCTTTTTATTTGGAAGTCCATGCAAGAGGCCTATATGCCCAGCTGTGGACTCCAACGACTGTTAGTGATGATGATGATGATGATGTTTTTGCCTTTCGATAACGACCTGTCAGAAACGCAAACTCTGAGTGGTCAGACTTTAGTGGTCGTTAGACACAAAAATTGTCAACTTTACCTCAACAATCCACATTAGAGCAGTGTGATGGGTCATTCCATATTCCCTCCTTTAGCTGGGCCATAGCCATAGTCACATCTATGGAGATGATGAATCAGCCATCCGTTGGGAAATCAACGAATTAACTTTGTCCAAGAGGACGTAAAGCTGTTTACTCTTTGGTTTCACTTCCGAGAGAATTCCAAGAAAGTAATATTTAATGTGTACGCACAACCTTTCGTGTGGCTAACGTAAATATGTTCCAGTAATTTCTTGTAAATACCACTCATTTACATTCGTTTAGTGACGTTAATACAGCGGGACAAAAATATCATAATTCTCGGATATTAAAAACCTCAAAGTCTACTTTGCTATTTACAATTATTTCGAAGGTTATTTAAAATCTACATTAACATAAATTATAACATTAATATGTATCACAAAGTTTGTGTGTAAGTGTGTAAGTATGTTTGTTCCTCTTTTACGCTGCGGCTACTGAAGCGATTTGGCTGAAATTTGGAATGGAAATAGATTTTACTCTGGATTAACACATAGGCTACTTTTCATTCCAGAAAAATCCATGGTTCCCGCGGAATTTGTGAAAAACTTAATTCCACGCGGACGAAGTCGCGGGCGTCGCTAGAAAAGTCTAAAAATCGACTGCCTACGTTTCTTTATTTGCCAAAAGTTTTCGACTTTAATTATTACCATTACCTGACATTTCAAAAGTGCTTTAAGTCTAATTGAAATAAATGATTTTTAAATTTGACTTTGACTTAAGCTCACTGTTCTGATACGAGTAACGTCGTATCGACAGGATTTTTACGACTTTACTCGTAATTTTTATTTTATCACTATATTTTGATGATGTATGAAATAAATACCTAAATATCTTTTATGATGTCATAATTACTAAAAAGACAAAATATTCTGTTTTCTTCAATTCTGTGTTTTTATTTCATTTATTTAATCAGCCATTACTCATATGCTAATGTGCTGATTTTTATTTCAATTCTCAGATACTATAAAGCTAAGGTTGGAAACAGACTAGGCAATTATATCATTAAAATCAGACTTACTCGTAAAGACACTTACCTACTTAAAGATAAAAATACGATATCTTTTTATATCATTCCTATTTTTTTCACATTATTGCTTATTAGTTCTTTAAAGATTTCATAAAATATGATTTACGTTGCAGTAATAGTGATCGGAACCACCCCAGTATGTTTACAGTATATTACTAATGCCGTACATTAATAATTAATAAGTCGTAATTCATTTGTACCTGAGAAATTTTATTCACTCGCGTACTCACCTGTACCGGTCAGAAGTGACGGCATAGTGCTCAGAGTTATTTTCTGATATAGTAACAAACAGCCTTCTAAGCGTTATTTACGTTGGTTCATTTCACAGGTAATTTTTTTTCAAGGGCTTGTAGTCTATTATCATTACTGCAGAGAATTACATTTATCATTTTGTTATACCTTATCTTTATTCTTATCTTATAAGTCTTATCTTGGGGGTGCATCGCCTAGTTTTATTTTATAGATTTATTTGTAATCAACAGCGTAACAGTAGGTACATAATTATTACATTACATAGGCTTAAAACTAAGGCCACAAAGCAGCGCAGTGATAGCCCAGTGGATATGACCTCTGCCTCCGATTCCGGAGGGTGTAGGTTCGAATCCGGTCCGGGGCATGCTCCTCCAACTTTTCAGTTGTGTGCATTTTAAGAAATTAAATATCACGTGTCTCAATCGGTGAAGGAAAACATCGTGAGGAAACCTGCATACCAGAGAATTATCTTCATTCTCTGCGTGTGTGAAGTCTGCCAATCCGCATTGGGCCGGCGTGGTGGACTATTGGCCTAACCCCTCTCATTCTGAGAGGAGACTCGAGCTCAGCAGTGAGCCGAATATGGGTTGATGACGATGACGACGAAGGCCACAAAGATTACAGAATATACATATTATACAAAGCTACAATACAATTTCGGGTATCTATATTAAAAGATAAAAGTGTTCTATAAAATCTTAACAAAATTTTGTAAGTGTGTGTGTAAGTTTGCGTATTTGTGTGTGTGTGTGTGTGTAAGTGTAAATCATAAAGTTATGTGCGACTTAATCACTTCTTTTTTAAGTTTTGTTTTAGATAGGTAAAATAAATCTAAATTGTAATAAACTTTATTATATGTTCGTTCGTAAAGATGCAGTTTATGCTATTGCAAGCTGGCATCTACCCGAGGGCACATTTAAGGTGCTGAGATGAGTAATTCATGCACGTAACTTTTATACCAGCATGGAAAATCTTTGCTGTTTCTTTAGATTCTATGAAATTCAAAATATGTTTAAAAGTTGAGACCATAGGTTAAACTTTATTGTTTTTTTTGGTCAAGGTACCGTAGATTAAGTTAGCACTTTAATCCCTTAATGTAATGTACAAAAAGACCGCTAACCACACCATGGGATAGGCGATAAAAAATTCATCCTCACTTTGCATGTAAGAAAGGAACCCAAAACAATTTTTTTTCAAACTTTAATGGTACCATTTTATGGACGAAAATAATATACATACCCCTACCAAGTTTAATTTGTTACTTTTAACAAACTCTAGAGTTATCTTAGGACTACTTTTATTTCTAATTAGTATGCAATTTTCGATTTCCAACTACGTTTTTTAAGTTGGTCGACTATTACTCTATAAATGATAATTGCTAATTAACCGACATAGTTTTTCTTGTAATTTCATTATAGGTCCCTCTTTCGTGAATTTTTTCACGTATCCATAAATAACCGTTTAGCCGGTAGAGGGTGGGGACACTTGACTCTAACAAAAATTAGCTTAATATTTTACAAACGGATCTCTAAATCAGAAAATATTGAAATAATACCCCTCATACCTTTAAGAGACCTATCCAACAATATCCCACACTATGAAATAAACGAGTAAAAAAAATGACGGACAGACGGATATGACGAAACTATAAGGGTTCCTTGTGGACTACGGAACCCTAATAAGGTTTAGAAAAATCCCAAACGAACAGCGGTAACTAATATGTAGGTAAAGAACGGGAATTGCAACGGCAACTTCAATGTCTTTGCCGGTAGATCGCTATCTAGCCGTGACCAAAACCAAACAAAGAACAATGCAAGACATTCACCTTGCGCTAAAAAAAGGCCATTTACAAAGATATTATCAAAATCTTCGGTTAAGAGTGTGCAATATGTAATTTGGTGGTTACAAATGGTTCTGGATCTTAGATTCTGGAAAAGTTAGGAGCCTGATATTTGGGTAAATTATATTTCAAAGTGACTTCGTTATGACTATACGAAATACACAATTCGTTAAACTTTTCTCGATAGTTTATTTTTTTGAATTTAATGAATTACATGTTTTGCTTTCAATCTCAGGAAAAGCAAACTTATTTTCTTAATTTTTTGTTTTTGTATAGAAAATTAGGTATATATCTTGAACATGGCCATTTTGTTTTTCGTTATGTTGTTTAATTTACTTGCAATTAGGTAAAAATGGTTTTGGCGCTCACGTCATAAAATTTGCGTCGCGCGTCAATCACTCCGTGCTTTTCACTCACGTGAAAGTCATAAATCGGCGTCTCGTTTGCGCTTCGAATTTTATCCATATCGTACCGACGCGCTGCGCGCTCTTAACGGTAAATAACAAAAGTTATAGGAAGACAAATAAAGTTACGTCTGAACTCTGAACTTGGATTCACCAGCTGCAGAGTATTAACTAAATGCATCGTCATTAAGTCCGTACGGTTTCCCTTTATCTTCGTACCAAGCTGTGAGTGATCGCTAAAGTTTTCCTTTTATTATTTAATTTTCCGTCTTTATATTTTCCTCAGGAAATTCCAATTTAATTTATCAGTACAGTAGGTATAATCTTCTTCAATAGGTGTTAACATACCATGTATTGTCGTATATTGTCCTTGTGAATACCGCGTTTCGAAATGTTTATTTTAACTACTACCTACTACTACTATCTGACGCCCGCGCAGTTTTACCCGCGTGGTTCCCGTTACCGTAGGAAAACGGGGATAATATATAGCCTATAGCCTTCCTCGATAAATGGGCTATCTAACACTGAAAGAATTTTTCAAATCGGACCAGTAGTTTTACAACATTTTATAAATAAAATTAACTTTGTGTGATAAAATATAATAAAAAAAACATTTAATTCTTTAATTTTGACAATAAACCAAAATATTAATTTACTTTGTTAGCAATACTGGCTGTTTTTGGTGCATTTGTCAAAAAAAAACAAACGCTGGTGTGCGCACTTCGTTATCTGTGTACAAATGACAAGCGTATCAAAATGTCATCATAAGGAAAACAGGCAAAGATGCAAATTCATTTTCAAAGTGTGTTTCCTCACAAATGTGTTATTAAACGTCGTGTGACATACGTGCGCTTTGATAATTACAGCCTCTGCTTCCTTACTACAGCTCTCGCCTTCGGCTCGAGCTGCAATATCACCTCGGCTGTAATTTTCAACTTACCGCACTATATCATAATATACTATTACGTACCTACTTGTCTGTATATTGTAATTTTCTCATTACGTGAACACAGGAATACGGGGATAATATATATAGCCTAAAGCCTTCCTCGATAAATGGACTATATAACACTGAAAGAATTTTTGAAATCGGACCAGTATTCCTGAGATTAGCGCGTTCAATCAAACAAACAAACTCTTCAGCTTTATAATATTAGTATAGATACAGTTTTAGTTACCCTATGTTTTGTCCAATCAAATGAAAAATAAGCGATAAATAAACCTTTAAATTAAAAATGTACGTATTTCGTTAATAATATTCTGGTTGCGACTTCATATTAAGTGTATAAAGACTTGACTGCATTTTTAAGTAAGGCACGTATTTCCTTTAAGAGCTTGCCAAAATTCCTGCCGCGGCTGTACGGTTTTACTTGGCGTAATGGCATAACTTAATCTTCTAACTTCCATTTATTTAAAAAGGTACATTAAACACAAAATGTTTTTGACTCCAAATTTAGTTATCTAACGATATACTTTAAAAATCTCTCAATTAAATCTCAATAGCTCAATAGCTCAACGGTAAGAGCGGTCGGACTCATCACCGAGGGATGGTGGTTCGATCCCTGCCCCGTTGGTCTATTGTCGTACCCACTCTTAGGACAGTCTTTCCCGACTAGTTGGAGGGGAATGGGAATATTGGTCATATTATAAAAATATGGCAGATATTCTTTTAAAAAAAATACTTAATTTTCAATTTGGATGACGGTCATAAAAATACCAACTTAGTAAGTGGAAACTTCGGTTATCTCCTCTACTCTAAACTGACTACTGAGCTTAGAAATTCGTCGGATCGAACTCGAAATGTAGTGTGAAGGAAAACATCGTGAGGAAACCTGCATACCAGAGAATTTTCTTAATTCTCTCCGTGTATGAAGTCTGCTAATCCGCATTGAGCCAGTGTGGTGGACTATTGGCCTAACCCCTCTCATTCTGATAACGATATAAAGCAAGGTTTTAATTACGTCAGAGAGACCGCTAAATTTCACTAAATGATCAAAAAACGCTTCTTCCGTTTTCAATTCACATCTTACTCGTATTACATATCACTTGAGAGTTTTTTTCGCAAATCCCGCCAGCACCACAACAACAATTATAATCTATATCTCATTTATAACCTATATTTCCCATTCCGAGCCAAATATAATAATCTATCTCAATTATTATCTCAAATCTGAACCGATTCAATAGTTGCATAGAAAGAGTAACACATAAACACACGCACATACAAATTTTCGCCTTTAGTGTCTAATAATTTCTTTCACAGATTTCGTCAAAACACCTCTGCGATTCTGCATAAACAACCATTTCTCACCCTCACGTCGGGTTTACGGCGAGTCGTGTCCAGTTTTCTGCCCAAACCACTACCGTCCAGTATGTGGGGCTTCTCAATACAGGGACTACGTGTACCGGACCTTCAACAATGGGTGCTATCTTGATATGATTAACTGCAGAGGAGACGAAGATTATTCAGGTATGTTAAAGACAAGACTTAGGTTAAGAGAGCCATGATAGCTCATTGGATATGACCTCTGCCTCTGATTCTGCAGGGTGTGATTAAATCAGGTCCGGGGCATGCATCTCCAACTTTTCAGTTATGTGCATTTTACGAAATTAAATATCACGTGTCTCAAACGGTGAAGGAAAAAATCGTGAGGAAACCTGCATACCAGAATTTTTTCTTAATTCTCTGTGTGTGTGAAGTTTGCCCATTCGCATTGGGCCAGCGTGGTGGACTATTTCAGATTCTCAGATAATATGCAGGTTTCCTTACGAAGTTTTTCTTTCACCGTTTGAGAAACATAATATTTTTCTTAAAGTTCACATAACTGAAAAGTTTGAGATGCATGCCCGGGACTGGATTCGAACCTATGCCTATCCGAATCAAAGGCAGAGGTCATATCCACTACTACCACGGTTCACACGGAAAATTATTGGCTTTACGGCGAATTACACATAACACAAGGAAAAACTCATTAACACATACCAACCCATATACGCATATAACTTCCCCGTTCGTTGTCAGTTAAAAAATCTACATATGACATTTTTCTTTTTCTATTTGCAGGATACGTAGAGGTGCCTCTTCAGTTCTGTCAGCGTCATCTCATGAAGAATATATTTAAAGAGAAACTTGTGATATCAAATGCGTTTGATTATCATGATTATAATAACTTTTAAACATAATATATTTGTCTATTTATTTTATCAGTTTGTGTCATTCACACACTTCGTGGTGAATTAACCATTCTTTTGCTTTTGGCTTGTGCTTCAGTAGAATCCCGCCTCATGGAAAGTAAGTAAGCGCTTTAATTTGCTTTTCTTGCGAGAGATTCTCTACTAAAGGAAATTTTCTATTAAAGACAGACAGATACACAGTTGCCTGTCTTTTAATCTATCTATCTATATACATAAAAATGGATCTGTCCAAGGTAGCTTCCAAAGCCACCACGGCCCTAACTTCATAGTTGCATGCCATAACCTATGGTAGGAGCATGAGCTGACAGTTATAGCTTTCTTAAAGCGAGGTATAGAGCCACAAACTTATCAGGCCCGGTGAGTGCGGATGTGAAATGCGGATTGGCAGACTTCACACACGTAGAGAATTAAGATAATTCTCAGGTACGCAGGTTTTCTCACGATGTTTTTTCCTTCACCGTTTGAGTTCCAATATATTTAGATAAAATAATTTTTTGGTAGAAACAAGAATACTAAGAATTAGTTACTTAATCAAAGATTAATTATACCACTTTATTATCCGGTATAAACTACAGAATGAACTTTGCTAATAAAATCATTTTCCTTATCCTTATAATATCGATGGACAAAAAGTTAAATCGATCTTACTGTCGACAAACAAAAACAATTTAGCATCTTTTGGAACAACGCCAGCATAAATGAAAAAGCGGTCATGAATATAAGATTTGAACCTCATACGTATTATGCGTATAAACAATAACTTTTGGGGTAATATAAGAATACCTCATATTTGACTATTCTCAGTAAAATGGTTATTTTACTGAGAATAGTCTTACCAACTAATCATTAATAATTGGATGTTTGAAGTTAGTCAAATTCTTACGTTAGCATACTGAAAAGTACCTCAAAAGTGTACGAAATTGTGTCATGAGTTTTGTTGTATTGTATATCTAGTAGGTATGTTAACATGTGTACATTTTTTTTCTCCGTCTCCTATAAAAATGCTATAGAAATATCTTAAATGGTTTTTGAGTTATAAGTCAAAAACCAAAACCCTTTTTTATTTTTAGTTAATTGCTTATAACTTTTGCAAATTTTGCGAGCGGGCCTTCAATTTTTTCAATAACTATCTACATTCAATTTCAAATCGAATGACATCTCAAGCATTTTTATAGGAGACGGAGAAAAAAAATATACCTACTCCAGAGCACATGTTAACCAGAGTATATGTCATGTTATGAATGATTGCAGCTAAGCGCTATCTTGTATAACAAATCAAAAATGAAAAAATAATATAGCAATGGAAAAATAAATAATGATTGGAAAATTTTAGTCCAATATTATTAAAACCCTATTAAGGTTTTTCCACACTACATCCGTTTTGAATCAGAGGAAAGTTCTCATATAATAAATTTAAGCAGAATAACTTTAGCTTTTGTTTAAACGGTCTAAAAAGAAGAAAATATTTTTTTCCTTGAAAATTTTAACTATCAGCCTATAATCTCATTATATACAATTTATATGTTATCAGAAGCTTGTCGCGAGGTTTAATTACCTATCAGTACTTAATTAAATTGAAATTATATATATAATAAAGTTACCAGATCAATTTACATAATTAAATTGGTACCTACTAGCTTATTTTCAAATTGCGCGACAAGCTTATACTGTCATATAAATTGTATATAATGAGGTTATAAATTGATAGTTAAAATTTATAAAGAAAAAAAGATCTTCTTTTGCGCGTAAATAAAAGCTTTTTTTGAAAGAGCTTTTTATTTAAAAAGTTTTTTTCGCTTTTAATTTATATTTTAGTTATCCCTGGCTAGGTCTCTAAGTATGTTCATATTTTCAAGTTACTCTTAATAAGCCCTATCATTTGATACCCATATTGTAGAAATGCATAAAAACTAAGTATTCCGCCATCTTGGGTGGTCCGCTATATTAGATTTAGAATGACGTCATATAGCATATCGTACATTGTCATTCAAACTTAACGTATATACAAAATTTCAGCTCAATCGGTAGAAGATTTATCTACCTACTTCAAAATTGAGTTCAAAGAATCTACCGTATCATATATAGGTACATTGTCATTCAAACTTAACGTGTATACAAAATTTCGGCTCAATCGGTTGAAGATTTATCTACCTACTTTAAAATTGAATTCAAAGAATCTACCGTATCATATATAGCTATATATATTGCAAGTTAAATAAAAGCTTTTAAAAAAGTCGCATATAAATCGAATGTCGATTTCACGATGCTTCCAAAGCGACGGATATTGGTTGAGTATTTGTTCATACAAGTAATATTGTGATAATGTGTTTTGCTCTGCGAAAAATATTCGGAAACGCATCGCATGTAGTGCGGATTGAGCCTTATATTAATAGGTTTGCTTTGAATTCTAGATTGGTATGAATCATTTTTGTAGGTGTATTATTAAAACCGCATAATTACAATTAATGACAAAGGTCAATTAATTGTTAGTTACTGGTATTATATACTTACATTTCAAAAATATTTGAACTATTTGTATTTTGAAAAGGTACGCGACTTTGACACCTAAACTATGCACAAAAATTAAGGGAGCAGAAAAAAAATCCAATTGTTTGGGGGATTTTCAACAGGCTGTAACTTATACAAAAATGGTCGTACAGCAAAAAAATAAAAAGCAAATTGTAGCTCTAAGTGTTTAGTTTTTGGATCTGAGTTTGAAAATTTTTTTTTGAAAATATTTTTCGAGTAATCATAAGAAAACCGAAAAAAAGATTTTCGAAATTATTTTGGGTTTTTTTTTTAATCTACGGACGTGGAAAAAATTTTTTCGACTCAACCTCCATATGGACCGGATAGCTTGTTTATTCAGATTTAATTTCGTTTTTTTTAAATCTCGATACGAGCATTTCTCGCTGAGATATCGATGTTTGAATGGAAAAAGATCATTTTGTCTTTGATTACGAAAATTAAGAATTTCGCTCTGAAAATGTCATAATTTTTATCAAAAATGAAAATTTTTTTTTTTTAATTTTTCTCTCAATTCTCTATTAGTGACTTGAAAAATTAAAGAAAAAAAAAATTATGACATTTTCAGAGCAAAATTCTTGCTCCTTTAATTTTTTCAAAAATTCGATCAAGTGGGAAAAAAAACGGTTGGCTGGATTGAATTGAAACTTTGTAGGGTTTTTGTGGGTATATTGAACAGTAAAAGGCACACTTAACGTCAGTGGTTTCCGCAATATTTTTGATTGGGCGCTTGATTTTCCAAAAAACGACAAAAAGCCCTTTTTTGGATGCTTTTTCAAATTCATGTAATGATTGAAAAAAAAATTTTTTTTTAAATTCAATTGCCAATCCTTGTAGAGAATTTATTCAAGTTTTTAAAACCAACCTCAAAATTTTTGTGCGATCATTGGTTGCTGAGATATTGGTAATCAAAGACAAAATGATCTTTTTCCATTCAAACATCGATATCTCAGCGAGAAATGCTCGTATCGAGATTAAAAAACAAACGAAATTAAATCTGAATAAACAAGTTATCTGGTCCATATGGAGGTTGAGTCGAAAAAATTTTTTCCACGTCCGTAGATTAAAAAAAAAACCAAAAAAATTTCGAAAATTTTTTTTTCAGTGGTTTTCTTATGATTACTCGAAAAATATTTTCAAAAAAAAATTTTCAAACTCAGATCCAAAAACTAAACACTTAGAGCTACAATTTGCTTTTTATTTTTTTGCTGTACGACCATTTTTGTATAAGTTACAGCCTGTTGAAAATCCCCCAAAAATTTGGATTTTTTTTCTGCTCCCTTAATTTTTGTGCATAGTATATATGTCTATGTATCTAAGGTAGGTACGCAATGCAACGAGTATATAAAAATCGGACAAATAGTTTTAAGTCACAGTATTTAATCATAAACGTACAAAAAACAGCTTATTCAGGGAAACTAACAACCGCAGTAGGTACATGTATCATTTCGAAGCATTTTATAATTGCAATATTAATAAACTAACACGTCATTAATTATTAAAAATTTTATTACATAAAAACCCATTAAAAATTATCCCCGTTAAGGAAAACCCCACGATTGACAGATGAAATCGCCGATGACTAGTTTACCTGCAATGCTAATTTGAGTTACCGTCTCTTTCTATCTCTAGTGAATTCCTATGTCTGTCTCATTAGTTTTCTTAATAGCTGTCGAACATTTATAAATGTTTAGTTCCTTCATTTGGAGTCAGTTCATTTAAGATTGTCACCGGTGACGATAATATGATATTATATTTTTAACTCAAAATACAGAAAATTATTCTGAGACTTGTAATTAAAAAGTATAATTAGACATCATATGTGAAGTGTGTGTTGGTTTTTTGGATTTTAAAAAAGGTAAATAGATGCTTTTTTTATTGATTATTTTTTTTTTTCGCCTCGCGGTACCACTCGCTTAGGTCCCATTCCGAGATAATACGGGAAAAAATATAGCCTGTGACATTCATAAATAACGTGACTTGCTTTCTAGTGGTAAACGAATATTTACAATAGATTCAGTAGATCCACAGATCACACCCTAAGACTCCACAAGCTTTACCTCTTTATAATATTAGTAAAGACTAATTTTATAGAGAAGGAAATTTTGCGAAGTTATGTAATGTATTTTTTAACGATTATCTACAGGCAAGGCAAATGAGTATGTATGTTCATTTGGTCTGCCATAGTACCTAAACTACTGAGCCGAGATCAATGAGGTTTTGACTATTTATTACTCGTTTTAAAGTGCACTGTTGTGCGTTATTAAGGAACGCACTCAATTACTTTGATTAAGGGGCTAAAAAGTTACAATGTAGTCAGAATCAGAATCATTTATCTGCTAGAAACATTACATTTAGTTATTACAAAGTGATTCTTATGTATTAGGTAACAATGTTTCACCATTAATAGGTACTACAAATCTATACTAATATTATAAAGAGTTTGTTTGTTTGATTGAACGCGCTAATCTCAGGAACTACTGGTCCTATTTAAAAAATATTTCAGTGTTAGATAGCCTATTTACCGAGGAAGGCTTTAAATTATCCCCATATACCTACTGGAACGGGAACCACGCGGGTGAAACCGCGCGGCGTCAGCTAGTGTTTTAATAAAATTAAAATTAAATGACAACTATTTTTTGGAGCATCAGCAAAGTATTCTAATAATTGATATAACAAATTTAGTTAAAAAGTACGGATAATATTCTAAGCATAATTTAGCTACATAATTCTGTCACGTATGCATGAATAACTTGCAGTATGTAGATAAATGTAAGTCTGTTAAATCATAATACAACTCTGAAGTGTGAGTAAATTATTGAAATATTAACACAATTGCCCAAGTCGTTTAAGAGTTACAAGACCATTAACAAACGCACCCATATCACATCACTTAACCGCAATATCAAAAAAAGTGACGGTCTCCAAGATAAATAGTGTTATCATTGATAATTATAACTGTATTGTAATATTTTCCTCGTTAGTAAAATGAATAGCAATTGCCCCAATTGCTCCCACATCTTAGGCCACAGGACAGGTTACAAACTGTTTACTAAAGATAGTACCTGCGTAGATAACAAGTAACATTAATGTGGATGATGACTAGGTTTATTATTATTTATTAGGTTAAAGTGACATTTTTCAATAAGTGAATTATAAACATAAATGCACAAATAACAAAGATATTAGTAATTTTGTTTGAACGCCCATACAAACCTAACGACCAGCGAGCCAACGACGTCACTAACTCGTGCCATTTTGTATGGGGCGTTTTTCAGGGATCCGCGGCAGCGCCGCAAATCTGACCCTTTAAATCCTTGTAGCTCCGAAAGTAATGATCGCAGACACCCAGTTACTTTTACAAAATTGCTTTGCTATTAGTATACTCTTAATTTATATACAATTTAAAAAACTGTCATCATCCCTATTCTTGAAGGAGCTAAACCTTTTAAACAATATTTACTATTATAATTATTATAAATAACAACAATATCAAATTTTATAAACTTGGATATTAAAAGGTCGGTAAACGCCAGCGTTCCCACGATCATACTAAAATGTTTTTGTCTATTAATTAAATTTAATTATGTAAAAACATAGACATATAACGATTTGCATATGAAACAGTAATTATAATTGACTTGTTATTTTCCTTAAATACCTATACATAAAAATATATAATTCTCTATGTATCAGTGGCGAAAGATGGAATTTATACATTAAAAGCAAAGATTGATTGTATATTTGCAAAATAAATAAGATTATAAAATTTCATAATCTATTAAAAATCTTTTATCGTAATTAGGTTAGGGAAAATTCATACAGTTTTACCTTTTTTACACTAATGTGACATTTTTTAATAATTGAACTATAACCATAAACGCACAAATAACAAAGATATTAGTCTACGACGTCATTAGTTCGTTGCATTTTGTATGGGGCGTTTTTCAGGGATCCGCGGCAGCGCCGCAAATCTGACCCTTTAAATCCCTGTTGCTCCGAAAGTAATGATCGCAGATACCCTGTTACTTTTACAAAATTTTTACTATTAGCATACTCTTAATTTATATACTATTTAGAAAACTGATATCATCCTTATTCGGGTGATAATGTTAGTGGACTTAGTACGCTCAATGGGCTTAAAGGGCCTACCGTGCTACCTTTATGAATTTGGGTTCGCTAAGGAATGTCGAAATATGAGATTTTTGTGGAAGCCGCATCCTTTTTCACAGCTTCACGGGACCGTAGATCTGAGTATACTATGGTATTAATTTCAACTGAATACTACTTGTTCCCGAGACAAAAGGTCATTAGGTATTGCCAGAGGGACGGACAACAAAGTGTTATGGTTTTCCCTTTTATGTATACGGAACCCTAAAATAGCCCTACATTTGGAACCAGACAGGTTGATTAACCCAGTACAGTTATCTTTAACAGCACTGTCACTTCACATCAAGTGAGCAGTCAAGTGACCGCATTCAAGATCTAACATGTCATCGAAAAAAATAAAAAAAAAACATCAAAATAAAGAACTTGTTTAGAAACCGGTTCATTACTAACGCCGTATCTTGTTTTGAATGTCAAATCTGGATATAAAAAGTTCGCACGTGATTTTTGTGCAGAACAGTATACAGGGTGTTATTTTATTGTAGCTGTTAGTTTTTTAATTATTTTTGCACTTAATAAATAACCCTATTGAGCATTATCATTAACACTTGATGGTGATCGTAAAAGAGTCGAACACTATCACCCACCAACCTCCATTGAAGCAGCTTGGTGATTCTAAGCTTTATATTCCTTCTCACTAAAGAGCCTGGCTGTTAAAATAGATTGGTAGTGACGAATGAACGTCTTGTCAAGCTTTATCACCTGTATCATCATCATCATTATCAACCCATATTCGGCTCACTGATGAACTCGAGTCTCCTCTCAGAATAAGAGGGGTCAGGCCAATAGCCCACCACGCTGGCCCAATGCGGATTGGCAGACTTCACATGCAGAGAATTGAGAAAATTGTCTGGTATGCAGGTTTCCTCACGATGTTATTCCTTCACCATTTGAGACACGTGATAATTAATTTCTTAAAATTCACACAACTGAAAAATTGGAGGTGCGTGACCCGGATCGGATTCGAACCCACACCCTCCGCACTTCACACTCTCCCTCCGTACTTCACACACGCAGATAATTGAGAAAATTCTCTGGTATGCAGGTTTCCTCACGATGTATTTTCCTTCATCGTTTGAGACACGTGGTATTTAACTTCTTGAAATGCACACAACTTAAAAGTTGGTGCGTGCCCCGAACCGAATTCGAACCCATACCCTCCGGAATCGGAGGCAGAGGTCGTATCCACTGGGCTATCACGGCTTATCTATAAACCATATATAAATGAGCCGGCGTCTTTTACTTATTTATGCGGAATACGGATTTATCATCAATTAAATCCCCCGGTGTGCGTCACACACTCAGCGAATTAATTTCCATATAAATGAGGAATCACGCACAAACCAGTTCACCCTAACGCATGGCCGCCTTAATCCGACTAAAACAATACATCACATTAATCTTCCTACAATAAACTACTTTTCTGCTAATATTTAAGATATTTACATTATATACAAATCTATAGGTACTTCTGTTTTAAAAAGGTATTTTAGGGGTAATCTTTCTTCCGATCTTTTATCACTCGAAAGCCACGTTATTTGTGAGTATCATAGGCTATATTTTATCCCCGAATTCTCACGGGATCGGGAACTAGGCTGGTGAAACCTCAAGGCGTCTTGTAGTATATATTATACGGTAAGTTTTATAAATGGGGTAATATATGTTATTTCTTCTTACGACTCCCAACTGTGTCTCTGCGCATATATATGCCGATACCTGGGCCTACGTAGAAATTATTTCGTAACAAATATCAGTTAGGTACATTTTTATTCTTCAGTAGTAGAGCTTTTCGTTACAGAACTTATCAAGGGAAGCGTTTCTGTGTTTCGGTTTTGAAGAGATGATTGTTTGAGGAAGAAGTCGAGGCTCTCCGCTAGATACTTTATAAAAATCTTGTTATAGCTACCTTATTCGGAAAAACTTGAAAATTTTCTCCTTTCTCAAACCGCAACGAAGTTAAAAAGAACCCCTAGTAAGATGAATGGCGCGAAAACAGAACACAAATTAATTAAACAACTTTATCAATTAGTGTTTTAATTTCAGATACATTAATCAACATGGGTGCCGTCCAGTATATCCTGCTCTCGGCGCTGGTTGCAATTGGAGCTAGCCAGAGGTCACCGTACGCTTCACGCCCCGTGGGTTATCCTATTATAGAAACCACGACTTTAGTGAACACTCAGAACGATACTTTAGGAAATAGGTATTGAAACTTTTTAACTATCCGTCTTCTAACCGCTTCGCTGGTGTAGTGGTTGGTTTATGAGGGTCTGGGTTCAATTCCTGGATCTGGCTGAAGTACAAGTTAGCCCTTGACTCTCATCTGATAGTAAGTGATGATGCAATCTAAGGTGGAAGCGGGCTAACTTGTTAGGAGTAGGATGAAAATCCACACCTCCTTTCTCAGGTATGCACGTTTCCTCACGATGTGTTTCCTTCACCTGCAGAATTTTAGGAAATATCACGTGTTGAGACACGAGATATTTCCTATAATGCACCTAATTGAATATTAGAGGTACATACAACGACCGAATTCGAACCTACGCCCTACGAATCGAAACCCGAAGGCAGAGGTCGTATCAGTGGATACGGCTAGTGGGCTATCACGGCTCACGGGGAAATTACATTACATTGCATAAAAAAACAGACAGACATTAAAATGTGCGCAAGTGATATTAAAAGGGTTCCATTTTTTTGTACTACGTACGTTCGGAACCCTAACAACATGCAACGTATGTGTAAAATAGCCACTTGTTTAAGGGTGTTAGAGTATTAAGTCATATTTTAAAGGGGATTCTGGGCTCACAGTTAAGCATTGTTATGAATTCATTCGTACCTATATGCGATGAGGACACCTGCTTCCGGTTCTGGTCATAGTCATTACTCATCATATTAAACTTCCTACTAAATAAGCTTTTATAATGGTTTTTATAAAATTAGTGCCACATTCAGCATCCTAAGCTTATAAGAATATCAAATATGTACCTAATGTCACAAACTAGTTTCTGTAATAATATAAAATAAAGTTTTTTTTAAAAAAATTATAGCACGATCGTCATTGTTTTGCTTAACCTACACTAATACTTATTACCTATTGGAGAAGAGCAGTGATAGCACAGTGGATATGACCTCGGCCGATTCCAGAGGGTGTAGGTTCAAATCCGGTCCGGGGTATACACCTCCAACTTTTCAGTTATGTGCATTTTAGGAAATCAAATATCACGTGTCTTAAACGTGACACGATTGGGCCAGCTTTCACCAATGAAAAGCTACATTATAAGCGAGTAACGCGTAAGGTATATTTTATTCTCGCATTCCCACGGGAATGAGAACTACACGGGTGAAATCCGCGGGGAGCTAGTAGTTAATAATCCCACAACTGAGCAACAGACAGAAGAAAATTTTCTTCTCACTGTAGGAAAATCGTGACATATACTAATATTTAATAGTAACATGTATAAGTAGTTATTAATTTTAATGATTGAAACTGAAGGCTTTACGTACTCTGCCGCAATGAAAATTATTGTAAAAGCCTTATCATAAAAACTTGAACATTTAATTTTATTAACCTTTGTATAAATTATTTTCCAGATTTGGTGAAAATTCAACGTCAACCACGCAGCGCCTTCCCATAGAAGCTCTCGGTGACAGAGACTTGGTGAACAGACTCGGAAAGCTACCTCAAGATAAACAGCCGTTTTGGTTCCTCAACTGGCAAGCATTAGAGGCTAATAGAAAAGGCCCACAATCGTACCCTCTTAGGCCTAGTGTTTTTGGTAGTATTTCTTTCCCCGACGAGCAAGTCCAAAATGTCCCAAATACTCAACAACCTATTCAAAGCAACCAAGGTTTTGTAAATGGTCAACCCCAGCTTCAAAATAATCAAGGTTTTCCAAACGCGCAACCACAATTACAGAATAATCAAGGATTCCCAAACGCACAACCACAAATTCAAAATAATCAAGGATTTCCTACTCAACCGCAAATCCAAAACAAACAAGGACTCCCAAATGCACAACCACAATTCCAGAACAATCAACCTTTTCCAAATGCACAACCACAATTCCAGAACAATCAAGCTTTTCCGAACGCGCAAACACAATTCCCGAACAATCTACCTTTTCCGAACGCACAACCACAATTCCAGAACAATCAACCTTTTCCGAACGCACAACCACAATTCCAAAGCAATCAACGTTTTCCAAACGCTCAGCCTCAATTCCAGAACAATCAACGTTTTCCGAATGCTCAACCACAATTCCAGAGCAATCAACGTTTTCCCAATGCCCAACCACAGGTCCAAAATAATCAACGTTTTCCCAATGCAAATAATCAACAAAGATTTAGTAGCAGTGAAGAAGAATTCGATTCTGAAACATATTAGACATTCTGACAATAAATTTGTATTGCATTTGTAATTAAGATATTGTTTTTAAGAAAATAAAGCTGAGCTGTGAACTTTTAAAAAATATATAAATATTTTATAGCTAAATATGTTGTAATTTTTCACTGCACTGTTGTCAATTAGGTTAAATTTAATAAATATTGGTTAGGTAAAAACTCGTAAACTGTGTGAAATTGAGGACTATTGGTATGAATAGATATACTTGATGGGCAAACAAAAGTTCTGTAGAAATTATTTTTCTATGCATTTTATTACATTATTATGCTACTGGACATTTCACAGATAACCTCTCCGACGTAGAGAAGTGAGACTAGTAGCGACAAAGCGGTTAACCTCAACAAATTACCTGCAATACTTGCAATTTGTACTCGTAGTAATTGCAATTACTTCAAAGTCCTTTGGTTTAAATGCTTTTCTGCTTGTTGTTGTTATTTGGGGATTTGCGGTCACCATTGTTGACAATGTGTTAGGTAATTGCCTAGAACATTCCCTTTTGAATTTGTAATGAACAATCAAAGTTAAAAACTAACTAACCTAAACCACTTGATAATGTTTGAAAAGAAGATGTTAACATCATTTTGAAAATTAGTTTTAAACAGCTTTTAGAATTGATCCATAATAAAAGTTTATTTCGAATCGTAACTGTATGAGACTAAACTTAAAACACAGTCAAAAACTTTTAGGTTGGGTAGTTACGGAGAAAAAGGGGTGAAAGGTCTATTTTCTTCAATAACTCGAAAACTATTTATTTTAAAATTACAAAAAATAACATATTTGTAATCCTATTAACAAGTTCGTTTGTTTGATATACCAGACGATGTAGTTCAAGCAAGTTTTTTTTTAAATTTCCATGTTTTCCCCCAGAAGTGACCTTTATATTAAATGATAACAAAGTAAATCATTTAAATTTTCCATGTCTTTCTAAAACAAGAAAACCTTGAAAACAATAACAAATTGCATATTCAAGTAAATGTTCACACGTGCAGTAGCACTAACAGTGTAGAAGCGGTCAAGTGGTGAGCCACAGCCACTGATGACTCCCTGCGGTTTACTGCGACGTACTGTACGCTCCAGTGACTCAGATCAGTCACTTGTGCTGAAGCGTGATACAACAAATTAGCAATTACCTAACTAAAGCCACAACCATTAACATTTAATAGTGAACGTTATTAGATCAAACATAGACAGATAAGCAATCGTGAGCCACAGACAATTTACCAATCGCTTAGCTAAAGTCATTATCATTAACTTCTGACAGTGATAGTGACGATGACAAATATCATCGTCCTAAGATTACAAACCACTTTTGAGCAGAGTGTTGAGCATAGGTTCAAAATACGTAATTAGCCAATATCGTTGTACCTAACACATTCGTAAATGTTCACACGTGCAGTAGCACTGTCAGTGTAGAAGCGGTCATGTGGTAAGCCACAGCCACTGATGACGCCCTGCGGTTTACTGCGAGGTACAGTGCGCTCAGGTGACTCAGATCTGTCACTTCTGCTGGAGCGTGATGCCACAAATTAGCAATTACCTAACCAAAGTCATGAACGTTACTAGATCAAACATTGTACCTATAAGCAATCGTGAGCCACAGTCACTGATAACAATTTACCAATCGCCTAACTAAAGTCATTATCATTAACTTCTGACAGTGATAGTGATAATGACAAATATCATCTCCATCATCAAAGCGTGATGCAACAACTTAGCAATTGCTTAACTAAACAATCTATGTATATTTAACTAACTGACGCCGCTTGGTTTCACCCGCATGGTTCTCGTTTCCGTAGGAAGATGAGGATAATATATAACCTATAGCCTTCCTCGATAAATGGGCTATCTAACACTGAAAGATTTTTTCAAATCGGATCAGTAGATCCTGAGATTAGCTTAGATTAGATTACAGATTAGACCAAACATACAAACAAACCCCTCCTTTATAATATTAGTATAGAATTTAGTGTATAAAACAAAACTAGGTTAGCTACTTGCAAATAAAGAATGACTGCACCAATTTTCATGATCAATTTATTGGAAACTAGAAGTAATTAAATATGACGTAAACGGTGTTAAACGGTGAAGGAAAAACATCGTGAGGAAACCTGCAAACCCTAAAATTTTCTTAACTCTCTATATGTGTGAAGTCTACCAACCCGCATTGGGCTAGCGTGGTGGACTATTAGCCTAACCCCTCTCTTTCTAAGAGAAGATTCGTGCTCAACAGTGAGCCGAATATAGGTCGTTATTGATGATGATAAGGATCATAAAATGGTAACTTTATTCTTCCAAAGTTGAAGATTTTTATGATAGTTATTTTTAAATATTTAACTGAGAGAATTAGTTCACAATTTGTTTTAAAGCTATGGCATTTTCACGACTCTTGCAATCTCAGTAAGAAGTCCACGCGAGCAAAGTCGCAAGCGTTCGCTAGTAAGATTTAGCATGGCTCTTATTTTCGATGTTAAAGGAAGCCAATAAAAAGCGTTACAGGTGCGTTACCACGCTCAACTTTTCCAATTATCCACTTTGAGTGTAACTTTAATATCAGCCCAGCCATATAGACGCCCATCGCGCTAATTTTCACAGAAATTTGACTAAATTTCTGACGTTTGTCTGTTGCTATTTTTTGGAATTTACTCCTTACGAATCGTTTTTTATAGTATATAGCCCCCGGTGAGAAAAAAATATTGACAGTAAAATTCGATGAACGAATGACAGCGTTACATTTTTTGTGCGCAACATTTCATGCGCCACATTTCATCTCCACCAAAACACCTCAGACCAATTATAATAGGACCTCCCTCGTTAGATGTTAACCCTCTGTTAAAGTATAAGATCAATGATCTAAAAACTGTTTCTGTTCTTCTATTCTACTCGTATTATTCATTATTTTTTCATACGATAACAGAACAGATATATTAAGTTCTAGGTAGAAAAACATAAAGCATAAAAACGAAGAAAATATTTTGACCTCTGAAATAAAATTCCTAAATATTACGAAACAGCGATTTCGTATCAACGAAATATGGAAATGTTTCATCCAAATAACTTGGAACCTTTTGACTTATCCCGCGAAATGTCGTAAAATTCTAAAATACAATTTGGTCTAAGAGCCGGCATTAAAAATATATACCCTCATCTGTTAGGTATTTAATAGTGATAAGAAATAAATAATAGATGATATTCACATTGCAAATAGGTTGCTTCGTTTTGCAGTAAGATACATTTTACCTACAAAATCTAGGAAACCATGAACTAGAATGAAGGCAACTTAATACAGTTTAATTAAACATAAATAATTAATAAGATTTCATTTGACATAATATTAGACGACTTAATGACTGATGAAGGTCTATAAATAACATTCACTCTTCTGTTTATATTTGGCAACACCGTTGCAGTGCTGAAAGCAGGCAACCTTTACATTTTCGATTCCGTTTGATACATTCTTATAAGTAATGTACGTTTTTTTTAATTTTCCAACGAGGGAAGTAGAGAAAAGAAATTTAATTAAAAATTTAATCATTTAACATAACGTGGCTGCAATTTAACTAGGTAATATATTTGCAATGTGTCAATGTGAATATTTTCTATCATATATTTCTTATCCCTAATAAATAACAGATGAGTGTATATAATTCATATGACGGATCTAGTACTATGAAATACAGTTCATAAAAACGAAATGCACGTTTTCCGATGCCATTCCGTAATATATTCTACATCAAACGCACATCGGAATATGCCATAAACGTTATTCCTAACTAGAATTAATATGGATATTTTATGACTAGGTACATGGGTTGTACGAACATGAAAATCATATAAATATTTATATGAGTTTGTGTTTCAGTTTAAGACTTTTGTTGACACGTCCTCATTCAATTCGAGATCATACCAGTTGTTGAGTGCAAGTGCACTTGATAAGTTATTGAATTCATTATGGTTACTATAAAGTCTCCATTCAATTTTATTTCAATCTATTTTGGTAGGTATATTATAAATGCGAAATTGCATAATTACTTTATTTGATTGCTCATTTTACGCCCTAGTAATTGAATGGGGATGATGATTAGGTTTGAATATATTGATTTTTATGATACATTTGGGTAAATAAGGTCAATGTTAACGAATTTATATATAAAAAGCAAATTAAAAAGATTTTAAAATTTCAAAATCTATTAAAAATCTTTTATCGTAATCAGATGAAAATTCATACAGTTTTAGCTTACTTGCATTAAATGTGACTTTTTCAATAAATTGACTATAAACATAAACGCAGAAATAACAAAGATATTAGTAATTTTGTTTAAACGCCCATACAAATCTAACGATCATTATGTACCTACGACGTCATTAATTCATACCATTTTGTATGGGGCGTTTTTCAGGGATCCGCGGCAGCGCCAAGAATTTGACCCTTTAAATCCCTGTAGCTCAGAAAGTAATGATCGCAGATACCCTGTTACTTTTACAAAATTGCTTTACTATTAGCATAGTCTTCATTTATATACAATTTAAAAAACTGTCATCATCCCTATTGAAGCTCATGCAAATTTGCCTGTTTTGGGGATAAAGAAAATTGTTTTTTGGGAAGCATTCGGCATTGGTCTAAAACGTTAACAAAAACCACTTAGGTAAACTTCAAAAGTATTTTATAGAACTTTTTATGTAAGTATGACGGCCTCCGTGGCGCAGAAAATCGTATGCGCGATTTACAAAACGGAGGGCCTGGGTTCAATCCCCGGCTGGGCCGATTGAGATTTTCTTGATTGGTCCAGGTCTGGCTGGTGGGAGGCTTCGGCCGTGGCTAGTTACCACCCTACCGACAAAGACGTACCGCCAAGTGATTTAGCGTTCCGGTACGATGTCGTGTAAAAAACGAAAAGGAGTGTGGATTTTCATCCTCCTCCTAACAAGTTAGTCCGCTTCCATCTTAGACTGCATCATCACTTACCATCAGGTGAGATTATAGTCAAGGGCTAACTTGTAAAGAATAAAAAAAAAAAAAAAAGTATACTTATTTTATATTTTATTTTATTTTACTGAGTACGGGCTACGACGTAGAACCTATAACCTTTAAAAGCCATTAATGTTATAAATTTTGTCTTAATTACTTTGCACGAAAGCGGTGTAAATGTCACCATTGGCATTACCTCAGTTTTAAAGTTTAACACTACTTTTAAGACATTTAAAGCTGAAGTAGGGCAAAATTGTGATTTTATTTTCTTATCTTCAGTACTATTACTATAATATCATCACGATTTAATGCCCCACAGTAGGGTCAATTGGTATTGGTGTATAGCTAAGGTCCATAAGTAATTACAGCCAGCTGAAAAATATCTCTAGTGATCGGAAAAGTTTTCTCCATCAGATCCCATAACTTCAGTTTGAAGAAGGCACCTGATGATGATGATGATTACTTTATTCTCGTCTTTTTAGGGTTTCGTAGTCCATAAGGAACCCTTATAGTTTCGCCATGTCTGTCTGTCCGCCCATCCATCCGCGGTTTAGCGCAGAAACTGTAATTAGTAAAATGCTGTAAATTAGTATGAGTATTAAGTATTTAGTATTAGTATTAGTCGTACAAGAAATTCTTGAAAAATATTTTTATAGGATACCTCCCCTGCATGTAAGTGTATCTATATTAATTACGTCCTTATAGTTCTAGAAAGAAAATTTGAAAAAAAATTGGGGTTCCTTCCCTACATGCTAACTGAGGATGAATTTTTTTATCCACTATCCCATGGTGTGGGGTATCATTATCGGTATTTGTGTTCATTACCTAAGGAATTAAAATTTTAACTTAATCTACGGAACCCTACACTGCACGCAGCCCGACACGCACTTGGTCGGTTTTTTACTATACCTATATAGCGTAAATCTGATCACTGTCAGATGTGCTTCGAGGCAAGGGACGTAATGTAATAGAATAAAATTCCCAACTCCGAGTTTCTGCTGAGAATTTCTTCAATCAGGCCCGATGGTAAGCAATTTAGCAGCTTATGCGTGAAACGTGCTTTCCTAGAAGATGCCTATTCTTTCTTGTTGTTGTTGGTCGGGAAAATGGAAGCTGGAAGTGCTTTTCATACACTCGTATTTGGCTGCTGAGGGTTTCGGCCGAAGCTAGTTACCATCTTACCGACAAAAACGTACCGCTTAGCAATTTAGCGTTCCGGTACGGTGTTGTGTAGAAACCGAAAGGGGTGTAGATTTTCATCCTCCTCCTAAGAAGTTTGTCTGTTTCCATCTTAGATTGCACCATCACTTACCATCAGGTGATTGTATACTTATATTATATTGTAGTCAGGGCTAACTTGTACAGAATAATAATCCAAGGGATAAGAGTCAACAAAACAATTAATAGTTTTCAATTTATTGAGAAGTATCCCTATGCAAAGTTCAAAGATCTAATTTGCATACAAAGCGAATAAATTTACAAAATTGTTGACAGATGAATTAACATTTTCACAAGACAGCGCTGGAAAAATAAACAAACGGTCGTTTATTTAATCACCTGAGACACAACTAGGAATTTAAATTTAATTTGAATTTATCAGTCTACTCGTGTAAATATTATACAGGGTGCTCAGGAGTATTTTCCATAACTTCAATATGTTGACAAGTCCACTTATAGGAGCCGAACTGCATAACTATTTTTTTAAACTGAAAAAATAAAACTTTTTATGTTTTCAATCAAAGCAATTCAAATAATTCCGATTACCCATGTGACAAATGCCTTTATCTATCCTTGCATTTTAAAGTACGTAAAACTTGGCTGTCATAATTAGAAGGATGCGTATAAAGGACACATTTTAAGATCTATTTACAAAAGAAATATTATTTATTCCGAAAATATTAATTTTAGGACACAAGTTCCTTGAACATTTTTAATTAAATTTCGATAAAAAATATAACCCCAGAATTATGGGAAATACTCTCGAGCACCCTGTATATACGTACACAGATAGATATTTCGTGATATAAAAATACAAGTCTTATTATTTCAATAGTATAATTAACATTTTCAAATCATCAATTAGTTTTTATAAACCTCCTTAAAATAAACGGTTTTTGTAATTTGAATGTAAATGCGTTAAAGTTTTCTAAAATAGGTATTGCCACAAAATTTTCAGCGCCGGTGGCCAAAACTGGAACTAACGTTGCAGCGGTTGCCATTTTGCCACACATTATACTAAGAAAACGGCCAAGTGCGTATCGGGCCACGCGCAATGTAGGGTTCCGTAGATTAAATTAGAACTTTAAACTCTCATTTCACAATTGCACACCTTGCAGAAAAATACAAATACAATACCCCTTAACATGGGATAGACGATAAAAAATTCATCCCCATTTTGCATGTAGGGAAGGAACTCCAAAAAACAGCGACACCCTCACCGGGCAAGATGAGTTTGTGGCACTATACTTTTGGTGACGTTTCTTTACGTGACGAGATAGTTCATTTACACGAGCGGCATCTCTACCGACGACCGCAGTCGACGACGTCTCGGCGGCAGGCGACGGCATCGCCGACTGCAGTCAGCGACGTCTCGGTGGCAGCCAACGGCACTTTACTGCAGTCGGCGACGTCGTGGCGGCAGGCGATGGCGACGGCGTCGTCGGTAGCCGTAGCTGACGCTCGTGTAAATGAACACTATAAGTTGCGCTTTCCGGTACGGGGTCGCCATTCCAGGACCTTGGGACCTCATCGTCCATCGACTCTTCAAACTATGTGGCCATTGCCACTTCAACTTCGCGACTCGCTGAGCTATGTCAGTGATATTGGTTTGTCTGCGGATCTCCTCATTCCTGATTTGATCACGCAGAGAAACTCCAAGCATAGCTCGCTCCATC
This sequence comes from Bicyclus anynana, assembly GCF_947172395.1. Classification (NCBI taxonomy): domain Eukaryota; kingdom Metazoa; phylum Arthropoda; class Insecta; order Lepidoptera; family Nymphalidae; genus Bicyclus; species Bicyclus anynana. The sequence goes on from NC_069101.1 coordinate 8,818,685, forward strand.
GCTCACTGAGTAACTTTGAGCCTTCTAATAAGGCCCATAGCGTGTGCGTGGTAAAACAATGTAGGTCATCATGTTAGAAGCTACACTAACTTCCCGTCTCTAACAACTCGAGAGAAGCCAACGCAATTTGTATGGTAATTTTACAAACAGCAACTTTGTTATTAACACTCGCACCGTACCGATGTCGTCTGAATAATATCAGTGCAATTTAATGTTAATTTATCTTAACTGTACGGAGAACTTTAAACTTCGTGGGCGTACGTGGAATAAGTCACCAGTTGTTAATTAAAATATACTCATCTTTTATATTTGGTCCACTAGTGACTGTTACAGATATCTTGTTATTATTTTCTTAATTCTCTACATGTGTGAAGTCTGCCAATCCGCATTGGGCCAGCGTGGTGCACTATTTGACCTAACGTTTGTAGAAAAAAGCCTGGTGATAAAAAATCTTGGTGTTGAACTGTATTATACGACTGTGTGCTTTGTAAAATGGTGATAAATAAAAAAAAATTAACCTTGGCTGAGTTTGTTGTGGGCTCTTCTCGGACCAAGGCGCGTTTGGAACCCTCGTAACATTAATTTTAAGTTTTCGAATGATTATTATCACCATCATCTTAAGTTTAATATTATTACCTGACGTTTCGAAAGAGCTTGTAAATTAAGCCTATTTGAAATAAATTAATTTTGACTTTGACTTTGACTTTGAAAGACAGTCGACGTGCCACTTGGCTACATGACAAGGACAGACTGGCATTTTTGCTTTCATAAACCACTTTCAATTCAATACCTCCTTTGGCTTGGCTTCTGTCAATCCATTTCCATTTACTACGTCTTATTAGGTCATTGAATTATTTATTTATTTATTCATTCATTCATTCATTCATTCATTCATTCATTCATTCATTCATTCATTCATTCATTCATTCATTTATTTATTTACAAACTTACACTAGTTCCCAGGCTTGTTCACTATCTTTGACAATGCTAGTTTACATATATGGAATGGAGATTCTACGTAACTTATGTCATCCGGTGCTTACTGGTGGATAAAACACAGCAGGTGAATGACATTTTGTCAATTGATTTGATGTTTATTTTAATACTATTAATATTATAAACGCGAAAGTTTGTATGGATGTTTGGATGTTTGTTACTCTTTAACACCGCTATTACTGAGCTATTTGGCTGAAATTACTTTTTATCCCGAAAAAATCCATGGTTTCCACTTTCCCGAGATTTGCAAACACTGATTATTTTGATGATATGAATGTTTGTTACTCTTTCACGATTCGACTACTGAACCGAATTAGTTGAAATTTGTTATTGAAAAATATGCCTACCTGGATTAACACATAGGCTACTTTTTATCCCGGAAAAATTCATGGTTCCCGAGGGATTGTGAAAAACTAAGTTCCACGCGGACGAAGTCGCGGGCGTCCGCTAGTAGGTTGATAATAAAGACCAAAATAGTGAATAGACCAGCTGGCAAAACTCGATTGGATTGAAGGCAAGAAAAATTATATAAAAAAAAATTGTCACTCATTACGATTTTTTTTTAATAAAACATACTGGAAATGATTAATGATGAACTCGGGATTTAGGTCTTCACTGAAAATAATGCGCAGCAAAAATGTTGCAAGGGTAAATGAAAAATTGTTTCCACCCTACGGAGGTCATATTTCCTCGAGTGGTAACAAAGCGATATCGTGACACGTCCTAAACCCTTGGCGCCATCTTGACGTGTGTTATTTTTGGAACTTCCTACAGACATATTGTTTTGTACGTATGTATTTCATCATTATCAACCTATATTCGGCTCATTGCTGAGCTCGATTCTCCTCTCAGAATGGAAGGAGTTAGGCGAATATTCCACCACGCTGGCCCAATGCGGATTGGCAGACTTCACACACGCAGATAATTAAGAAAATTCTCTGGTATGCAGGTTTCCTCACGATGTTTATCCTTTACCGTTTGAGACACATGATATTTAATTTCTTAAAATAGTACACTATATAGAAGAATATTATTTTGTCTGCCACGGCAAGTGTCTGGCACGCTAAATATCTGTAGATATGGCGGTACGTATTTGCCGATAGGGTGGTAGACTAGCCTCAAATCCTCAAATCCTCCCACCAGCCAGACCTTTATTTTTAAGAAGACGAATTAAGAAAACCTCTATCGGTCCAGCCGGGGATCGAATCTAGGAACTCCATCTTGCTAATACACCGCGCATACCACTGCGCCACGGAAGCACGGAAGTGGACCTACATTATCCTGGATAATATTATGAAAATGTTGCGAGTTAAGTAATATTATTAATATCTTTTATAGCGGTCTCGCACCCTCCCCGTATAAAATTTTTGTATTATTAGACTTGATTTTGCAGATCAACGAGATTTGAGCAAAATGTAATAAAGGAAACCCCTCTAAAGCGAAAGCCCTTATTATGTTTTGCAAAATTACTGGTAAACGTTTCATTTTGTTCCTAAAATATATTCGAAATTTTAAATTAAATCGTTAAATATTAATTAATAAAAAAAAAATATTGAAGCTTTATGTGCATTTCGAATAATTTTCACGAATTCTATACGTTTTATATATAAGCTTCAGTTGTACCTATGTATGTAAGAAAATCTTTGAAACTAAATTTGACCCACTTCACGGTCTTCGATTAGGATGAAATTATGCAAAACATCGTGAGGAAACTTGCATACCTGAGAATTTTCTTAATTCTCTGCGTGTGTGAAATCTGCCAATCCGTATTGGGTCAGCGTGGTGGACTAAGGCCTAACCCTTCCCATTCTGCGAGGAGACTCGTGCTCAATAATGAGCCGAATATAGCAGTCAAGGGCTAACTTGTCATTGAATAAAAATCTACATTTTCTTTTAAATTCACAAAAATATAGTTCCAAGACTAATATTCGATGAAGACGTAATACTGTTAAATCATCAATACCTCTATATTGCCTTCTCTTGAAAGGAGCATAAAATTTAATGTAGTCTGTATAGGACACAGCTTCTCAACGTGGGCCCTTGTAGGCCATTGAGATTTTTAGTAGGAAAATAGACCTAGAGTAGGCACTTATGAAAGAGAGGGCATTGAGATGACATAGAAATAATGTAACTAAATTAAAATAATATATAGCTTGGAAAATTCGTTCGTAACACTCACAAAGGCCTGCGCGAACTGGGAGGCACGTAGCGATGAATGCAAGACCCACGACTGATGCATCTCACTTCCCCGCGCGCAGATTTTCTCCCCGTCGCCCGCATATCATGGGAGTTCATCAACGAACCTGCCCAGCTAAAAGTCCTAATAATAATCAAACACAGAAAAATAATCTTATTATGCGTGTGAAGGTGATTAGATGAAAATTTAATTGCAATGTTTTACGTTTAAGTGTACATTAAATTGAATTATATAATGAGCCTCATATAATCCAATTTATTAATTTAATGTAAAAAACTATGAACTATTAAAGAAGACTTAGTGTCGCACAGTGAGCGTTGGAGGAAACTATATATGTTCCAAGTATATTTGCATAATCGCATCAGAAATAAGGATATCTTTGAAGAACCAATATTACTCAGCAATTAGCTCTGTTATGGCAATAGGCGGGGCATATAAATCCTGGCGAGTTGGTTGATCCCCACTAAATGGATCAATCAATCAATCAATCAATTTATTTATTTGATCGACGACATTGATTACAGGTAAATCGCAATTTTTAAGAGCATGACATATTGGACGCTTCAGGTAAAAAAGTATTCTCACTGGGGGTTGGGCAAAAAAATGTTGAGAACCTGTGGTATAGGAGGAAGCACTTTCCTATGAAAAAGTTACGAAGAGGCGAGCGAGCAGATATCAGCGCTAAAGGCTTCTTTGAGCACAACAGGGGCATTCACTTGGCAATTTCTATAAGGATGAGGACACGTTCAGGCAAGCATGCAGCGATTTGTAAATATGAAAAAAAAATATATTGCTTAAAAATTCTGAATTCCTTACCCATTTGCCTTTTCTGAAAAATTTAATTAAAATTAACCATATACAAATAGCATCAGTAGTTTTTAAACTGCAGAAGTACATAGGTACTCGAACAAACATACATAATACCTACCACAGATTATAAAAAACGCTAAAGCTAACGCCAGCACATAGATATAAACATACTTATATAGTACATACACAATAAAAAGTCACCCATATTTTCATTATATATTACGAGTATGTACTATGAATAAATCTATACTAATATTATAAAGCTGAAGAGTTTGTTTGTTTGGTGAACGCGCTAATCTCAGGAACTACTGGTCCAATTTGAAAAAAATATTTAAGTGTAAGATAGCCTATTTATCGAGGAAGGCTATAGGCTATATATTATCTCCGTATTCCTACGGAAACTGACGCGGGGTCAGCTAGTAGGGAATAAAATACAACCCTCACAAATGACGTTAAAATACACAATAGCACAAACTTTACATCTAAGTATATAAAATTAGTATAGATAAGACTTCAACTCTTCAAGTCAAATCGCAATTTCGTGGCCCAACGTATCCACCATTATCTAGTTGTGAACGTATTGTGAAAAATGTTTTGCGTCACCTACACCTTTCATTTGTTTATCTTTACTGGAGTTTGTAGAAAAAAATTACAAAATTTGTTGTTTGCTTTAAATCATAATCGCTTATCGTTGGTGGTTGGCATAAAAAAATAAAGTAAAATCAAATTTTAAAGAGCCAGGAGACTTATAGGCGAAGACTCACTCCTTCTGAAAAACTTCAAACCCTTGGTCATCGTAGTCTCTCGGTTTTTTACACTATAAATTTCGGAGAGTGTGCACAGGAGCTATTTGAGCTTGTACCACCGTCAACTTTTTACCATCGCACTGCAAGACACCGGGTAGGTTTCCATTCCTACGACATTGACATTCCTAGAACTCGTACGAAGCGATTCGCTTCCTCGTTTCTTATACGCATGGCTAGGGTATGGAACTCTCTCCCGAAGTCAGTGTTTCCTAATTCTTACAACTTGGGCATCTTTAAGATGAGAGTGAATAGGCATCTTCTAGGCAAGCGCGTATCACCTTGGGCCACATCTATACTTACCATCAGGTGAGATCGTGGTCAAGCGCGAGCTTATTCAATGTAATTAAAAAAAAAATTTAAATGTAATTATAACAAAACAAAACCTAGAACAAAATTTATATCTACACTTTCCTTATAAACAATTAATATTAAATAGTTCATAGTTAAGTTTCTTTGTATTGGTTTCTTTGTAGGGGTAATCTCTGGATCTACTGAACAGATTTTGAAAAGCATCCAGCGGCTCCCCGCAACCCGCTTGATATCCTCGGTCCACCTAAGGGAGGGGTCATCCAACACTACGCTTTCCGGTTCACGGGTTATGTATGTTCCGGTCGCGGATCGTGGAACGAGCTAGCTTTGTCTTATGTAGGCGAACCAAACTACAAGAACACGGGTGCAAAGCTTAGAGCAGCCCTCTGCATAGACTACCTTACGGTTCATTTACACGAGCAGTACGTTGCCAACGGCATCTGGCAACTGCTACCGACAACTGCCGTCGACTGCAGTCAACTACAGTCGTCGGCAGCAGTTGCTGCTCGTGTAAATGAACCCTTACTGTGTATAAACAAACTCTAGTAGAGGTCGGAAAATAAATATAATGGCACAAAATGAATGACGCACTTACCTAAGTAATAAGAACCTTCATTTAATCCAAGTATTTTAAAGTGTGGGTGGTAGACGGATATAGAATGTATTTATCCTTTAAACGTGCTCAAACTCTGACAATATTGTTAGCAGCTAGAACAAAAGCCTGTTGTAGTCAGATATACCGCACCACAGATTAATCAATAATATATAGATGTAGCGATGATATGTACGGAACACAACGCTGTCGTAGCCGCTCCAAATACGAAATTCGTAAACTAATACATTCTCGAGTCAGTACGACACGAACCGTCGCATCAGTAATTTTCAATATTATTCAAGAAAAATGGCGTCTTATGTTTTTAAATATTTTAATAACTGTTCACAAAAGGTAAAGAAATAAGATGGAATATTTTTTTATTGGTAATTATTGTAGATTATTATATAATACCCCATAGTAAGCGACCAAGTCTCGGAACTATAGGTCATCACTGGCAACACGCACTGTTCGAAGACTTTGTCAAAGAGGTGGTCGAGGTGGAGGTATGTTTTTTTATATATATATAAAAAAACATACCTCCACCGAGTAAATCACTACGATATGCGTTTGCAAAGCTGGATCAGTATGAATATAATGAAATTTTGTGTTTATTGGCGAATATTATTTCGACTACGATTCTAATGGAGTAATCTAGTAAAATATACGAAAAACTTATTAAGCACATTATTCGTTTCTGTATCGTTCTGAAAAGTGGGCTCAATTTCTGATAGCTCCTTTGATATGAGTCGACTACCTTATTATGGAGTGGACTGTGGTAGTTTTGGAAGGTTTAATCTTCCAAAACTACCACAGTCGACCTTCGATTTAATCGATCGAAACATTGATATAAAAGCTCGTCATATACGAGTACTGAATTATAATGCCAATAAAGATCTGGACCCTTAAAACCTTCCAAAGCCACTGCAGTCCAAAATTCATAAATTGCTTTTGTACTTACTTATGATAAGAGTATGGGGTAACAATTTAAACACCTTTACAGCAAAAGTGAATAGGCATCTTCTAGGTAAGCGCGCTCCAACTTAGGCCGAATTAATGCTTTCCATCAGGTTTAGTCGTAGACTGTAGTCAAGCGCAAGCATATCTATACTAATATTATAAAGAGGTAAAGTTTGTAAGTTTGTAAGTTTGTCACATTTTTTAAATGGGGTAATCTTCGGAACTACTGGTCCGATTTCAAAAATTCTTTCACCAGTAGAATGCTACATTATCGGGAAGTGCTATAGGCTATATTTTATATTGGTATCATATATATTAGCCGAGTTATCACAATTTTTGTCATACAGGTCGGACTGAAAATCCTCTTAAACAGACTTATTCGCATGCGCTGCCTTAACTATTGTGTAAAATTGAAATTAATGTATGGAGACTTTATGTATCTTTAAAAGTTCTACAAAAAAGTCCGCGACACCATATATCTATCTTCTATATATTAGCAGATATAGTACCTTTTGTGTTTTAAAAATTATTTATTTTATATACTTAGGTTTACGTCATTATTTATACAACTAAACTTTAATCCTTATTAAAATAAATTATTTAATAATCACAAGGATATTATGGAGATAAGATTTGCCCTTTACAGTATGTTAATTACTTAAATAGTTTCGGAGATAATACAAAATTTCTAAAAGACGCAGAAATTCCGCTATATGACGCCCGGCGCTTTCATTTACGTAGTTCCCGTTCCCGTGTGAATATGGCGATCAAACATAGCTTATGACACTCGCAAATAACGTAGCTTTCTATTGGTAAAACAATTTTCCAAATCGGTCCAGTAGATCCAGAGATTACCTCCTACAACCACACGAACTTTACCTCTTTATATTATTAGCATAGAAGTCTCTATTTCTCTTGGTCATACCACCACTCTCGAAGGACTGGAACGATTTTGCTAAGGGTAGGAGTAAGATAGAGAAGTTACAGGGTAGGGTAGGGTACGGGTAGGGAAGCGTAGGGGTAGTGTAGGGGTAGGGTAGGTTTAGGGCCGGGTTTAGGGTAGTGTTAGGGTAGTGGTAGGGTAGGGGTAGAGGTAGGGTAGTGGTAGGGTAGAGGTACGAGTAGGATAGGGAAGTGGTAGGGTAGGGGTATGATAGGCGTGAGAAAGGGGTACGGGTGGGATAGGGGTAGGAAAGGGATAGGGTACGGGGTGGGTAGGGGTAGGATGGGGGTAGGGGTGGGATGGGGTAGGGTGTAGGTAAGGTAGGAGTAGGGTAGGAGTAGGTTTTGGGTAGGGTAGGGGTAGAGTGGGGGTAGGGGTATGGTAGGGTAGGGTAGGGGTAGGGTAGATGTAGGGGTTGGGTAGGGTTGGGGTAGTGGTAGGGTAGAGGTAGGGTAGGGTAGGGGTAGTAGTAAAGTTGACATCGAAATTTACGCGGACGAAGTCGCGGGCGTCCGCTAGTATTGTATAAAAATAACAAACTTGAAATTTTGACAAAATAAGGTAGGTCTGGCATTCGCAGTTTCTTAGTAGGTACTGTATAAAGAGCGACTGAGCTATTTTCGGAATCAGGAAACAAGTATATTACTTTCCTTTCCCGCCAGCTCAGTAATGTCTTGTATCGAATAACGTTGGTGCTTCCGAGAATTTTGATTCAGAAAATTCTACTCCTACTCGTTTTATTAAAACTTCATAAACAATGTTGTTATCGGAGCATAATTTAAAGGACCGCTATTCTTCAATTATTCAATAGTTATTTATGAGGCATGAGCATGGAGCATGGAGCATGAGTGATTTTTGTACTACTTTGGGGAAGGCGAATTGCACAATAGACAGCGCGAGTGCTACAATAGATAGTAATGTGCAGTGGCATACATATACTTTTTCTACTCGTACGACCATGATAAAAGAAATAAAAAAATAAAAAAAAAATTGGTAAATATTATATGATTGGCGTTAGTCACGGCCTCCTCGATTTTGTATTGGCGTGGCCTACTAGATTTTGTCTCTTACTCGTTTAAGCCTGAATTTTTGTAGGCAATGCTATGGAACTATTTAAAAATAAAAAATATCATAGCACGGTTTACCCGTGTGGTAATGAACATTACCAAACGTCCTGTAATAATGAATATATGGTGTAGTTTGAGGTTTCATATTGAGTACATTACGAAATGGGAGTAGAAAAGATCATTTAATTGCTTGCCCAACTACACACACCGGAAAACGCATTATTGGTCGACCCCCCACTGTGTGAACCGAGGGCATCGAGTGGATTCAAGAGAGCCGCAGGATGCTGGCGGCTCGATACTGTCGTGTTTGGAAATTCATGCAAGAAGCTTAAGTCCAGCAGTGGACGTCCATCGGTTGTTAATCCATGTATATCCATGCAGTCCATGGGCTGCCCATTGCCACTTCAGCTTCGCGACTGGCTGAGTTATGTCTGTGATTTCGATTCTTCTGCGGATCTCCTCATTTCTTATTCGATCACGCGAACTGATGTGATAATTATATATGATTATTATTGATTACAAAATCCTTGATTGATTATAACAATCCGGAGTCACAAGTCTCTGGGACTGCTCAAGGTCAAAGGCTGTCATTCTTAGGTCTTATTTTGGTTACAGTTTGATTTGTATTACATATTACAATTAGGTTGTTCTGACAAATATTGTGAATGCTTATTTTTGTAATCCACTTCTGAAGATTTTCAAGTCTGCTAAAACAAGTTTATACATGTGATATCAGTTTCAATCTCACCTGCAGTCTCCAGGTCTCTTAGACCGTCGTATATATCTCCTTGATCCTCAAAGATTTATCTGTCTGTCTCAACACTGGCTTGCTAACTGTATCGTACGGCCAAAATATCCATTTCTCATGTGAGCTTAACAACTTAAGACCTTACTCGTGCTTAACTGAAATGCATGATGAACTAAGCAATCTATTTAAACTTCAAAGACTTAATGGTTAAAATACTTACATCTGAGAGGTCTATTTACTTGACGGAGGTCCTGGGTTCGATCCCCGGCTGGGCCGATTGAGGTTTTCCAAATAGGTCCAGGTCTGGCTAGTGGGAAGCTTCGGCCGTGGCTAGTTACCTTCCTACCGACAAAGACATACCGCCAAGCGAATTAGCGTTCCGGTACGAAGTCGTGTGGAAACCGAAAGGGGTGTGGATCAAGGACTTGTAGAGAATTAAAAAAAAAAGCTCTAATAAATTTATTATTGATTTTCAACTAGCGGACGCCCGCCACTTCGTCTGTCCTTAGACCTCTTTAAACCAGTCCTTACAGAAGTATTACTAAAATGGAGTAACTTCTCCCGTTTTCCTAACATTTCCGTTCACTACTCTGCTCCTATTCATCGTAGCGTAATGAAAAAAAACTATAACCTGCCCAGGAGTATGAAGAATAATTGTACCAAGTTTCGTTACAATCCGTCGAGTAGTTTTTACAGACAGACAGACAGACAAAAATTTTACTTATTGCATTTTTGGCATCAGTATCGAACACTAATCACCCCCTGATAGTTTTTTTGGAAATATATTTCATATACAGAATTGACCTATCTACAGATTTATTATAAGTATAGATTCGTAGGTCGTAATAGGTTGTTTCAATAGGTAGGTATAGGTATAGCCTGACAACCCGCTTAAGAGCAGTGTAATGGCTCTAAGAAAAAAACATAATAATAGTGCCTATGTTCGTAATATCAGTTACTCAAGTAATTTTATGTTGGCTAACTTTTGTAATTATCTTTATCAAAACCAACTTTCGCTCAAAGAAAAGGCCTTCTTATGATACTTTATTATATTTATCAAGACTTTATCCTCTTGTTAGCTTGGGTATATCTAAGTATTAGCGGACCCCCGCGACTTCTTCCGCCCTTAGACCTCCTTAATCCGGCCCTATTGTAAAATCCGTCCATAGCGAATGTTTACTAACAATAAACTACGGCCCTGCCGAATTTCATCTTTTTACGTCAAGCGGTTTTCTAGATTTCGTGATGAAGCATTGCTATCGCATTTATACGTATGATATCAAGTTTATTAACATATGCCACAATGGGGATGACTAGGTTTGAATATATTGATTTTTATGATACATTCGGGTAAATAAGGTCAATGTTAACTAATTTATACATAAAAAGCAAAGATTGTTTGGATATTTGCAAAATAAATGAGATTATGAAATTTCAAAATCTATTTAAAATCTTTTAATTTTAAAATATAATATTTTTACATTTTTCATTCGTGTAAGGAACAGGAATTTGTTTGTATTTTAAGATAGGTACTTACTAGAATTTCAATTACATCGAAATCTTTTAGGAAGCGAGCCTGCGTAGCCAGACTTACCTCATTATATGAAAGCTGAAAATTTATCAGCCTATACTCCTACCATAGGTAAGTACGGTAGCCAATTATGGAGTTTGGACTACTACTAGCTCTGAAAGGCAAGATTCAAGGGTCCACATCCTTAATTGTCCAAGTATAATCTATACTACAATATTATTAATGCGAAAATTCAGACTTCAGACAAACCTATTACATCCCAGCGCAACTTGCTCACTACTTCTTAAAGCTCGATCATCTTTTCGTCGGTCCTTAAGGTGCGTGCGTTAAATGTTGCCAGGTCCACTCGTCGGAGTTGGCAGCGGAATGTCCCCCGGAGATTCATGACACCCCGCCGTTACCACAACCGCTGCCAGAGCCGGGAATAGCGAGGCCACCAGGGACTAGGGGCTGTTTGTTTTTGGCTGAATGACCACGCTGGGTATGCGGGTTGGTCATTCGCAGTCCAAGACTTCTCGCACCGGTGTCGCTACTGCCTGATACCGGTCTGTGATACTTGTGAAGTCTAGCTGAATTGAAATGGTTATACCGCCATTTATCGGACGCCAGAGCCTCGTCGGTCCATCTGCAGGGTGCACCACGAGCAGGTGTGGTTGACAGTTGGGGAGGCTGACTGGTACTAGCCTCCCCCTTACACCCCCAGTTCATGTATCACAGTTCATGTATCATGAACAAAATACCGAAAAGTTGTCTGTCAAGATGTCCGCTTCTGCGTAGGCTGACAATGTTTCAGCCTTCACAGAATGAGGTATGTCTGGCTATTGCTGACTGTTTGTCCATTTATCGAATTCTTACCAGTTTAATTAAACGTTCTGTCGTGAAAGTACGCTTTTTTACGCTTTACACTTTGACGTTTTAGTCTTTCCCCTTTCTAAAAGAATTTACTGGTACTATAGGGCTCCGTAACTGATAATAAAAAGTTACTATTATTATTATTATGAGGGCCGCATATCGCAGTGGGTAGGGACGCTGCTTTCTGCATCCTCGGACGTGGGTTCGATTCCCACAACTGGAAAATATTTGTGTGATAAGCATGAGTGATTTCCAGTGTCTGATAGTATTTATATACTAGAATAATATAGTAAAGCAATAGTATAGAATATAGTAATATAGTAAAACTTTTTTATGAGTCGTTCTAGCCCAGTGGATATGACCTCTGCCTCCGATTCCGGACGGTGTGGGTTCGAATGCGGTCCAGGGCATGCACCTCCAACTTTTCAGTTGTGTGAAGGAAAAACATCGTGAAGAAACCTGCATACCAGAGATTTTTTTAAATTAAGTATGTGAAGTCTGCCATTCGCAATGGGTCAGCGTGGTGGACTATTAGGCCTAAACCCTTTCATTCAGAGAGGAGACTCGTGCTCAGCAGTGAGCTGAATATAGGTTGATAATGATGATGACAAAGAAAAAAAAACCGGGGGGGAAGACCGACCGATTTAGCGTTCCGGCACGATGTCGTGTAGAAACCGAAAAGAGTGTGGATTTCATCCTACTCCCAACAAGTTAGCCCGCTTCCATCTTAGATTGCATCATCACTTACCATCAGGTGAAATGGTAGTCAAGGGCTAACTTGTAGAGAATAAAAAAAAGGATGTTATTGATACGAGCATAGCTAGCCCAGCAGTAACTATTAGATACCAAGCAATAATTTCTGCATATTGATCGTAACTATCATTTTAAATAGCACATTTATTTTCCTCTAGAAAATATCAAGCCCTAAAAGCATCTGTAACACCAGCGAGCGAGTTAATCAGCATTTTACGGTAGTATTTTATTGAAAACGTACAAGCCCGCTATAAACCGTCCTTAACTTTTACGATAGGGGAACCAAATTATTATAAGTACAAAACTTGGAGTAATATCCACCCTTCACTGGTTCCTTTGCTTCGATCCAATCGTGAATAGGCTATGAATCATAATGGTTATTAGCGCAATCATCATCAATCGTCATTAACAGTTGAAGGACTTTCACTTCTGAGAGACCTTCTGAAGAAGACGCGCAGTTCATAGATGCGAAACTACCCTAATTGCATACCCTAGGGTATCATTTTCGCTTGGGCATTATTTAAAAAAGGAATTAATCTAGTTTGTATAGGTTATAATGTACTGTGTAGTGTGTATTAAATATATGTTTAGTGCCCACCCTCTTCAATTAATCTTTATGCACATCACAACGCTAAGCTAATGAAGTTGTAAGCTTTGACGGCCTCCGTAGCGCAGTGGTATGCGCGGTGGATTTACAAAACGGAGGTCCTGGGTTCGATCCCCGGCTGGGCAGATTAAGATTTTCTTAATTAGTCCAGGTCTGGCTGGTGGGAGGCGTCGGCCGTGGCTAGTTACCACCCTACCGGTTAAGGGCTAACTTGTAAACAATAAATAAAAAAAAAGAAGTCAGCAATGCACTGCGACTCGCGTGATATCGTCAATCCCCCTAAAGTAGAATTTTCAACAAAAAGATGTCGCATAGATTCCTGAATGATGCCCAGCCAATTTGGATTTGGCAGTTCACCTCCTTAACTAAATTTAACCAACCTAATTAGAATATCACGAGCAGTGATAGCTCAGTGGATATGACCTCTGCCTCCGATTTCGGAGGGTGTGGATTCGAATTCGGTCCGGTTCTTTCCTAAACCTCCTTTTCAGTTGTGTGCATTTTAAGAAATTAAATATCTCAAACGGCGAAGGAAAATCATCGTGAGGAAACCTGCATACCAGATAATATTCTTAATATTCTTATCTCTCTGCGTATGTGAAGTCTGCCAATGCGCATTGGGCCAGCGAGGTGGGCTATTGGCCTAACCCTTCTCATTCTGAAAGGAGATTCGAGCTTAGCAGTGAGCCGAATACGAGTTGATAATGATAATTAGAATATTGTGTGTAAAGGGACGTGTACAATTTTTAGTGCAGAGTTTTTAATACCCCATTTACACTCACGCGCGAGCGGCGAGACGAGCCGCGAGGCGAAGTACAGGACGAGTGTGTAAACTGTGCGCTCGTAGTTCGTCTCGCCACTCGCGGCGCTTGCGTTTAGCGAGGCGAGGACGCGTCGAGGTCGACAATGTACTAGGCGAGAGTGTAACTGAGCTATTACAACTGCGGGGAGGACTGCGCGGGTGTGGAATCGTGCGTGCGACGAAGGTGCATCAGTCATGGGTTTTTCATTCATCGCTACACGCATCTCTGCAGGCGCGGGCCATCGGTGCTACGAACGAAGTTGCCAAGCTATACCTCTTTCAAGGAAGCCCTCTTCCATCTTAATCGTCACTTAACGTCAGTTGAGGTCGCTGAGGGCAAACTTCACAATAAATAAAAAACTCTTTCTGCACCAGGGGCTTTAAGAACAGCGATTTATTTTATCCAAAAAAGTCAAAAGTCAAAATTCATTTATTTCAATTAGGCTCAGTTTACAAGCATTTTTGAAAGGTCAAGATTATGTCATAATTTAATTTAATCCAAACGCGCCTTGGTTCGAGAAGAGCCCACGACAAACTCAGCCAAGGTTTTTTTTTATTTATTTAATTTAACAACTTATTTAAAACTAAGCGTCGTACATTACAGTTTAACACCAAGCTTTTTTATCATTAATAAATTCATTAACACTATAATAAGCCTTTCTGAAAAGCTTGCGTTTAATATCCTTAAACTAAATATTCGTTCCTAACAAAACATGCATTGACGGTGTACAGTCGACTTCATTTTACGCCGGCAAACAGCCATTACTTTCAAAGTTCACCGAAAATTTTCGTGTTAAAATGTCTGCCTTCGTTCTCGTCGATTTAGCTCAGCCTTTTTGTTTTTACACGCTGTCTAGAATGGAAATATCGGGAGTGAAATTATTTGTAGAAGCTAACGATCATACTTAAAATACAATCTTTATGTATGTACCTACGTACCTTGTTTCCTACTGAACAGGAACAATTTTGCTCGTAGTATACATACAGTATATAGGTAACTATATACATACACTACTACATATATATACTAGTATATACATACAGTAATATAATTACAGACATTCGACAAATCGGGTGACAAGTACAAGGATAAGTGATTGTCTCCACCTAAAAAACCATTTGGAATACCAGAGAAATCACCGATGCTATGTTATTTTGTACCTAAGTAAACGTAACATAACGTTACTTACGTTATGTTACGTTTACTTAGGTACAAAACTAGAAACTGCACTTCATTACTTTCTAGTTTAAATAACTAGAAAGTAATAAAAAGGTTTTGTTCTACCCGCTTTTTGTAAAATTTTATTTGCGATGAGTGTAACTCACAGAGTAATGAATGTAATAAGTGTTATTAATAATTAAAATTATTTATCTATCCGGCTGTCAGTTGCTAAAAAATCTTCTTCCTTATAATTTTTAACCGATATTTTCGCAGTTTACAACAGCACAAGAATCCAATTTTCAAGATTTTTACAGTTTACCAAAACTATAAAAATCTTGAAAATCGATTTTTTTAATAATGCCATCTTGATTTTTAATAATTTTATTCTGATATTCATTGTAATTTGCAAATACTCAATTGTTTCTTTGTCATTATAATAAACTAGCAAAGGACCGCGTATCCGTCCGCGCAAAATTCCGTTTTATCCGAAATCCTGTATAATTAATAATGTAGTGCATAATTATTATAAAAAATATTATAATTCGTAGTAAAGTATACGAGTACCTTAGAATTAATAAAAAACTACGTCGTCACTAAAAATTCATTAGCGTTAACAGATTCACTGACAGACACAAAACCATTTGATAAATGGTTACTTTATACTCTATTATAATAGTTATAATATATAAATAAATTCAATTATCACCAGTGATTAAAATACTTAGTCAATTCGTGAGACTATTCGACTGACTTGTTACCAAATATAAAACAGTAAAGGTTTTCTCTGTTGCAGTATTACTCTGAGCGATTGACACCTAATACGTTGTCAATACTCGTAGCATGCGCAGGCGCTTACCCTCTCTGAGCATACCCTTGTCAGTCGAATAACATCGAGCCTCGCATACAAACCCCAACACCCTTTAAGTGATTCTATCAAAGTAAATCGTGTTCAAAGTGTCGAAATAAAAACTAATTATTTGTGTTCGGGTTAAACATAATGTCGAGAAACACAGAAATTAAAAATTTACGCGACGAAATGAAAAAATATGCAACAGTACAATCAGATGACGGTAACTTTGTCGGATTTCAAGCGGAACCATTTTGGAGAAACCGTCCCGAACTATGGTTCAAGAAGATCGAAGCACAACTGTCGAATTGTAATATCGACGTCGACACTAAGAAGTTCAAATTCGTCGTGTCCCTTCTCGACGAACAGACTGCTTTACAAGTAAAGGACGTAATCATCGATCCACCCGATTTCGACAAGTATGACTTTTTGAAAGAACAACTAATCAAGCGTATCACCAACAAAAACGAGGAGGAAGCAAAGAAACGGATGATGGCAGAACCTATGGGTGATCGTACACCGTCCCAGTTTTATTGTTACCTCAACACTTTGGCGGGCTGTTACGTCCGCGACGATTTTATTGAAGAAGTATGGTTTGAGTGTTTGCCGAGTAAAATACGCGCTGTAGTCGAGTGCATTAAAGATTATACAATCGATACACAAACGAAAATAGCCGATCGTGTTTATAAAGTGTTCCTATCAAAGCCGGTTGAAGAAACTAATGTCCCCGTTCCAACAGATTTAATGGAACATTTGGTGAAGGAAGTGGAGAATTTGAACAAAAAGGTACAAACTCTGAAACCAAGACAACAATTCAGGGCGCGATCGAAGTGCCGAGATGAACAATGCAATTTTCAGCCTAAAAAAACTCAAAACGGTTCGCCAAAGCAGGTAGTACAAAGTCAACCGTGTCAATACCACACTAAATACGGCGTGCAATTCTGCAAAATGCGCAAAAACTGTAACTGAATTTACTTTTGAAACTGTATGACGCAATTTTTACTATTACTTGAGTTTAATTTAATATTTTTAATAGGTTATTTGTTATGAATTAAAGAATATTTCAATGTTAGTCAGTTTTACTTTTTCATTAATATATTGTAAATTTTAATTAAATGAATATTATTAACTGTTATTTCATTTATTACATAAATAATTTTCAATTTTGCTATTGTTATCTGTTGAAATATGTACGAGTAAGAACTTACATACTAATTTAGTCGAAAATGTTGATATGGATCAATTGCAGTATAGCACTTAGATTATTTTATTGATGAAAAGCCTTTTGAAAATCCTTGAATGTTTATATACATAAATATTTATATACTAAATATTAATATCATTGTAAATACAATATATCATTGTAAAGATAATATATTGTATTAGATATTAATATTAAAAAGAGGTAATGTTTGTGAGCTCCTAAGGTTGTAGGGGTAATCTCTGAATCTACTGCCCCGATTTTGTAAATTCTTTTACTAGTAGAAAACCACGTTATTGGCGAATGTCTTAGGCTATATTTTATTCTGAATGACTATTCTGAATGAGAGTTACGCGGGTAAAACAGCTAGCATGTACTTAATGTATGCAGTTTGTAATGTGAGTATACTAAACATAATACAGTAAATACTGATAACTGTAATTTAATACTGTTATGCTTATTCATTTAGATCCAGAATTGTCATGTGATCTAACTTAAAACTTGATCATATGTTACCTAATCTACTAGTTCTACTTTATGCACATGACTATACTTTATTTACTACTGTAGTTAACAGTACTTACAGTGCTGTATATAGATAGATAGATATACTTTATTTGCACACCACAAAGACAAAAACAAGTGAAATAAAAAAAAATTAGGAAGAGATCAGCATACAAAAGGCGGCCTTATCGCTAAGTAGCGATTTCTTCCAGGCAACCTTCGGTTTAGGAAAACTTAAGGACATCAGCAGGTGGCGTAAAACAAAAATAACCATAGTATTAGTAATACACATACATACAAATAATTTACATCCTAATATATAAACAATATGACACAAATACCTACAATAATGAATAAAATACATATCAAAATATACTAATAAATACATTATATTGGAGAGAAATAATATATATACAGATTGACTTTACGGCATTTTTAAAAATGTCCAGTGATGTTTAAAAGGAGAGCATTCCATAACTTAACGGCTTGCACAACGAAAGAATGTTTGTGCTGTAGTTAGTTACTCGTAGTTGAATTCAATTTTAACCACGCTTTTTTTTCTCTTTCCATGTTTTTTCTTTAAAATCAAAAATCATTTATTTCAAGTAGGCTCAGTTTACAAGCACTTTTGACACGTCAGTTGGCTATTTGTAAAGATTCTACCACCGGTTCGGAAGGCAGGTTCTGCTGAGAAGATACCGGCAAGAAACTCAACAGTTGCTCTTTTGAAAAGTCATACAGTATTATAATTTACAATTGATAACAATTACAATTTCTTATAGTTTTATTTCCTGTGTGAAGGTGGAAGCTGATCCAATGGCCTCCAAGCGCTTTTATCTTTAAGGAACTCATCAATGTTGTAGTAACCTCGACTAAGTAAATGTTTTTTAACACATTGCTTAAAGCTATGCATTGGCAGGTCCATCACAGTCTTGGGGATCTTGTTATAGAAGAGTACACCCAAACCTACAAAAGAATTTTTTTACTCTTTGGAGACGATATGCAGAAATAACTAACTTATGCCCGTGTCTAGTAAGACGTGGGTTTAAATCTCCTTTTCGTTTGTACAAATTAATATTTTGTCTTACATAGACTATACTGTTATATATATATTGAGAGGCTACTGTTAGTATACCTATTTCTTTAAACTTTTCATTCCAGCATTTCTTAGTAGCAAACTGGGGGCATCCTGGAGGAAGAAAATTGGTGCGTTGCACCCTTGCTTGTCGTCGGCTGGATGCAGGCTTAGTATCGTGATGTTTGGAAGTCCCTACAAAGGCCTATGCACTGCAGTGAACGTCCATCGGCTGACATGATGATGATGACGATGACCCCCTTGGTTCGAAGTGCACCCTAAATTTCAGCTAAATCACTTCAGTAGTAGTAGTAGCTTCACGCAGTACAAATACTGAAATAAATTAACAACTAACTTTAGACATAGACTAACAAAAATACATACCATTACACAAAGAAACGAATAGTTAGAGTGAGAAGGTACATTAATAAAAATCCGATTCTATTATACAGAAAAAACTCCTAAAGTATCGAAGCCATGTGTGGTTTCGTATGCCGTAAGGGGTAATTCATATTTTTTATCTATTATCAACTCGAGGCTAGGCTGTCAAAATTAAAAAAAAAAGTTACGTTTGAAACGACATTATTTGTCGTTGAATTAATATTTTATTTTTCGAGGTATTTATTTTATTGTTATTTATTATTTATGTAGTATATATTATATATTTGTATTAGTTGTAATATATTATGTAATACATATGTAAATGTAAATTTTAATTTTATATTTACGTATATATTATATTATATTATATTTATATATTTATTTATATATATAATTGCATATAATGTATTGAACCTTCCCGCTCTTTCTTTGCAAGTTCTCTCGTCAGGGGTTGCCTGGTAGAGATTACTTATAGTAATAAGGCCGCCTTTTCATGCTAAGTTTAACTTATGTTTTTAATATTTCAATTTATAATTGTATTTTTGTGTGCAATAAAGTATTTCTTCTTCTTCGAGGACCGACTGTATAGTCCGTAATAAAGTATCACTGTCCAAAGTTGTTGGGCGTGACTCACAAAAGCGGGTAGTTGGAAAAAATAAGTAGCGGTCATTTAAGGCTACCGCGATCTGATAAGCTATTGGAACTCATGAATAACACTACCCTTGAACTGTTTATATCGTTTCTTTGGCCACTCAATGACGTCGACTGGCCCAAAACCAAGGCCAGATGGAAGATATGGGCATTTTTGAAGGAACGCAATTACGCAATAAACGGCTTAAAATTAATTAATAAAGGGACATAAATTATTTGTGACAGTCAGCTAACAAGAATAATTTATATTAGGTAGTAAAAATAAGTAAAATGTAGCTTGAAAATAATTTTATTGTACCAAATAAAAATTCATTAAACAAACATTGTAACACTTTTTAACATCGATCGATACGGCATGTAAATAAAATTTTAGTGTCTGTCTAAAATCTCAAAATAGCTGTTTTTTCAAGTGTTTATAGCTATTTACTCAACACAATCAGGCAGTTTTTACAATTTTTGTTTGTATGTCCTTCTGTCTGTCCGTCTGCCTGTTTGTCTTTCATGAGCAACATAAATAGGCTACAATTTAACCCGGAAATATCTTTGGTCCCCACGGCATTCGTGAAAAAAAGAATTTCACGTGGACGAATACGTGGGCGTCCACTAGTCTCTAATAAGATCTCCTTTCCTAATTTTTATTTTCTAAGAAACTTACAATTTGAAGTTGTGTTAATGCTAGCCACTCATCATCCGATAAACCCACATGCATGCAGCGCGCGGCTTGACGTCCGATAAAACTGATCGTGCATTTGTCGCGATCGGCATGTTAAGCACATCGCGACCAATACTTGATTGTCAGTGATTAACATAACAGAACCGAAATAGGTTTTAAAATTTTATTATGTTTTGTTAATTTAAATTTCTAAATGCCTTGTTCGTTTGACACATTAAAACCACATCAATTTCAAAATATGACATTATTTATGTGTTGCGTGGTGTTAACTCAGTATAGCATGTTGGCCTGATTCTCGCCTTAATTAAAAGTACTTGTAGATATTAAAATAAACTGACAGCATACATGTTATTGTAAAAAGCCGCCCATGAACGATCCTAGCATTATGTAAACGACAAGGTCAGTTAGTGGAAAACTGGGAGGCAATTTGTTATAACTGCCACAGTTATCGGCAAAATATAGGGTAGGTCTATCGGTTATGATTGAAGGTGTTTTATATTTGAGCTGTGAAATTAATGAAAATAGAGGTTAAATTTTTTAGCATTTTTACGATAAACAAAGTTGTCATTTTGTTATTCTGTAGCTGACACCGCATAGTGTGTAAACTATATATACTAAAGCCATAGTCGAGGAGTACTACTACTACTTTTGACGGCCTCCGTGGCGCAGTGGTATGCGCGGTGGATTTACAAGACGGAGGTCCTGGGTTCAATCCCCGGCTGGGTCGATTTAGGTTTCTGGCCGAAGCCTCCCACCAGGTCTGGCTGGTGGGAGGCATCGGCCGTGGCTAGTTACCACCCTACCGACAAAGACGTACCGCCAAGCGATTTAGCGTTCCGATACGATGTCGTGTAGAAACCGAAAGGAGTGTGGATTTTCATCCTCCTCCTCCTAACAAGTTAGCCCACTTCCATCTTAGACTGCATCATCACTTACCATCAGGTGAGATTGTAGTCAAGGGCTAACTTGTAAAGAATAAAAAATAAAAAAAAATTAAAAAAAAATACTGTTTACCAACAAACCACTTAAAAATGAGGGTATAAATCGCTAGTCATTTCACACCTAATAATAATTATAATTAACTTGTTGTTAAATTAATCAAAAATAATTTGATTAATAAGCTTAAAACAATTAGATATAGGATAAAAATATTTTATAAAATAACAATACATAATTTAATTCAATTTAAAAAACGTTATGAAATGACATGCGTTTTCTACCCTCATTTCTAATTTGTTTGTTAGTAAACAGTACTTCTCGAGAATGGCTTTAGTATAGCTTTCAAATTTTAGGATAGAACGGATTCGGTAAATTGTTGTACTAAAGGACTCACAGTCGACGAAGCGTTAACAAACTCAAAACTACAAAGTTTGGAACAGCAGTGTCCATGAGAACTATTTGTTCTCGTTTCTAGGATCGTAGGACCTATTGATACCTATCACAGGTTATGCACCGGTATTTAATGACCCTTTGAAAGGTTTGATACTCTGCAAAGATATTGAATACCTTTTCAACCTTAGACTAATATCCTATAGACCCGCAACACCTAATATTTTTTTACTACTCTTGGTCAAAAAGACTGTCATATTACCACTCCACGGCGGGGCTAAACAAGCATTTCACCCTCTAGTGGCTAAAGTAATTTTGTTAGAAGTTAAAATTTTGTTAAGTATAAACTCGGTTTCTATTCAGCGGCCCTCGCCTTACGGCTCATGCCCTAAAAATACCTCGTATATTCTTCTTCTTTTTAGCCCCCTTGTATAACAATCTACTATTTCACTAAGCCATTTCTGTGACAGCGTAAGAGCTAAGCTAATTTCGCTGGCCAACACGCACACAAGCGTACTTATCGTAGCGTAGCGATGCGTCAAGGGCTCCCATTTCGGGGCACATAAGTCGTATCGTATCGGCGAATCCTACGACTACACATTATCTATGTGTAATAAATCTATCTATGTGCTATTGTTCCAGCTTTCTTTTTCTACCACTGTCGTGTCGTCCGTGTTTTATTTTTTCTTTCAATTACATTTTTTTTGTAGTTTTCCCTTTGAAAAATTATTTTAAAAAGTAAATATGCCGACTATTTTTAGACTTCATCTAAAATTCTGTGGTAACATTTCATCAAGAATGAAGTTTCAACTAGTGTTTGAATAATTCATGAAAAAATTAAGTGCTATTAGTCAATCTTGCTAACTACCGTTACTTGCTACGATAACGGTTTAAGCGGTTTGAATAATTGTTTTTTTGTTTATTTTTGAATAATTAACCAGTTTCAAAATAAAAACGTTCTCAATTCGACGCGTATGTTTCTTTTTTAATGTTTTTAATTTAACTTCGTCATTTATAAACCGATTTTGATTTTTTTTTTGTTTGAAAGAGTATACAAGAATATGCACCAATGTCCCATTTTTATGTTAAAAAGATTATTGTTTAAAAAAATAGAAAAAACCTCAAAAAGCAGTCAAAAGCGTCCATTAGAGTAGCAAATTATTATAGATTTATATAAAATGTTTGGTACAACAGGCCAATTGTTGACACTTTGAGGCTTTGATCTATTTAATGTTAGCGTACCTTAATGAAAGGCTTCTCCGAAACGTCGGCAAGACATGCCCTCGGGTATAGTAAACATCTTCATCTGTCCACTTAAAATTCAGACTTGAAATTAATTGAAAATTATTTTAAAAGACGGCGTTTACAAATTTCCACGAAATGTTATTCCTTTAAAAGCTAATAAGGTTCTACGCGGTATGAATAATTTGATTGTTTGTGACTAAAAAGTATCTTATAATTAAATAGCGGACGCCCGCGACTTCGTCCGCGTGGAAATCAATGTAAACTTTCAAGCCCTATTTCAACACTTTAGGGGTTGAATTATAAAAATTTTTGAATCACATTATATTTCGTATTTTTTTCATGATTTTTTAACAAAATAAACCGTAACTTTTAAAATGACTTTCCATACAAACTTTCAACCCCTATTTCACCCCCTTCTTATTTTATATTCGCAATAAAAAGTACCCCCCACCAGGTGGACTGACGACATCAAGCGAGTCGCAGGGATTCGCTGGATGCAGGTGGCTCAGTATCGTGATGTTTGGAAGTCCTTACAAAAGGCCTATGTCCTGCAGTGGACGTCCATCGGCTGATATGATGATGATGATGATGAATAAAAAGTATCCTTTAACCTTCTTCATATTATGGTCTCAAACCGAGCAAAAGTTTTATTTTAATTCATTCAGTAGTTTCAGTGTGAAAAAAAAACACGGCAAACAAAAAATCGATAAAAAATTTTTTTAGCTTCAGTATCGATTATATAATGCCCCGAAACAAAAATTTTCAAAATATCTTTAATGTACAAAATGTACAGAATTCGTATTATAAGTACCTATAGATTCTAGATGGCGCTGTCGTCCGTTATACCACGCTAACGTTTGTTGATACAAATGGTATAAGTAAAATCTCAAATTGCGAATAAATGTATAGAATTCGATTAGTTTTGTTATAAGTATCAACCCATATTCGGCTCACTGCTGAGCTCGAGTCTCCTCTCAGAATGAGAGGGATAAGGCCAATAGTCCACCACGCTGGCCCAATGCGGATTGGCAGACTTCACACACGCAGAGAATTAAGATAATTCTCTGGTATGCAGGTTTAATCACGATGTTTACCTTCACCGATTGAGACACGTGATATTTAATTTCTTAAAATGCACACAACTGAAAAGTTGGAGGTGCATGCCCCGGGCCGGATTCGAACCCACACCCTCCGAAATCGGAGGCAGAAGTTAAATCCACTGGGCTATCACGGCTCTTATAAGTATAGATATAGATATAAATGTAGGTAAATTATCATCATCCGATGTCTCTTGCATGGACCTCCAAGCACAGCGATCTCGAGCCGATTGATATCCTCGGTCCACCTAGCAGGTAGAGATCGGTCGTTGAATATAATTTTCCACACAAAAATAAAAATTTGCATAACTTTATATTAATTGCATTATGCTGTACGATAGCGTAAATGATAACAATCTGGTACAAATACAACTGTTACCACATACCTATATGCAAATGAACAACAAAATCTCACATGCTATACACCTCGTGAAATACGCGATAACACTAAATAGCTCGATCATGTCACTTTCTTTGTATTACACTAATTTAAACTCTATTCTGTAGTCCTTAGAGAATAGTTTTCAATAATATTGTAAGGTTACTGCATGATATTAGGATAATGACCCCAATATGTGTATTGGAACACTAAATAAATAAGGTTCATAATACTAAATAAATAATGAACCCACCGCGGTTTTACTCGCGTAGTTCCTATTTCCGTGGGATGATGGGTTTAAATAGCCTGAGTCACTCGTTGATGATGCAGCTTTCCATTGGTGAAAGAATTTTTAAAATCGATTTAGTATTTTCAAAACCTATTGACATATAAAAATATATCAAATCTGACCTCTAAAATGTTTGTAGTCTAATTTTTTTTCTTAGTTTGTTTGGGTGAAAATTGTTGATAGTTGAGTTCCCTGTTTTTATTTACTGTTACAACGGTTTAAACTTGGAATACAGCTGGTCTAGTCTCAAATAAAATAAAAATCAAACTAACCCTATAAAAATCTGTTTTTTTTTAACTTATACGGAACAAAGGTACCTTCCTACAAGGAATTACCAAAGTTAAAACCGTAATTAAAAATTAAAAAAAAAAATAATTATGTAATTATGGTATACAAAACTTTCTCCGACATGAGAAGAATTAGCCCGTAGTCTGAGTGAGCCGTCCAATCAAGGACTGGGAATCGAACCTGGGACCTCACTTTTGATATCTCAACATTAGTGTAGTGCTACAGATCTTGAAAAATCTATTAATGTCTAAGAAGACTAGCCCGTAAGTCACCTTTAATACAAAAAAAACTAAATTGAAATCGCTTCATCCATTCGGGAGCTATAGTGCCAGACAGATTGACCGACAGACAGACACGTTAAACTTATTACACCCCTCTTTTTGCATCGTGGGTTAAAAAAACAATAAAGAGTAGATATAAAAATCAAATAGCATTGTAAATCTAATATTGGCATAACAAAAGATCAATAATTCAGTCGCATTGACCCATATAGGGGAAGATGGAAAGTAACAAAAAGTCCGGAGTCGGAATGCAATGACTCCAATGCTTAGCTTTCAGTCACGCGATCCGTTCGCGTCGCAAGCTTACTGCCAACTTGTCGACGAGTTACTAAACTAATAGAAGTGGCACGCTTACACAAAGGCTTAAAGTATATCACCGAAATAATATAGGTAAATTTCTATGGCCTGGGTAAAGAGATTATTTTATATTTATTTAGTAACTATGCAATACGATTTTGGGGAAATTTATTTTAAAGTCAATATCTTTACATATTATAATGGGCAACCAGTCACACAGATCCAACCGCCAAACGCTGAAGCTAGTCGTATCATGATAGGAATTTTCAACTTTCACCTGCTAAGAGAGAGTTTCCTCGGGATATATTTTCATGCGGACGAAGTTGTAGGCATCATCTAGATTGAAATAATTGTTATAATACTATTACACATACAACTTTTACATTATAACGGTAAGAAATATTCAAAATTTCATAATGTCTACATTCTAATTCTCGTAGCAAAGATACGACGAGGAATAAAAAAAAGAAACGTATGAATCTTGGGACGCTCGACAGAAGAGATAACATACTGTATGTGTGTGAGAAATAGAAGTCAGACAAAGTGGCGCCGTTACGCGTTACGTTACGAAGCGGTTTACTCACCCATAAGAAGTTATCACTTCAATAATCCCACATACATATGACATTGGGGTTGTTTCTTAGGATGCATTCTGTTCATGATAGCTGCGATATCAAAGTCACCAACAGTACCTTTTGTTATTCTGTAGCATTAACGTGGATAAATAAATACCTTCTAATTGCAAATTATTAAATGCTGCCATTTCTAGATATTCTTAGGACCGATAGGCAATTCCTTGGTCGCTATAACGACGGACAGCCCTACTGTTTACGAGCCGAACTATACACGAGAAACAGTAACGCACCACCTTCGAAACCGAACCACCGCCTCAACAGTGAATATCAGTGATACAAATACAAAACATACAAAACCAAGTAATATAACAAGTAACATTTATCAACAGAATATATATGAAGACAACAATAATACTAATATACTTGTACAAGTAAAAGAAACGAAAAGAGAGATAAGCCAAGATTAAGTCAAACATGTTTCAGAATCGTCTGAAATCCTTACTCAATAGGTTGTTTGCGTGAGGCGGTGCAATGCATAAAGTAAGCGGCATATTACAAGTGAGTGAAAGGAATAACTTTTTATTATTAACAGTATAATATACTCATGCATATAGTATTATTGGTCTTAAAGTAAAAGACAATGATAAGAATTAAGATGAACGAGATGATTTACTTGATAGTGCTGTCAATGATAATAATATCGGTGATGTCAGCGAGAGAACCGAAGCAGATCACTTTGGCGAATCAAGGAACGATAGCAGGGATGTATATAACAAGGTTCAGGACGAAGAGAATAGCAGCATATGTGGGCATACCATATGCTCAACCTCCGATAGACTTTAGACGTTTTGCACCACCGGAGTACACAGATCTGCCAAGCTGGGAAGGAATGAGAAATGCTACAATTTACGCACCGGATTGCATGCAAAATGATCCCAAAAAAGAAGATATACAGCATCCGTTGAATAAACACGATGAGCTGTTTACTAAGTTGCTTGAGTCTCAAATGGAGGAGCCGCGGAAAAAAGAGTACTCGGAGGACTGTTTGTACCTCAATGTTTATGTACCAGATGGTATGTATTTAATTAATATATATAATCTTAATATTTTAATTATTTTACAATAACTAACGGAGCCGCGTGGAATTCAATTTATCACAAATCCTGCGGGAAACATTGATTTTTTCGGGATGAAAAGTAGCCTATGTGTTAATCCTGAGTAAAATCTATTTCCATTCCAAATTTCAGCCAAACCTCTTCAGTAGTCGCAGCGTAAAGGAGGAACAAGCACACACACACTCTTACACACAAACTTTCGCCTTTATAATATTAGTGTGAAATAGTGTGAAGTGTGAATGATGTGAAGTGTGATTGTTCTTAAAAAGATCAAACATTTCTTTCTAAAGCTAATTAATTTACAAATAGTTGAGGCTATTTTGAAGTCGATTGAAAATTTAATGAATTCGAAAAAACCATGCTTCTATAAAAATCGTTTTGTATGTTAGTAAAATATGCAAGCTTTATAATTGAGCAGGCTGTGTACGAATACGAAGCCTGAAAAGGGTTTAAAGGGCAGACCCATTGTGAAATGTAAACACTTGAAACTTTTGCTGTGCCAGCAAATATTTTACCGAAACTGAATTATGTATTATATTTATGAGTCAACCAAATTCAATATTACATTGACATTTATTTGACACTAGCAAACGCCCGTGACTTCGTCCACGTGAACATTTTTAAACAATAACCGCGGGGCCATGAATTTCTTCGTTAAAAAAGTTGCTTATAATATGCTCAATAGCCTCCTCTATCCTCCAGTGAAAGTTCGTTAAATCGGTTTAGCTGTTTTTCAGATTAACCAGGACAAACAGACAGACAGACAAACAAATTAATAAACTCTTACTTGTATTTTAGTTTTGGGTAAATAATATAAGAACTTGCAAACACATTTATTTTAAAGTCACAGGCAGACAGACTTTATTTAAATTGTGATGACCAAAGTGTTTTTCAGATAGCATGAGTACGGTGACAGTGGCAAAAATTCAAAATTCATTTATTTCAAGTAGGCTCAGTTTACAAGCACTTTTCCGTCAGTTGCCTTTATGACGTCCATAATACGTACTATTATCGCGAGACGCCAACTTTCTAGAGCGAAACGAACTGTTTCCCGCTCCATGCTATCTGAAAAACACTTTAAGGACATATACGACTTACTCCACGTCAAATTCAGAACACAGCATAATGCTAAGTGGAGATCCTATTAGAAGTTGATCAAAGGATCTTTATTCTGTGGTTAACGGTGCTGGTTGACGATCTAGTTTATAAGGTATTGATGTTTTTAAAATAAAATCTTAACGTTTACTGTTTGTAAGCCCAAATAAATAAAAAAAAAGGGTTTGATAACTAGACATCATATAAAATCAATTAAACTTTATTTAATCGGAAAAGTACAACTCTCTCAAAATAATATTTAAACTACGTACTTAGTACTATATTAACTACTTACAGCTATTATATTAACTACTTATTATAAAAAAAAAGAAAATATACTAATAAATATTCTACTACCCATTTTAACTACAGTTTACAGTTTACGAGTGTATCATCTACATAACCATCATCGTATCAAAGTCAAATCGTAGTCAAAGTTAAAATTCATTTATTTCAATTAGGCTTAGTTTACAAGCACTTTTGAAAGGTCAAGATTATGTCATAATTTAATTTAATCTAATGGTGGTAATAATAGTCGAAAACTTAAAACTAAAGTTACGAGGGTTCCAAACGCGCCTTGGTCCGAGAAGAGCCCGCAACAAACTCAGCCAAGGTTTTTTTTTTGTTTACCACCATTTTAGAAACTTATTTAAAACTATGCACACAGTCGTATATTAGAGTTTAAAACCAAGCTTTTTTTTATTATTATTATAATCATTAACACTATTATAAGCCTTTTCCAAAAGCTTGCGTTTAATAAACACTTTGAACTTTTTGAGAGAATTCATCATCTTCAATTATATTTTTTGTAAAAGGTTTTTTAGTAAGAAAAATATAACTAAGCCTTACTAAGAATTACAAATAACATACGCAGATAAATAAAACATGTGATTTCAAACGACGTGTGGTAAAAAAACCTTCGCCGAAAAGCCGAAAATAATTATATTCACCCATATTGGCCTACTTTTAAAAATTCACGTGTTTCCCTTCATCAGATAACATTTCTATTCGCTCCGTTTCTAGTCCACCTACATATCAAATTGACCCTCTGGAATTTGTTTGTAATGGACTTGACTCGAACCGTATTTTGTTTCTGTCACAGAAACCCCAGAAATCGTAGTAAAAAGGTAAAATATGATTATGCTTTTAAAATGTTTTAGAAGAATGAAGACGAACGCTATTCGCATCTACTTTCTTTTTTATGAAAATTTAAACAAACTATCCAATACTCACACACATATTGTCTACATCTAAAATATCTATTTTTTTTATTCTTTACAAACTTAGCCCTTGACTACAATCTCACCCGATGGTAAATGATGATGCAATCTAAGTTGGAAACGGGCTAACTTGTTAGGAGCAGTATGAAAATCCACACCCATTTCGGTTTTACACGACATCGAACCGGAACGCTAAATCGCTTAGCGGTACGTCTTTGCCGATAGGACGGTAACTAGTCTCCCCCGAAGCCTCCCATCAGTCAAAATCCGTGAAAGATGTACATGTAAAGTGGTGTTTCAGTCCGACTTGCTAGACAAAATCTTATTGCTGAGCTAATTCCAAAATTGGCACACTTCACATACGCAGAGAATTAAGAAAATACTCTGTCTGGTGTACAGATTTCCTCGCGATGTTTTTCCTTCATCGTTTGAGACACGTGATATTTAATTTCTTAAAATGCACACAACTGAAAAGTTGGAGGTGCATGCCCGGACCGGATTCGAACCCATCTTTTACTATATAAAAATAAGTCGGGTTTTCCTTCCTGACGCTATAACTTCAGAACCAATTTTTGGTTTTGCATTCGTTGGAAAGGTCTCGGGCTCCGTGAGGTTTATAGCAAAGAAAATTCAGAAAAATTTCAACGTAGGGTACGGGTAGGGATAGGGTAGGGGTAGGGTAGAGGTAGTTGAAAGTTTACATCGAGTTTCACGCGGACGAAGTCGCGGGCGTCCGCTAGTTTATTATATAACAATATTTTGTCATTAATTAGCTGTAAAAACATTTCTCGCTTGTTGCATTCCCAGAAGCTAGCTCAAGTTTGTTTGATAAGAAGTTTGTGCGACTGTCGTAACTGTATCGGCCATGATACGTTATTTCTCATTTATTGGATCAGACTCATGTCTTTAATAGTTTCTACTAACGAACGATGAGGATTCAAAGTGAACGCCAGTTCTCCCTAATATCAATAATGAAATACTTACTGGCTTACTTTCCAAATTGCTCGAATAACGTGATTGTTTTTCGAACAACTGAGTGATTTTTTAATTATAGCTGTTTTATATAGCAATTGTATATGTCTTTCCGAAGTTAGTCGTTTTGTTAACTATTCAATAAAAAGGTTTTGTCTTCGACGCGTATATTTGTTTATTTCTCATAAAACTGTGGTGGTAACACACACATAGATATGTAAATGTAAAATGCTACGGCTACAAACAAGCACTTCGTAACAATTAAGACGAAGTCGATGTCGGGCGGTTTGTCGCCCAACTGTACGCTGCAGTCAATTAAAGTGTTTATCAGTGGATCCTACTTTTATTGCTTACCCATAACCGCTACCCGGGACACGACATACCTTATCATATCAAGTCCAGTCTTATTTACAAAAAAACTACTACCTAACCAGATTAAATTGGGGCTGACCTTATTTAAAAGTAACAAAAAATGGCGAAGGCGGGCCATTTTCAGATTTCCACGTAACGTCAGATCGACATACATTGCGACAAGATAAAGACGAATAACGACCAATAGCGGTAGGTACAATGGAAAATATCGCTTTCTCTTTCGTTGCGAAGACAGCGATATTTCAACAGTGCCCCTATTGGTCGACAGTATGTCTTATCCTCTTTACGAGATATGTGAAAGACCCATGGTAGGCGTACTTACTGGTGGCAAATATGCTTGTCCTTTTAATAATTACTAAAAAAAGTTTTAGAATTTTCTATAATTAAAATTACCACAAAATTTTATCATCATCTATCAAACGCAGTGTTGGTCGACCCCCCATCTTTTGGACTCTATGGATGCATGCGGCTCAGGATCGTGATGTTCGGAAGTCTCTACAAATGTCTACATCCTGCAGTAGACGTCCATCAGCTGATATGATGATGATAATGGTGATGATCATATCAGCCGATGGACGGCCTGCAGGACATAGGCCTTTTGTAGGGACGTCCAAACAGAAACATAAATAAAGATTTGCTCGATAATGAAAACGCTGAGCATGCGGGTTGGTTAACGCAGAGCCTTCTACATACGAGTATGTATTCTGTGGTATAGCTAGTTTTCTCGCTCCGGTGTCGCTGCTGCCCGACACCGGCCTGTGCTATTTAGGTAATAATCTTACCTGTGGGAATGGATATTCCGCCATTCGTCGGTCGCCAGAGCCTCAGTCAATTTGCAGGGTGCACCACGAACTGACTGATACTAGCCTCCCCCTTACGACCCAAAATTTAATACCCCTCTTAAAAAGAGGCCTTTCTTAAAGAGCGAGACGCTCCTCTTAGATCCTTTGTTTGCACATGAAATTTATTCTCGGTCGAAGAATGCAACCCGGGCTCGAGTATCGGGAAATTTTCCGATCCTTACAAAACCGCTGAAGTTTTCAATCGTGCCTCGAGTGGACATTAGTGACCAAGTGTTATAATGTTGACCTTTCAATTTTGTAATGGTCTGCACTTGATTTTAGTTGGTCATAACCTTGCTATGTACTATTTATTACATAAATCGATATCAGTCTTAATAAATTGTTATAAAACGGCTAAAACCAAGTGATTTAAAGTTTATAAAAATCTCTCACCTGTAGGCTATGGTAAGCTAGCTGACTTAATATACGAAATTGAGATTCTATGTAACAAATGTCATCCGGTGCTTACTGGTGGATATCATACAGTACGTAGATGACACTTTGTCAGTTGATTTTATGTTTATTTTATTAGGATACGGGAATAAAATATAGCCTATGACACTCACAAATAACGTGATCCAGAAATTACCCCCGACAATACCAATAACTTTACCTCTATAATGATTTATATATACTTAGATACCTATGCATGAAACATTCATCCACAAACAAGCTTTTTAAGCACTGCCAAATATAGTTCTGGAATTATGTAGCTGTGACAATAGCCTGTTAACGAACGATAACGAAATTAAGTGAGCCTATGTTGAATGCGATTTACCTACCCCAAAATTTTACAAACAAAATGGTAGAAAGTATTTTACTAGGTATTAAACATGCATTAGGTATGGAATTATAGATTTATTTAAAGTTCATGGGCACATATTATGAGGTATAAATATAAGAGCCGTGATAGCCCAATGGATTTGACCTGTGCCTCCGATTCCGGAGGGTATGGTTCGAATCCGGTCCGAGGCATGCACCTCCAACTTTTCAGTTGTGTGCATTTTAAGAAATTAAATATCACGTGTCACAAACAGTGAAGGAAAAACATCAAGAGGAAACCTGCATAGCAGAGAATTTTCTTAATTCTTTGCGTGTGTGAAATCTGCCAATCCGCATTGAGCCAGCGTGGCGGACTATTGGCCTAACCCCTCTCACTCTGAGAGGAGACTCAAGCTCAGCAGTGAGCCGAATATAGGTTGATAATGATGTTGATGATGAGTAATATAGTAAAGTAGCTAATAATAAATGTTGGTCAGACCCGGCAAAGAATTCCGCCATGCGAATTGGCGTCTTTGCCGGTAGGGGTAGAATTAACCTTTACCTCTTCCAAGTAAGTCTAGTTCCATCTTAGTCTGCATTGTCACTTAACATTAGGAGAGATCGCAGTCAAGAACTCGTCATTAAATAAAAAAAATGTTTACTGCAGTCATATAAATATGACCTCTTCGTCGACTAAACGCTTTCACGGATATAAAGTTTGCTTCACAGTCTAGTCCATTTTGCCTGGTCTCGAGCGTCCGATTTATTGAATCTATTGACTCTCAGATCGGAGTTTAAAATATCCAGCCAGCGCTCGCAGCAATGTTGAGACATCTGTTACCGACATAACGTTAAAATTGCTGCACTTTCTTGCTTTATTTTTCTACTAGCTATGTGCTGCGGTTGCACTCGAGTAAAATCCTCAATGGCTCAACGATAGACGAGCCGGACTTAACACCAAGAGATTTTCAAGAGATGGTTCGATCTCCGTCCACTTAACTATTGTCGTATCCACTCCTAATATAGTGTTTTTCGTCTAGCTGGAGGGGAATGATAATATTGGTCATGTTAAAAAATATATGGCAATATATATTGGTTAAAAAAACCAACACTGAAAGGACATCTCGATTCGAACCAGGAGTTCCTGAGATTAGCGCGTTTTACCAAACAAAATCTTCAGTTTTATGATAATCATATGATTTTTAATGGCTTTCCGTAAGTGCCTACATGAAGATTGTAATTCCCTTTTGGTTTATTTACTAGGCGGATATCTTCTAATGTGCAGTTATCTAACTCGTTACAATCTTTTCATCCCAAACGTCTACAAAGTTTTGGTCTAAGTTTTTTTAAATGTTAATTCAGTATTCGTTTCCACAACAACTTTACTTAGTGAAAGATAAATCATCTTAATATACTACCCGTGCCTTCAAAGACCTTTTACTATCTCTATGTGATATATAGTTTTCCAAGGGCTCATATCACCCCACAGCTCCGTTTATCGCAACTCGTTTACATGTGATAAAATGGACATTTTGTCAAATTGATTCTATCGGCATGAAAAAGAAACAGTATTGCAAGCTTGGCTATATTTTATTATCATTATTTATCATTTTATTTGCGTTTACATAAAAAAAAGTTTTGTCTCTGCTTTTCCTTTTTCAACAAGTTTTTTTTATATTTCGCGTAACGTAATAAAGAAAATTGTTGTCCAATTTTGATGGTTCTTTATTTGCTTGAATTTACTTCATAGTTGGTCAGGGCATTTTATTTTTATTAGCTTACTAGCGGACGTCTGCGACTTCGTCCGCGTGGAATTCAGTTTTTTACAAATCCCGCAGGAATCATGGATTTTATCGGGATGAAAAATATGTGTTAATCCAGAGTAAAATCTATTTCCATTCCAACTTTCAGCCAAATCGCTTCAGTAGCAGCGTATAGGAGGAACAAACATATACTCACATACTTAGACACAAACTTTCGCCTTTATAATATTAGTGTGAATGAAAAAAAAATGATAGTGAAGTGTAACGTGAAGTATGATTGTTCTTAACAAATCTCGAAAATTTTACCGTTGAAAGATTTTTTTTTTTTCTTTACAAGTTAGCCCTTGACTTCAATCTCACCTGATGGTAAGTGATGATGCAATCTAAGATGGAAGCGGGCTAACTTGTCACTTGTCAGGAGGAGGATGACACACTCCTTTCGGTTTCTACACGACATCGTACCGGAACGCTAAATCGCTTGGCGGTACGTCTTTGTCGGTAGGGTAGTAACTAGCCACGGTCGAAGGCTCCCATCAGCCAAAACAAGATTACACACACGCAAACTTTCGGCTTTATAACATTAGTGTGATGGCACCTATCTTCAAATATTCAATGATAAATTGAATTTTTGTAAAATGATTATCATTCAATGCCTTTTCTCTCTTTCTTTTATTGGTAATACGTTTTTGGTTAAATCTGTAAAACATTCCCTTTCAAGTGTTTACTGTTGACGCCATTCTAACATATTCCTTACATTTCGTACACATAGCTGGCTGGATGATTTAAATTTCTACATCATTATAGTATGTAAATGTGTTTTAACCCTGAAAAATTCCACACAAGAAAGCTACGGACTCAAGCAACCATAAATATGAAAATTCGCTCGTGCAAATTGCCCGGAAACTATGCGTAATTTGGCACACCTAATAATTTACCCGTACTTAAGGTAAAATTACTTACACGTGCCACGTGAAACTGTAAACTGTAGGATATAATTTTAATGGAGTACAATTTGCAAACTCAAAGTTCCATGTAATTGAGAACCTAACTTCAAAACTCTGCATACCTACCTACCGATATTAAATTGTTTTACGACAATTTCTTGATGTTGGAAATTGCATCATTATCTATACTTATAATAAATCTGTATAGAGGTCCATTCTGTACATGAAATATATTTCCAAAATAACTATCAGGGGGTGATTAGTGATCGATACTGATGCCAATAATGAAATCAATAAAATTTTTGTCTGTCTGTCTGTTTGTCTGTCTATCTATCTGTATCAATAGGAGCAGAACAGTGAAGGGTAAAAAGTATTTTTGAAGCTTCCGTCGCGTGGTACGGTAGGGGTATGGTAGGAGTAGGGTAGGGGTAGGGTAGGGTAGGTTAGGGGTAGGGTAGGGGTAGAGTAGGGTAGAGGTAGGGTAGGGTAGCGTAGGGGTAGGGTTGAGTCCCTACTATCTCCTGTATAGTATATATTATGTATATATAGGTTATCTGTAGAGTGGGCTAGTAGTAGGGTTTCACGCGAGCAAAGTCGCAGCCGTCCGCTAGTATTAACATAAAATAAATTGCATCGACACACGAACATTGAAAGATATTTTCGTAATTGAATTACCTAGTGAAACCTCACATAATTTATAATCCTTTATGTTAGGTAGCTTAAAAGATTCACTATTATAATTTTTTTTAAATGTCAGAGTGTTACTAATAAAATTAGCACAAACAATTACATTTTCTTCTTGTATCTAAAATAAAGTTGATCTTGTATGTAAAATAAAGTTGATTAAATAAATAAACGTTTCTTAACTCAAGAATACCTGAGGAATGGTATTTCAATAAATATTTCGACCTAATAATACGTAGATGCTTAAATATTATATCAATTTTCTCTTCGCCCAAAAGTTTTCCATCAATTAAGAACTGTTTAAGGAAACACTTTGAACTTTATAAGGATGCCTCGAGCCTTGAGTGGGCTGGAATACCCAGTACCCGCCAAGTTTACTGAAAAACGATACAGTTCAAATATTTCGTTAAATTCCCCATTATTTTGTATA
Organism: Bicyclus anynana; assembly: GCF_947172395.1. Taxonomy (NCBI): domain Eukaryota; kingdom Metazoa; phylum Arthropoda; class Insecta; order Lepidoptera; family Nymphalidae; genus Bicyclus; species Bicyclus anynana. The sequence goes on from NC_069101.1 coordinate 8,855,131, forward strand.
CATTTTACTCTTAGCTATTTCGTAGCAAATAGTAATTACATTAGGTATCTAATATTTATTTTAGTCGTCGTCATCAACCCATATTCGGCTCACTGCTGAGCTAGAGTCTCCTCTCAGAATGAGAGGGGTAAGGCCATAAATCCATCACGCTGGCCCAATGCGGATTGGCTTTACACACGCAGAGACCAAGAAAATACTCTGGTATGCAGGTGTTCTCACGATGTTGTCCTTCACCGTTTGAGACACGTGATATTTAATTGCTTAAAATGCAAACAACTGAAAAGTTGTAGGTGCATGCCCCGGACCGGATTCGAACCCACACCCTTCGAAATCGGATTTATTTTAGTACTTCAGTAATCCAATAATCAGTATTATAACTATACATATGATAACTAGCGGACGCCCGCGACTTCGTCCGCGTGAAACTCGATGTAAACTTTCAACTACCCCTATCCTTTCGCCATAACTTCAAAACCAAACGTCCAATTTTAATCATTCAAAGACCAAATATTATCTACATAAACTGTACTTAGTGATGAAAGTTTATTTTGATAAAGATTTATAGCATGAGTTAAATAAATGCGTTTAAATATAGTCCAAAAAAAAATCAAAACTTTTTAATAAAAAAATTATTGTTGTGCCATAGGTATAGTGTGTCGCGGACTTTTTTGTAGATATTTATAAGATCTACAATTAATTAGAACATTTTATAGTTCTATCTTTTATAGCTTAGGCAGCGTACGCAAAATAAGTTACTTTTCTAGTTGATTTTTTACACCTTGTGTCCCAAATAAAACCCAAATATGCTACGGAACCCTATTCTTTTTCTCGAAAATTTAGCCTATGTTACTTGTGGATAATGTAACTTTCGAATGGTGAAAGAATTTTTAAAATCGGTCCAGTAGTTTTTGAGCCTATTCATTACAAACAAACAAACTTACAAACAAAGTTTTCCTCTTTATAATATTAGTATAGATAACTAGCGGACGCCCGAGACTTCGTCCGCGTGGAAACCAATGTAAACTTTCAACCCCTATTTTACTACTTTAGGAGTTGATTTTAAAAATTCTTGAATCGCATTATATTTCGTATATTTTTAATGATTTATAAATATATTTTTAAACTGTTTCTCTAAAAACCAAGGATTTTTTATTTTAGAGTCAAAAGTACCCTATATTTTGCTTCAAGGTCTTATTTACCATTATACCAAAATTCATCTTGATCGGTTCAGCCGTTTATAATAATAAACAGACAGAAAGACAGATATACAGACATACTTTCATATTTATAACATTAGTACCTATAGATAAACAAAAATTGTTTCGACCTACGTCCGTTATAGGCTTTGAAACAATGTAACGTTTCAAACTCCAAATATAGCTTAAATAGCTGATGCTTTTCATCGGTGTAAGATTTTTTTTTAAATCGGTTTAGTAGTTTTAGGCGTGTAATTAAACAAACAAATTCACATTTATAATATTAGTTAGGAGGTACATATAGTATCTATAGTCTGGCAAGTTCGTTGATGTCACTCCCATGATATGCGGGCGACGGGGGGCAAAAATGCGCGGGTCGAGGGTATTTCATTCTTCGCTACACGCTCCCCGGCCCATCGCAAGTGTTACGAACGAAGTTGCCAAGCTATAGTTTCATCTCATTGTTAGTTTAGGCTGTCACTAGTTACTAGCAAAGACAGCAAGCAATTTAGCTTTCCCGTATGATGCCGCGATGCGAGAAACGACATATTATATCACACCCTTTGTGACATAAACCTCTGCATATTGTTTATGATATCCTTTGTGATACAAACGTGAGCATTACTAAATTTCCCCTTATTTTGACGTGACAACGTCTTATAATTCGATGAAACCGGCTGCACACTCGAAAAAAGATGACGTCATGCTTCGTTCCGTTGCTCTAGGGTTCCCAATTTTTTTAAAAGTATTTCATTTAAAAAAATTGGCAACCCTAGAGCAACGGAACGACGCATGACGTCATCTTTTAGTATATTCTGGTATATTAAGATTATTATTAAACGAACATTTTGAAAAATGCAACCATTCATCAATCCATCAGTATTTTCTTATGACGTTGTCACGTTCAACTATCGTCTGTAAACCGCCTTTACAGACAACCGATGTTTTTTACTTAAATTGAATATCTTGTTCCGTCATCATCACTATTATCATCAACAACCCATATTCGACTCACTGTTGATCACGAGTCTCCTCTCAGAATATAACGGGTTTGGCTACTAGTCTGCCACGCTGGCCCAATACGGATGGGCAGACTTCACACACACAGAAAATTGAGAAAATTTATCACGACGTTCCTTCACCGTTTGAGACACGTGATATTTAATTTCTTAAACGTACGCAATTGAAAACTTGGAGGTGCATGCCACGAAAATGAACCCAATCTGGAGGTATACTCTTTCAAACAAAAAAGAATTTTTGAAATTTGTTAAGAAATAACGTAGTTATGCGGTAACAAACATTAAATACATTAAAAAAAACATACGCGTCCAATTGAGAACCTCCTCCTTTTTTTTTAAGTCAGTTAAAAAGAACTACCTACTTATAATGATCAAATATGTTATGACCAAAGATAAACCAAACTATTGACAAGATAAAATATTTTTTCCCAAGAGACACTCATGCGATCAATGTGATATACAGCCAAGACAAATAACGATCGCATATAAAATAGTAAGCGATAAAAGGGTGGATAAATGGAGTCATTTATGTCTGGAAACCTCTTAAGGGAGCGGAAAATCCTGCCCTACGTCGATATTATGATACAGAGACTACATGGATATTTCTTATATGACGTACTAGCGGACACCCGCAACTTCGTCCGCGTGGAAATCAATGTAAACTTTCTAGCCCTATTTTACCACTTTAGGGGTTGAATTATAAAATTTTTTGAATTTTTCGTATTTTTTTTATGATTTACGAACAAATTTTTAAAACTGTAACTCTAAAAATGGAGGACTTTCCATACAAACTTTTAACCCTTTATTTCGCCCCTTTTTATTTTTATTTTAGAGTCAAAAAGTACCCTATATTTTGCTATAAGATCCCATTTACCTAAAAAATCATTTTGTTTGGTGCAGCCGTTTAGCCGTGAAAAGGTAACAGACAGACAGACAGACTTACTTTAGCATTTATAATATTAGTATAGATGGATACTTTGGCATTTGTAGAAAATACTCGCACACATTTTGTATTAATAAATGATGGAACACAAACCGTGATAGCCCAGTGGATATGACCTCTGCCTTCGATTCGGGAGGGTTTGAATTATATCCGGGGCATGCACTTCCAACTTTACAGTTGTGTGCATTTTAAGAAATTAAATATCACGTGTCTCAAACGGTGAAGGAAAACAACCTAAAGAAACCGGCGTACCTGAGAATTTTCTTATTTCTCTACGTCTGTGAAGTGAGCCAGCGTGGAGGTATAGCCTAGCCCATTCATTTTGAGAGAGACTTGTGCTCAACAGTAAGCCGAATATATACTAATTGTTAATTGAGAGTTGGATTAATTTATTTCCGGTAGGCAAAATAATTTTATGCTACTGAATTTTTAACGTGGTCTGAGCGATCTTCATTCAATTCAGTTTAATGAAATCTTCGGCCCAGCATAATCCTATTATTAAAACAGAGAACCCGCTTATTACTCTACCCGGATTATTTGATATAGCTATTACCCGTATAAATATGAGTGAATATTAAATACCAATACCAACAGTATGATCATTTAGATTGCGTTTATTGTTTGTCAATATGTTTTTTTTTTTATTCTTTACAAGTTAGCCCTTGACTGCAACCTGATGGTAAGTGATGATGCAATTTAAGATGGAAACGGGCTAACTTATTAGGAGGAGGATGAAAATCCACACTCCTTTCGGTTTCTACACGACATCGTACCGGAACGCTAAATCGCTTGGCGGTACGTCTTTGTCGGTAGGGAGGTAACTAGCCACGGCCTAAGCCTCCCAGCAGCCAAACCTGGACCAATTAAGAAAACCTCAATCGGCCCAGCCGGGGATCGAACCCAGGACCTCCGTCTTGTCTTGTAAATCCGCCGCGCATACCACTACCACTGCGCCACGGAGGTCGTCAAAAATTTTGCTAGTAGATTAGGCTAGGTAGCTTAGGTAGGTTTTTCTGATTGGTATTGTATCCGGTATTAGTCTATCCTAGACTGTTTTGATCACAACAATCTAACAAAAAAAAAAAAATAAGAATAAAATCTTTTTAACAAACAAATTCAACCGACTTCAAAATCACAAAAATATACTAAAAAGTCAAAAAAAACATCGTGTGTGCTACCTTCTGATAACTTTGAAGGCGGTGATCGGTTCGATCCCCGGCTGGGCCGATTGAGGTTTTCTTAATCGGTCAAGGTCTGGATGGTGGGAGGCTTCGGCCGTGGCTAGTTACACTTAACAAGTTAGCCCGCTACCATTTTAGATTGCATAATCACATCAGGTAAAATTGTAGTCACGGACTAACTTGTAAAAAAAAAAAAAATAGTAAGTATACAAATAAAAATAAGCTTTACAAGGTAATGTTGATCATAATCCTTAACTACTCAGAAGCAACGTCACTTAGCTTTGACTCAGTACCACGACAACATTGTATGACCTAATAAAGTTGACCTCAATTGTCAACTAAGCGCAACTTAATGGCAAACAATGTATAGGTTCCATGATTGTGAATAAATTCGTGGCATTAATGCAGGACTTTCGTGCCAATATTAGTGTAACTTTGACATGGCTAACCCAACATTAATTTAACAAGCTGACCCAAATAGTGTATACTAAAGCCTCATACAGGCATAAAATTTAAAAACGCATAGCAAATCTTTTGTGAATAAATTTTATTAATAAAACTAGCGGACGCGCGCGACTTTGGAATTCAGTTTTTCACAAATCCCGCGGGAACCATGGATTCTCCGGGGTGAAAAGTAGCCTATATGTTAATCCAGAGTAAAATCTATTTACATTCCAAATTTCAGCCAAATCGCTTCAGTAGCCGCAGCGTAAAAGAGAAACAAACATACTTACACACTTTCACACTTACACACAAACTTTCGCCTTTATAATATTAGTGTGAAGTGTGATAATATTATCTTGAACAAAAAACAATATTTTTCTTTGTCACATTTCAATATTTCTCAATTAAATAAATTTTTGGAAAGCCTTTTTTATATAGGCTAGCGACTAGCTGCAATCATGCCTTATATATAGTAAGCAAAGATGCAAGCTACAGTAAAACAACGTGGAAGTCAAAAAAGTTTAATTTCTCAAAGCCTATGCTTATCCTAGGTACTTATACTAAAGCCATACTCGATACGAGGAATACTGTTTACCAACAAACAAATTAAAAATGAGGGTATTAATCGCTAGTCATTTCACACCTAACAATAATTATAATGAACTTGTTCTTAAATTAATGAAAATAAATTTGATTAATGACCTTAAAACAATTAGATATAGTTTTTATATTTTATAAGAAAACAATACATAATTTTAAATGAAAAAGTTATGAAATGACATCCGTTTTCTACCCTCATTTCTAATTTGTTTGTTAGTAAACAGTACTCTTCGAGTATGGCTTTAGTATAGGTAGTAATATTATAGATACCTATAATGCATACAGAAAAGCTCCTGAATGACGCTATAAACTTTCTTGACCATAAATAAAAAGTTACCTTTATGACCCTACCCGACCTTATCATTCGTAAAATTAATGCCCAGTTTCCTACAACTGTTTCAATTGCGTTGATAGTTTCAGAACAGGGCTATTTTCCTTACAAGAAATAACTTTTCACAGTCATAACTGGTTGAGCATGGAACGAGAGTTTTAGATAGTTGTAATATTTTTTTTACAAGTTAGCCCTTGATTAAAATCTCACCTGATGGTAAGTGATGATGCAATCTAAGATGGAAGCGGGCTTTTTAGGAGGAGGATGAAAATCCACACCCCTTTCGGTTTCTACACAACATCTAAAATAGCGCTAAATCGTTTGGCGGTACGTCTTTGTCGGTAGGATGGTAACTAGCCACGGCCAAAGTCTCCCACCAGCCAAATAATATGTAAGACCCTTCCTCCTGTCAGTTTGACAAAGATAATGCAATGAATTTGATCAAATATGAATGATCAAAGAATGAATTTAGAATACATTTACATATATATAATGAATGTATAGTCAAACATATCCGATGACGATGATGATATTTTAAGACAGAGAGCATTTTCAAAGACAGCTGACAACCAATGTCAATTAGTGAAATATGCATTTATGCAGCAAGCCATAAAGTCAAAAATTTAATTGACTTAGCTGGATCATTATGAAAATAATAAAATCAGCTTATTTTCCCTGTTTGCCAACATTACTTCAACTAAGATTCAAATGGAATTATTAAAAAAAACAATGTTTTAGTACATTTTTAATTTCTGTATCGTTCTGAATAGTGGGCCCAATTTCTTCTTTATCTCTTTATGGTTTACGCAAATTTGTAAATACATTTGAATAAGGCATACTCGTAGTTATGCTATACACAGATAAGCATCAAGTCAAGCAGATGTTTCTAGAAAAAAATATATTTACTCGAAGTTATAAGTAAAAGTGTTTTCCACATTTATCCTCCTGTCATCAAAAATGTTCAATTCATAATGAAATTTTCAACAATTGTAATCTAAAATATTATGACAATTTAATCAACTTCTTAAAGAAAATCGTTGGACGTCAAAAGTTTCTACCCACATTGATTACAATTTTAGAAACTTCAATATCTCACGATCGTCTTTCATCTTCAGCTGAAGAATTTAATTTGCAAAATCTATAGAAATTTTGTAATGTCTAAACGTTATTACCTACTTAATTCAATATCTCAATATTCAAAAAAAATGTAGTTTTTAATGATGAGATGAGCTTTCCTTCATCATCATCATTGACACCCCGCGTGATTTCTTCGGTCCATCTAGTGGGGGGTTGGCCAACACTGCGTTTTCCGGTGCGGGGTCGCCGTTCCAGCACCTTACTTCACACACTTAGAGAATTAAGAAAATTCTCAGGTATGCAGGTTTCGTCACGATGTTTTGCGTTCACCGTTTGAGACACGTGATATTTAATTTCATATTATGCACATAACATAAAAGTTGGAGGTGCATGCCCCGGACTGTCGAACTTACAACTGGTTATTATCTATACTATATATTCTTATAAATACATACAAGGCTCTGGCACATTCTGTGATTAGTTACTGCATAACCGTATGGGGAGGTGCAGCCAAAACCCATTTAATTGCCCTTGAAAGAGCTCAGAGATCATTGTTAAAAGTGATGTTCTTTAAACCTTTTCGATATCCCACTTTTTCACTACACTCCAGCTATAAATTACTCACAATTAGACAGACATATATATTTAACTGTATAAATAAAATTCACCAAAAGCTGCCGTTCCAACCACACAACACTTCAAAACGTAGAACTACTAAAGTTTGCCAATATACACGAAGCAGAACTAAATTTATAAGAAAGCAATATGGTTACCAATCTTCATTTCTCTATAACAAATTTAATAAAAGTCACAAAATTAATGCTTTGACTCATAATAAATTGAAACGGGTGGTAACTGATACCTTGCTGGCCCTAGACTATGAACAAACTGAACTTTTACTTAAAGATAACTTTTCTTAAATACGGACGCAATTATTTTAAATAAAACACAAACTGATAATACACACGCGCACACACACTCACACACACACACACACGCACACACACACACGCACGCACACACACACACACACACAAACACACACACACACGCACATACACACACACTAAATATATTATAATTTATAATTCTGTTATTTGTTAACTACGGTTGTTCTGTGTGGTGAATGAGCGGGGCACCCAGTAATACGGGTTTTCCACCTAGTACAGGGGCCCTTGCTACTTGTTTGTAAGACTTAGTTGACGAATAAAGATTTTTTCATTTTTTTCATTTTTTCATACTAATATAAAGCTGAAGAGTTTGTTTGTTTGTTTGATTGAACGCGCTAATCTCAGGAACTACTGGTCCGACTTGAAAAATTCTTTCACTATTAGATAGCCCATTTATCGAGGAAGGCTATAGGCTTTATATTATCCCCATATTTCTACGGGAACGGGAACCACGCGGGTGAAACCGCGCGGCGTCAGCTAGTAAGTAATATAAATGAATGAAACTGATTAAAGCATATAGAAATAAAAATTATGTACTACAATCTACTTGTTACTATTATAATCTAGTAGCAGGCATCATAATAAATCAATCTTTATTTAACTTTTACAGACTTCAAGGTCGAAGGTTACCCCGCTATGGTGTGGTTTCACGGCGGAGACTTCGTGAGAGGCAGCCCTAACAATATAAACCCCTTTCAACTAGTACTAAAGCAAAAGGTACCTACAAATATTACCTTAGAAAACTTTACGTACGATCGTAAAAATATTTTTTGAATTATGACATGAAAAAAATGGGATCACCCTTTAATACACTTCCAAACAAAAAAAATTCAAAATCGGTCCACAAATGACGGAAATAACTCTGGACATACATAAAAAAACCTACGTACAGCCGAACGTAGAACCTCCTCCTTTTTGGAAGTCGGTTAAAAATATTCGTCGATAGTCCGACTCGGGCGGCAATAGAATCTTCGACCTCTTGTTTGAATCCGACCGCCTCAATAGCTGTAAGTTATTGAGGCTTATATTCAATTATTATTGACTTATTTGTATTAATTTTAACTCCTATATTTTTATAGTTTACCAACTTATAATTTAATAAATTATTCATTTTTACAGGTAATATTTGTGTCTGTCGCCTACCGTTTGAATATATTCGGATTCTTCTCAACACTGGATAACGAAGCTCCGGGAAACTTTGGCTTGTTAGACCAAGTAGCATCTTTGGCTTGGGTCAAAAATAACATCGCAAATTTTGGGGGAGACCCCGACAACGTTTGCATATTTGGTCACGATGCCGGCGCAGTTAGCGTAGGCCTTCATTTGCTATCTCCATATTCATCAGGTCTCTTCCAAAAAGCTATCGCTATGAGTGGCAACGTCTTATCCCCTGAAACTGTGAACATTGCAAGAAAAGAAATGATAACCGTCGATAAAGTAGCAAGCGCTTTCAGTTGTTTTCGCAAACCGACATTTCAGTTACTGGATTGCCTGAGAAGAGTAAATTATCAAGCGTTATTAGATATCGGTGAGCCGTTAGCAACGTGGAAACCTATCGTTGATAGTGGATTTAGTAATATCACCCAACCCTTTATAACCGATCAGCCGAGGAAATTGTTCAGTGATGAAATATTTAGCCCAGTACCTGTTTTGACGGGTTACACTAACATGGAAGATGGCCTTCTTCTCGATAAAGGAGAGGATTCTGGCATCAGTCAAAGAGAGTTTGACATCATGCGCGAGGAAGTAATCCTATCCGATATTACTGTGGATAACAGTTCGTGTTTCACCAATCAGCATCATATACAGGACGCCGTCGAGTTCTTTTACAAACCGATACCTCCAACGACCAATGAAACAATTCTTCGAAAACAATTTTTGGACTTTTACACTGATAAAGTTTACGGGGCCACGACCTACCAATTAGCGAAGTTTATTAGCAAACACGCTCCAGTTTATCTGTACAGATTCGATTTGAAACCTTTCTCGGACGTAGCCAACGAGGATATACCGGATTGGATCGCAGTGCCACATAATTTCGACTTAATATTCACATTTGGCTTACCGTATTTAGCATTACCTGAAGACTTCAACAAATGGGACTACAGAGATAAGAGCATTTCGGAAATTATCATGAAAATGTGGACCAATTTTGCATGGTACTCCAATCCAACTAATTCGGGTGTTATTATTCAATGGGATACTTTTGAAATCGAAAGGCCCGGGTTTTTTATAATCGACAGACAGAATTTCACTATGAGCACGGCTGCGACTGTTAATTATAAAGCTTTTGAGTTCTGGACAGATTTTTATCCTAAAGTTTTAGAAATCGGCACAAAGTGTTGTAAAGAACCGCAGGACGATTCCGGCACCAATTCAATATTAGCTCAAAAGGTATTTCTAAATGTAGTGGCTTTACATTTAATTCTGTTTATTCTTTCATGAAAATCGAAATTAGTTGTCTGGATAAATTTCGAGCGTTATTTTTGTATAGTCTATTTAATAGAGTCGCAATTTATTTATGAAAAATTATTGTATTCAAACTTGGATCAAACCAAAGATATTTATTGATATACGAAACCCTTCTAATAAATTTTAATAAAACAATGTTGCATTATTATTAAATGAACAAAAGAACTTACCTTATTATGTAGTTCGATGAAGATCGTCCCATCTTCAGAGAAGAGATTTCAGGACATAGGCCTTTTGTAGGGACTTCCAAACATCACGACGAGCCACGTGATCCAATCACGACAACACCAACGAATCCCAGCGATTCGCTTGATGTCGTCAGTCCACCTGGTGGGAGGTCGGCCAACCCTGCGCTTACTAGTGCGGGGTCGCCATTCCAGCACTTTGGGACCCCAACGTCCATCGGCTCCGCAAACTATGTGCCGAAGATATTTAATAATGTTTATTTATACACGAATTGTTGTAATAGTAATTTCTTCGTAGGCCCAGTGTTACATCGTACCGGAACGCTTAAAGCGCTTTTTTATCTTCTACAAATTAGCCTACAATGTCGCCTGATGGTAAGTGATGATGCAATTTAAGATGGAAGCGGAGTAACTTGTTAGGAGGATGGAAATCCACACCCCTTTAGATTTCTACACGACATCGTACCGAAACGCTAAGTCGCTTGGTGTTTGCCGATAGGGTGGTAACTAGCCACGGCCGATTACCACTAGACCTGAACCATTTTAGAACTTAGGTGAAAACTACCAATTGCGCCAAAGACTTCAATAGCTCAACGGTAAGAGCGATCGGACTCATCACTGAGAGGTGGTGGTTCGAGCCTCGCCCCGTTGGTCTATTGTCGTACCAACTCCTAATACAGTCTTTCCCGACTAGTAGGAGGGGAACAGGAATATTGGTCATATTAAAACAAAATAAATCTTTAAAAAAAAAGATCGTCAAAAAGATGAATCAGAAACAAGATTTGTGAAATACTTGACATGTAAAATCAACGGTAATTTATTTAAAAAGTTTTCAAATGGCGAGTACAAATTTTCCTTTGTGGCCGTTATCGCTACGTTGACGTTCGAACAAGTAAGTTTTATGAGTAATGGCCCGCAATCACGAAACACTAGCGAAACAATAGACGTTTATTGATCAGTTGGGAGAAGGTCGATAAGTGAAACCTTTGGCTTTCTTTAGCTTTTAACTTTGAAAGAATGGGGATGATGACTACGAGTATGTTTTAATGAGACATTCGGGTAAATAATGTCAATATAAACCAATATTAATACATGAATAAAATTGAAAATTTTGAAAAGCCCCCAAATGTCATGAATTAACACTCGATCAAGTCGTCAATATTCTCTGTCAGTGCGCTTTCATTGAGACCCCACTCGAGTATATTTGCAGACATTCAGTTGGTTTTCCCCAATTTCAACCCCCACAACTTTGAAACGGATCAACTGATTTTATTCAAATATATCTAAGAACACTCACCAAAAAAAACTAAATTGAAATCGCTTCATCCGTTCGGGAGCTATGGTGCCACAGACAGACTGTCAGACAGACAGATAGACACGTCAAAGTTATAACATTCCTCTTTTTGCGTTGGTGGTTAAAAACAAAGATTGTCGGCATGTTTATAAAATAAATGCTATCAAAATCAACACTTGTAAAATATAGCAATTTTTGGAAGTCAGTTTTTCTTTCGTAAAAAGTTGTGAGATCTATGTATTACCAAATCGGTTACTTTATTCAGTCCGTAACTAAGGAATCTTCTGTCTTAAGTTATTACATAATTAGCTAACTTAACAACATATGAATATAGTGACCAGATCAATATTTAAAATATTTTATACTACTCGTAGCTGACACCGCGCGGTTTCACCCCCGTGGTAGCCTGTCCCGTACGAATACGGAGATAATATATTATAGCCTATAGCCTTCCTCAATAAATAGGCTATCTAACAGTGTAAGAATTTTTCAAATCAGACCAGTAGTTCCTGAGATTAGTGCGTTCAAGCAAACAAACGCTTTCTTCTTAAGCTTTATAATATTAGTTTAGATTTCAAATATTTTAGATCATACAATAAACAGATGGGTGAAGGTCGTCTATAATAAGAAACTTAGAATATTATTTTAACGTTATATCGTCCGTAATTTTTTTTATTTCTGATTTAAGTATATAGAAGAAAAAATTTAATATTGAAATGTAACCATACTAGGTTAGTAGTAAACAAAATGTATATTGGCTCGTATATATAAATACTCGTACATACGTTTGTACTATTACATGATACGTCGACGTAAAAGGGAGAAAAATGCTGGGAAATTCCTTACGAAATGACACTAACCGTCGATATCGAATGTGACAGCCCCTTTACATATAAATTTAATAAGACTCGTCCTTGAAGACAGATATTTTACTTATTTACACTAGTTGTGCTCCGCGGTTTCATACACGTAGATCATAGTACTGTGGAAGTGATGGGGTGAAAACTAGTTTATAACAAGCTAAAGGTACTATAGTCAATAGTCAATATTTATTTATTTCAATTATGGAATCGGAGGCAGAGGTCATATCCACTGGCCTAGCACAGCTACGGGTGATATGAGTAGTTAGTTACGATGAATCTGTCACCCATCAGAGATAAGTCTTCGAGTTGTTAACGCTCTCAGTTTTAGACAAGTGATAATCGTATCTCGTCATCAACCCATATTCGGCTCACTGCTGAGCTCGAGTCTCCTCTCAGAATGAGAGGGGTTAGGCCAATAGTCCACCACGCTGGCCCAATGCGGATTGACAGACTTCACACACGCAGAGTATTAAGATAATTCTCTGGTATGCAGGTTTCCTCACGATGTTTTCCTTCACCGATTGACACACGTGATATTTAATTTCTTAAAATGCACACAACTGAAAAGTTGGAGGTGCATGCCCCGAACCGGATTTGAACCCACACCCTCCGGAATCGGAGGCAGAGGTCATATCCACTGGGCTATCACGGCGATAATCGTAAACCGTATCCAAATTCGTCTACCTTAACGATGTAATTGCAAAAATTAAAAACACTCTTGACAAAAAAAAATGCATATAATTATAGCTTTTTAAATATAATAGTTAATATATATTTTCGTTTATTTCAATAAACTATATTTTATTTGAGCGTACTATATTTTTTATCTGAAAAATACTATATTTTTCTTAAGAAATGTTGGCAATCCTAAACACAACCGTTTCGCCTCCTCGTGGCGAGAAGGTATCCATGAGGATATCCCAACGTATAAAGAAGGTAATGTCTGGTGGCAGCCAACACCCGTGGCAAGTTACCTTACTGGCAAATCGCGAAGATTGTTTTAAAAATAAGTATTTACGAGTACATAGAAAATTAGTTCTTTTGTTTATTATGATTAAGAACGAGAATAGATTCACAAGGTGGAACTGTGTTTTATTATTCATCTGAGCGCAATTTAACTTTATATTTCCAATGTGTCAAAGTGAACAATTATTATCTATCATTTGTTTCTTAAGACTAATGAATTACATATGAGGGTATATATTTCTTAAGCCGCATTTCGTACTTTAAAGATTAAATGCAACATAACGCCAACCTAACAACGCCATCTATCGACAAATCGTTAAATACAACACCAAACGTATCGAGTTCTAACTCACGCTATTGAAGTTTTTAACTTTTCTTTACTATATATACAGCGAAATAAGTATGTTGGTCGGGATCATCTCCCTCGAGGTAAGCCAGTTGCCAAGCTGGTCTAAGTTGGCAAACATTCAGATGAGATCCTTACGGATCTATATAATATAAAGACTGTTTCAGTCATGCAAAAAACCTCCGAGGCGAGAGAGTGGAGCAGAAAATGCTAACTTGATCCCTTTTTGTATTATGCATAATTTATGCTAAATTGCATATGATTATGTGACGCCCCGCGGTTTCACCTGCGTAATTCCTGTTGGGGTGGGAATTTGGAGAAAAAATATAGCATATGACACTCGCATTTAATGTGGCTTTCTATTGTTATAAGAATTTTCAAAATTGGTTCGGTAGATCCAGAGGTTACTCCTACAAACTAACAAACATTCGTTATCAACCCATATTCGGCTCACTGCTGAGCTCGAGTCTCCTCTCAGAATGAGAGGGATTAGGCCTTAGTCCACCACGCTGGCCCAATGCGGATTGGCAGACTTCACACACGCAGAGAATTAAGAAAATTCTCTGGTATGCAGGTTTCCTCACGATGTTTTCCTTCACGGTTTGAAACACGTGATATATAATTTCTTAAAATGCACACAACTGAAAAGTTGGTGGTGCATGCCCGGGACCGGATTCGAACCCACACCCTCCGGAATCGGAGGCAGAGGTCATATCCACTGGGCTATCACGGCTTCAACAAACATTACCTCTCTATATTACTGAGTATTAACTTCTATACTAATCTAATTTTTGGATTGGCTGAACCGATTTTAATGGGAAGATACAAGAGGTTATTGAGCAACGCATAGTCTACTTTTTATCCAGGAATCCACACGATTTTAATGGGACTTTCACTGGTACATACAGACGAGGTTATTAAGCATCATATTATAGTGTGCACAGACGAGATTATTAAGCAACATATTATGTTATTTATAATTGTTGAACTTTTTATCCCGAATAAATCCATGATTCCTGCAGGAGTTGTGAAAAACTGAATTGCGAACGAAGTCGCGGGCGTCCGCTAATTATTGAATGAAGATAAAAAAGGTTATCTTGTTGAACCGTGGGTTAATGAAAGATGTTATTACTCATGGATATTTTATCTTTTCGCTAGACTGTCTCATTGGTAGGTATACTGGTTGCCATATGATAGAAAGAAGGAAATAAATAAACTGAATTTATTCAAATCTAAAAGTTACAGACTTACTACTACTCGTATCTCGAGTGGTCGTGGTTGCAGCGATGAGCGACGCCTTCTGTGCAATGCTCCTCCACTTTTGGCGGTTGGCTGCATTTTGAGTACACTCCGCCAAAGATGACTGTGTAGCAGCCTTAACTAAATCCGTCCAGCGGGTTGGAGATCGGCCTCTGGATCTTTTGCCTTGGACTTGCCCTTGCACTACCAACCGTTCTATAGAATCATGATTTCTGGAGATGTGGCCAAAGAACTTTAAGACCCGTAAAAGCACAGTCGACGAAAGCCTTTCTTTTTTCTTTTATCTTTTAGTTCATTGAGAATGGAAATGTTGGTTCTGAATGCTGAAAATACTACTACTAGGACTACCCTAATGACAGCTTGTCTGTCTGTAACCCTTAAAAAAGGATGTAGGTACAGCTCAGCATATGCCATGCACTACACAAAAGCATGACGTGACGCAAGTGTGACGTCACAGCTAATATAAAATATAAATAAATTTAAATGAACAAAATTTAAAAAAAATGCTAAATACCAGTGGCGAAGGTTGGAGTTTTGACGAAGGTCCCAAAAAATAATGATATACATACCGCTTGATACAAACTCCGGTTTCTCAAACATCTATACATATTCATTACAATAATGAATATGATATGTATCTATGGTTTTTTAGAAGGTAACCCGGCGGGAATCGATCTGTATGGACTCTTCGCCGCTGCTAAATGCAGATAACGAGGTTCCTGGGTTTGATCTAAGTTATAGAAGTTACTTATTTTTTAAATTCTTAGTGACAATGTCAATAAATTGAACGGGTCATTTCCCGATCATTGACATGAAAAAAAACGCAGTTATTTTGTTACTTTATCCTAATATCTGAAACTAGTACAAAATTCATACCGTTTTCATAGGTTAGGTACTCTTAACTTGACGAATATTTGAAAATTCCAATTTTCAGAATCGAAATGGATAAACAATAACCTTTTTTCTCATTAGGTAGACGTACTCATGTAATAACAGCTGTGATAGCCCAGTGGATATGACCTCTGCTTCCGATTCCGGAGGGTGTGGGTTCGAATCCGGTCCGGGTTTTTCTTAAAATGCACACAACTTTTCAGTTGTGTGCATTTTAAGAAATTAAATATCACGTGTCTCAATCGGTGAAGGAAAAACATCGTGAGGAAACCTGCATACGAGAGAATTATCTCAATTCTCTGCGTGTGTGAAGTCTGCCAATCCGCATTGGGCCAGCGTGGTGGACTATTGGCCTAACCCCTCTCATTCTGAGAGGAGACTCGAGCTCAGCAGTGAGCCGACTATGGGTTGATGACTATACTCATGTAATAGTAATTCCTCTTTACTTTACAATAAGTTGCAGAACACAATGCGCACATTTTTTGTCTCGGAACAAGACAAGCGCGGATGGGCTTAACTTGAAAATGTTTACTAATAAAACGTATAAGTTGAGAATTTTTACTAAGAACACCTCAAAAGAGAGAAAAGTTCAGTATCAATCGATCAGTGTACACCCTTTCTTTTTAAGGGTTACAGACAGACATGCTGTCATAAAGATAAGGTATTTATTGACTGTCTGTAACTTTTAGATATGAATAAATTTATTTTCTTTCTTTCTTTCTTCTTTCAGTATAGATCAAGATCTGAAGCTACTGTGTCTAACCAAAGGGCCAATGAGATAAACACTAAAAAAGACACCCTCATTCGTTTCTGAGATTGTCACTTTAACCTGATGAACTATTAAGGAAACAATTACAGAAAAAAATCAAGAACAGGGCTTACAGTTTCGGTTTTTTTCTATTTTATAATTTGTCAATAAATTAAAAAAAAAACTAAATTATAAAAAAAAAATATAATAAGTTACGAATTACGATAACTTTTATTGAGCCTCGTTCTAAATTAGGTTTAAAATCTGGACTAAGGTATTAAGGTGAATGCTTGGGTATTGCCCGTCTTCAAAACAAACACGTATAGTCCCAATACCGCTTTGAGGAAACGGTTGTTTTTGCGTGTGTTGTTTTTGCTTTATATTCACACACTTACTTATTACTTATATCGGATAACCACTAACCAGTAACCACGAACCAGTCACTTGTGATATCTGTGAGCCGTTGGTTGTGTTTTGTGTTCCTTGGAGAACATAACAGTGAGTGTTATCTTCATTTTGTTATTATTAAAACGGCCTGTAATAAATTAGAAATATCGCCCGAGATACGAATAATTAAATAAACAAATTGCACGCACTACCTTATCTATTATTGTTTTTACTGAGCAAAATATAAAACTTTGTATTTTAATAGCATATTTAATTGATTTTTAACTGTTAATTTTACTGTTAAAGGCTCGAAGAGATACCGTTGGAAAGTACATGCCTTTATTTTTAAAGGATAAAAATCAAAACCAAAAGCTTAGTACAGTTCGATGCCCCCAATAAAAATGGTCCAATACGTTTCGTTGCGGTTCATTTCTTGTACCCAAAGATTTTATATCAGAGACTAACCGACGCCCGCGACGTCGTCCACGTGAAACTCGATGTAAACTTTCAACTATCCTACCCGTACCCCTACCCTACTCCTACCTACCCCTACCCTACTTTTCTGGTTGATTTTTTACACCCTGTGTCCGAAAAACCTAAATATCTTACGGAACCCTATTTTTTTCCAAAATAAAATTTAGCTTATGTTACTTGTGGATAATGTAGCTTTCGAATAGTCAAAGAATTTTTAAAATCAGCCCAGTAGTTTTTGAGCTTCTTCATTACAATCAAACAAACATACAAACAAAGTTTTCCTCTTTATAATATTAGTATAGATTTGCACTAGCGCGTCAAAACTGAGGCGAACAAAAGTAAATAATAATTAATTTCATTGAGTAGCATAGTAAACAACAAAAGTTATTTACACAAATAATACCCAAATTTACATACACAATGTCGAATTTTACCTATTTTTAGGAATTTTAAGAACTGTAGATATATACATAGGTAAATAAGCAATGGACTTAAACACAGAGTTGTTCATGTGTGCGCTCAGTGGATTAGCTAAATTCGGCTCACTTTTTGCGGTGAGTTTGTAGGCACGTAACATGTCTATGGTGTAAAATGTCGTTGCTTATACCTACTTACGCATAAGTACTTAATACATCTATACTTACAATAAATCTGTAGAGAGGTCAAATCTGTACATGAAATATTTCCAAAATAACTATCAGGGGGTGATTAGTGACCGATACTGATGCCAAAAATGCAATTAGTAAAATTTTTGTCTGTCTGTCTTTCTGTCTGTCTGTATGGTAGGGTAGTAGTAGGGTTTCACGTGGACGAAGTCGCGAGTAACTTCAAAATTAGACGTTCTTTTTAATATCTTAGCTCATATCTTAACTTATATTATAAGTGCACAATAAGTACTAACTGGAAAATTGTGCCTATGTACCTACTTACATTGTTAGAGATAGATATAAAAGATGGTTTCCCGAAAGATATGTAGGCACCTATAGATGAAATTTCTTTTAGTAGTTTCAGAGTTAACTGTAAATAAGTTAGACACATACATTTCATATATACCTACTTAGTTATTTCATTGTAATCTTTAATCCTCTTTTATCATTTTGTAATTTACCCAATTATTTCCTCATAAATTTTTAAAAACTAAGTTTTCCACATAGCGACTTGGTTTCTATAGTTTTATTATAGGTATGTAAATACATTAAGAGTACCTAGTTATGCTAAGATTGTTCTTAATGCTTGTATCTCTAGCCATTAATTAGCTCGCATGATAATAAAGAATTTTAATTATATTATATTTTATGTAGACAAGACCTATTTGAAGGTCTTTATTTTCCTGTTCGGTCGTAAATAACCGGTCCCCAAGCCTAGTCCGAGGTCAATGTCGTTTTTTCAAAGACGACACAACCCAACGCTTTTATCCAAAAACTTAGTAATGGGATTTTTTTAATAGTATAGGCTTGCGCTTGACTACAATCATGCCTGATGAAAAGCAATGATGAGATCTAAGATGAATCGCGCTTGCCTAGCAGTTGCCTATTGACGCTTGCCTTGAAGGTGCTCAAATAGGCTAGTTTACATTTTTTTAAATGGTCTTAAATAGTTCATTATCGTTCTACTAGATTGATTTTATTTTTAAATTTTTTGAGACCTCACATAAAAATTTTAGTTTTTAAATATGTTTTTGACAATACGAGCCAAAACGCCTGTCGGCCATGATGGTCTATATATCATCTGTTTCATGACGTCACTATAACAAATCCCTTTTAAACGGAGCGTTTGACAAAAATATTAGTTAACAATTAGTGTGACGTTTAGTACATCAAGTAACATTATGACGTCACAAAATGGACGACAGCGTTTGGAAAATTTAAAAAATTACATGATTTTTAATTTCTAATAATCCCTAATTTTTATTAATTAATCTTCTTTCTACTATATAAAAATAAGTCTGGTTTTCCTTCCTGACGCTATAACTCCAGAACGCACGAACCAATTTCCATGGTTTTGCATTCGTTGGAAAGGTCTCGGGCTTCGTGAGGTTTATAGCAAAGAAAATTTAACAAAAATTTCAACGGGTAGGGGTAGGGTAGGATTAGGGTAGGGTAGGGGTAGGGTAGGGGTAGGGTAGGGGTAGGGTAGGGGTAGGGTAGGGGTAGGGTAGGGGTAGGGTAGGGGTAGGGTAGGGGTAGGGTAGGGGTAGGGTAGGGGTAGGGTAGGGGTAGGGTAGGGGTAGGGTAGGGGTAGGGTAGGGGTAGGGTAGGGGTAGGGTAGGGGTAGGGTAGGGGTAGGGTAGGGGTAGGGTAGGGGTAGGGTAGGGGTAGGGTAGGGGTAGGGTAGGGGTAGGGTAGGGGTAGGGTAGGGGTAGGGTAGGGGTAGGGTAGGGGTAGGGTAGGGGTAGGGTAGGGGTAGGGTAGGGGTAGGGTAGGGGTAGGGTAGGGGTAGGGTAGGGGTAGGGTAGGGGTAGGGTAGGGGTAGGGTAGGGGTAGGGTAGGGGTAGGGTAGGGGTAGGGTAGGGGTAGGGTAGGGGTAGGGTAGGGGTAGGGTAGGGGTAGGGTAGGGGTAGGGTAGGGGTAGGGTAGGGGTAGGGTAGGGGTAGGGTAGGGGTAGGGTAGGGGTAGGGTAGGGGTAGGGTAGGGGTAGGGTAGGGGTAGGGTAGGGGTAGGGTAGGGGTAGGGTAGGGGTAGGGTAGGGGTAGGGTAGGGGTAGGGTAGGGGTAGGGTAGGGGTAGGGTAGGGGTAGGGTAGGGGTAGGGTAGGGGTAGGGTAGGGGTAGGGTAGGGGTAGGGTAGGGGTAGGGTAGGGGTAGGGTAGGGGTAGGGTAGGGGTAGGGTAGGGGTAGGGTAGGGGTAGGGTAGGGGTAGGGTAGGGGTAGGGTAGGGGTAGGGTAGGGGTAGGGTAGGGGTAGGGTAGGGGTAGGGTAGGGGTAGGGTAGGGGTAGGGTAGGGGTAGGGTAGGGGTAGGGTAGGGGTAGGGTAGGGGTAGGGTAGGGGTAGGGTAGGGGTAGGGTAGGGGTAGGGTAGGGGTAGGGTAGGGGTAGGGTAGGGGTAGGGTAGGGGTAGGGTAGGGGTAGGGTAGGGGTAGGGTAGGGGTAGGGTAGGGGTAGGGTAGGGGTAGGGTAGGGGTAGGGTAGGGGTAGGGTAGGGGTAGGGTAGGGGTAGGGTAGGGGTAGGGTAGGGGTAGGGTAGGGGTAGGGTAGGGGTAGGGTAGGGGTAGGGTAGGGGTAGGGTAGGGGTAGGGTAGGGGTAGGGTAGGGGTAGGGTAGGGGTAGGGTAGGGGTAGGGTAGGGGTAGGGTAGGGGTAGGGTAGGGGTAGGGTAGGAGTAAGGTAGGGGTAGGGTAGAGGTAGTTGAAAGTTTACATTGAGTTTCACGTGGACGAAGTCGCGGGCGTCCGCTAGTATCTATATATTTCGGACCCTTGTTCTACACGAAATTAATATTATTATATTAAATTTGATATGAGTCAACTACCCTATTGACTTCCATAACTACTTACCCATGCTAGGAGCATTGGCAGATAAACTTTCAGTCTTCATAAAATGAGGCATGTCTGACTATGACATGCTCTCGGTCTAGTAAGTATAACCCGTGCGCATTAACTGACACCTTTTTTATTATTCATTACCAGTTAGCCCTTTGTCAATCTCACTTGATGGTAAGTGATGATGCAATCTAAGATGGAAGCGGGCTAACTTGTTAGGAGAAGGATGAAAATTCACACTCCTTTCGGTTTCTACACGGCATCGTACCGGAACGCTAAATCGCTTTGCGGTACGTCTTTGCCGTTAGGGTGGTAACTAGCCACGGCTGAAGCCTCCCACCAGCAAACACCTGGGTACCAAACTCATCCATACAAACATCATTCGAGCCGGGTGTCAAGTTAATCTGCACGTGCTATATAAATGAATCCAATTTACGATATCCACAATTCGTGGAAGGTAAAGACCTACGGAGACATTTTATCTAAGTAAGTTATTCTAGAACGTGAAAGTTTTAAAAGAGCTTTTTTCGAAATTCGTGTAATAGGTAGGTATATCCTACTTAATAATATTATAAAGCTGAACAGTTTGTTTGATTGAACGCGCTATTCTCAGGAACTACTGGTCCGATTTCAAAAATTATTTCAGTGTTAGATAGCCCATTTATCAAGGAAGGCTATAGGCTATACATTATCCCCATATTCCTACGGGAACAGGAACCACGCGGGTGAAACCGCGCGTCGTCAGCTAGTACCTTATAAGAAGGTACCTGAAGCATACATTTTCTAAAAGAAATGGAATTCGAACACTGAATAACTAAACGTGTTTATTTATTTCAATTACGCTAGCTTTTAATTCCTGCATTTCAACTTCTTTGAAGGTTTTCATTCAAAGTTAAAATTTCTTGAATAATGAATGCCTCTTTTTAACATACATTACGAACGAGTTCGTAGATTGTAAAAAGCGTAATTATTTAGATTTACATACCTACTTCATTAAAAAATTCTCATAATGATTATTCACAAGAAGCATGTGTTTAAATAGGAAAATACCAACTTACTGTTGTTTACTTACTTGGTTTTATTTTATGAGAAAAGGTATAATACGCCGTATTATGTGTGCATATATATGATATATGTGTGTAAGTCGGATGCAATCTTTGTGACGTTTCCGAACACCACATTTTAGAGTGTAGCGACGTACGCTAAAAGCGACACTATACATATATATGTTACCGTCAAGTTGTAAAATACGTTAGTTATAATCTCACTCGCGGCAATTTACTGAAAAAAGTCTTTGAACAGTGCGTGTTGCCAGTGATGACCTATGGTTCCGAGACTTGGTCGCTAATTATGGGCCTCATAAGAAGACTGAGAGTCACACAGCGGGTGATAGAACGAGCTATGTTAGGAGTATCTCTGCGTGATCGAATCAGAAATGAGGAGATCCGCAGAAGAACCAAAGTCACTGACATAGATCAACGAGTTACGAAGCTGAAGTGGCAATGGGCGGGGCTCATAGTTCGAAGAGCCGATGGACGTTAGCGTCCCAAAGTGCTAGAATGGCAACCCCGCACTAGAAAACGAAGTGTTGGTCGACCCCCCACCAGGTGGACTGACGACATCAAACGAGTCGCAGGGATTCGCTGGATGCAGTGGCTCAGTATCGTGATGTTTGGAAGTCCCTACAAAAGGTCTATTTCCTGCAGTGGACGTCCATCGGCTGATATGATGAAATTGCCGGGTGGTTAGGATAGGGCAAGGCCGGGGATGGGCATCCCCTTTTAAAGTGCCGGACAACCACGAGAATGCATTTAACATTTTTGCATGTAATTGTACCGTAGCCGAGGTCTATACTTATATTTATATAGGCTACTTCTGTAATGTTGTGTTAATTTTTATCTGATTACTTTTCAGAACATGGCATTTAAACAACTAATGTTGGTGTTGATGGTACCCGCGTGGCTGGTGGCGGGTCAACGACCTTCATTCGCCGGCTCCAGACCCATTGGATATCCCGAAGTAGCGTCACCTTCTGATGCGCTGGGAAACCGGTTAGAATACCTTGTGTACCTTTAAGTAGCTCCATGGGCATGCAGCATGGGCTATCAGCCCAGTGGATAAGACCTCTGCCTCTGATTCCGGAGGGTGCGGGTTCGAACCCGGTCCGGGGCATGCATCTCCAACTTTTCAGTTGTGTGCCTTTTAAGCAATTAAATATCACGTGTCTCAATCAGTGAAGGAAACATCGTGAGGAAACCTGCATACCAGAGAATTATCTTAATTCTCTGCGTGTGTGAAGTCTGCCAATCCGCATTGGGCCAGCGTGGTGGACTATTGGCCTAAGCCCTCTCATTCTGAGAGGAGACTCAAGCTCAGCAGTGAGCCGAATATGGGTTGATGACGACGAAGTTTAAGTACATGGTCTGTCTACCTTCTCGCCACGGGAGGCAAGAAGAAATTGAACTTCAACCGACTGAAACCCCACGGTGTTCTGACCCGTCGCCTGATGACTGGGCCACGGGAATGATGCCTAAGCTACAACAACCAAGTCAGCAGTACCCGTACATCTCTCCTGTAATGTTTTTAAGCGCATCAGGAATACTAAAAGCGTCGAAGGGCCTCGTTAAGAAAGCAAATGGCGACCGGGAGTGATAGACCTGTCGACCTGTTCCAATGTGAATTGGCGAGAGGAGACGTCTTTAGAGAGTCGTTCCATCCATCTCTTCTGCTTCTGCCTGCGGACCCCATCAGGCGATGCTTCTCTGCTCGTCCAAACCCCCAGTGACGCCAACCGATGAAGAAAAACCAAAGTCACCGACAGCTCAACGAGTTGCGAAGCTGAAGTGGCAATGGGTGATGTTGACATTGATAGGGTCCCAAGGTCGCTGGAACCCCAGCACTAGTAAGAAAGCGTAGTGTTGGTCGACCCCTCAACAGGTGGATTGACGATATCACAAGCCACAGGGATTCGCTGGATGCTGGCTCAGTATCGTGGTGTTTGGAGTACAAAAGGCCTATGTCCTGCAGTGGATGTCCATTGGCTGATATGATGCAAGATACGGTCTCCACTCACTCGCAAGGCTAGTGAAATGTACGGCGTACGGCAAGAACGCCGTAATGATGATTAGTACCAGACGATTGCCTCCTAGTAGCACATCCGCGGATTCTGAACATTTTTAGCGCGACCCAGAACATCGTGATCTGACTAATACCAACCACTGAAACAAGGAGGATGTCTAACTTTTTCTACATGACTTACTTTAATGCTTTCTGAGGCGTAGTCATTACGCAATTCTAGGTTCAATCCTCAGCACAAGTATTTTAGGATTCTACTCTAATAGACTTTAAATTAAAAACATGACAATTCACAAATAACATTATTGCGTTCATTAAAGCGTTCTTTTCCTTTTGTTATAACAAAGGTTACCGTTTTTCGTACACTTTTTGCTACAACGTTTGAGATGTCTTGCTTGATACCTTGATACCCACGACTAGGTATCGCGGTTTTGTTGCAAACTTAATGATTAAGTGTAGATAAAAACATATTAAGAGCTTGATACTAAAAGCTTTTTCGAATGGTTGCCGCGAAGGTAACTTGTGTGGCGACTTGGGAAATAGTTTCTCATATTAAACAAAGGAAAATATTAAAAGAAAAACGTCTTATATTTAGACAATAGAGGATCTGAATCTTTGAAACTTTCCAAGGTGACCACGGACCACATTTCTTAGTTGCCTATCGCACTTTACCTTCTCATATTATTACATAAGGGAAAAAGTCCAGGATCCGAGGAGCATTGTTACAATTGACTACTATCAAGTTAATTTTCCGTGAGTAGCTTCATCTTGATGAGACACTCAACAATTCTTGATTCTGGTAGCTCACAGGGTTACTAGGTAGGTCATAATAACTTCTGAGCGTAGCTGCACATCTCGATATGCGACCTATGTTTTGTGTTGTGTATGTAATTGTGAGACCTATAGAATTTTAGCTGAAAAGCACTCAACTGTCATACACACCTTTACAAAGCATGTTGTGTCAAGCGCACTTACCTAGTTACGGTAGGCAGGTACTAGAATTTAGTACTATCAATGGAATTAATTTAAAATGTTTTATTGTAATTTCAGTTTTTATCCAAATCAGATTGGTTACATATGTAAAAAATTTGTTAAATTAAATTAGAGAGCGGAAGAGGAGGCAGAATGGCGGTTTCGGAAATGTTGCCACAATTAAAAAACAAAGTTAAAAATAGGGAAAATTGATAGATCATATGATCGCTTGATTGTAGGTAGACAATAAAAACATTGAATCTTTCATCATATAAAACCTCAAAAAACTAAAAATCCAAACTTTATTTTCTTAATTCTTCAATTCAAGTCCTATAAAAATCATAATTTGTGCAGTTAAGTTTTCAGTTAGTAAGATTATTTCTGAATACCAATTTCAGCTTTTTATCTCGATTGCAGTTTCGGAGACGACTCACCACTGCCAGTAGAAGCCAAAGGCGACCGTGCGCTTGTGGAGCGTCTCAGCAAGCTGCCAATCGACAAGCAACCCTTCTGGTTCATCAACTGGAAGGCTATAGAGGAGAACAGGAAGAATCCCCAAACATACCCACAAAGAGAAAACTCCTTCACTAACCAAGGGAACTCTGGTCAGCCTCAATCGACGAACTTTCAAACTAACCCCCCAAATACTCAATCAAATTCTGGCGCAAACTCTGGCTTAACCTCTAAGTTTGGTGAAACTAATAACGGGGCGAATGTCAACTTTGCGTCAAACCCTGCTGGGAATTTCGCTAGCACTACAAACGGTTATCAACCATACCAAGGCTATAATAACCACCAAACACGAGGTTACTTCTCTTCCGATAATAATAACGGATGGCAGTGGCATTAATAACTCAAGACACATTTAGACTTAGACATTTTGTGAAAGGATATGTTTTCTTTTGTAATAGCGATCAATATACTCAATGCATGCGCCATAATTATTTAGTCATATATTGTTTTTGTCATAATTAGGACCTTTTATATAGAAACCAATTTAGCGAGCAATGGGGATGATGACTAGGTTTGAATATATTGATTTTTATGATACATTCGGGTAAATAGTGTCAATGTTAACTAATTTATACATAAAAAGCAAAGATTGTTTGGATATTTGCAAAATAAATGAAATTATAAAATTTCATGATCTATTAAAAATCTTTTATCGTAATTAGATGAAAATTCATACAGTTTTAGCTTCCTTACAATAAATGTGACATTTTTTAATATATGAACTATAAACATAAACGCACAAATAACAAAGATATTAGCAAAAGTTTGAACGCTCATACAAATCTAACGATCATTACATTACCTACGACGTCATTAGTTCGTGCCATTTTGTATGGGGCGTTTTTCAGGGATCCGCGGCAGCGCCGCAAATCTGACCCTTTAAATCCCTGTAGCTCCGAAAGTAATGATCGCAGATACCCTGTTCCTTTTACAAAATTGCTTTACTATTAGCATACTCTTAATTAAATACAATTTAAAAAACAGTCATCATCCCTATTGACCGCACGTGACGTTATTTTATATGTCCCTCTCGAACAGTATAATATTATTCTGGATGAAAGAAATTCTGAGTTCTCCTGACAACGTGTTCGTAAAATTTATGATGATAGGTTGAGTGACAAATAAGCTTACTCTAGAATCTATGAAAGTTTTTTTATATACGTTTTTTTATATTTTTATTAAAATATTTAATAAGAGCTTTTGTTTTATTCTCTAGCGGTTTTACTCGCATACATTCCGTTCCCGTTTGAAGACGTTTGTATCCCTGTCTAAAAAAAATTTCAAATTTCAGAGACTATCCAATGCACACAAACAAACAAACATATCTTTCCTCTTTATAATATTATTATGGATTATACCTATTACTTAAATATCTGAAAAAAATTATATACATGGCAACATTCATTATTTTAAGTAATGTAAAAAAATCAATGCATAGAAATCACTTTGATTTTAAACATATGCAGGGCACTGAAGTAAATAAAACAAATTTTCAAGGTAATAAAACACATTATATTGACTTTTAAATAAATTAACCTTAATTAATACTAAGCGTATTCTTACAGCTAGACCTTAGGGAGGTATAAATTAAAAATAGCAAAATGCATTAATTACATCTAACAGAATGACTCGGGAATCAAAACTTACACCTAATTCTGCAACCCCGGACCCTATATATATAGGCGTAACTATATAGCGACCAGAAAAACCAGAAGACCAGACCATAGTAGAGAGCTAGATCCAATTAGCGCTAACTTAGCTCCTAAAGGTCAGCGTTGACGGACGGTATGGCAGCAAACCGACTAAGGCGTCATTCGCACGAGAGTTAAAAAAGCGCTGCGGTAAAATCCAGAGTTGGCGAGCGTAGCGTATAGTATGAAGTTAAAAGAAGGTCTATTTTATTTATTCATTTAAGTCACATGTAACTATTTGTCTAATTTAGTACAGCCGAAGTCAAAATTTAAAAATGCACAGTACTGGCCCGCACAAAATGTGCATTAAAATATATAATAAATTACCGCAAAGCATGAAGCAAAACGAAAACATTTGTGACTTTTTAACAACAATAAAAAACTTTTTGCTTGAAAAAGTATATTATAAAATAAATGACTTTTTGACCGAAAAACAATAAATTCACCTCTCTACTTACGTTAAGTTAAGTTAAGTTAATTTACTTATACTTTGTAGTTACAACACCCTCTCAGGGTTCCATTTGTAATAATTATGACATTTTATCTATGACTTAATTTAAATAAATAAATTTCCAAGTTCCAACGCACAAAATTGAACACGCAATAGAGCTCTATAAAAAACGTCGTGTTTTAAAAACGCTGTCGTGTAAACATATTCTTAAGAATGCATTTGTTCAAATATAGTATGAAGTTAAATGAAGGTCTATTTGCAACGCCCAAAATTGAAATTCAACACCGCTCGAAAAAAAGCGTCGAATTTTAAAAACGCTGTCGTGTGATCATATACCTACTTAGGAATGCATTTGTTGAACGCATAATTAACTTCCGTTAAAAAAACTCTCGTGCGAATGATGCCTTAGTAAGAATATAAATTCAACTTGAAAATTGTTTTTGCATAATTAATACTGTCCATAAAAGTTTGTAATAATAATAGTTTGTCTACCAACTTTGGGTGAAATTGTAGGATGTACAAAATAGTATTCGACAGTAAATATTTGACAGAAACCGCTTGTTGGTGTTTACCTTTGACAATAAAGATAGGTGTTTACGTTATTATCTCAAACTGGCTGACGCCGCGTGGTTCCCGTTCCCGTAGGAATGCGGAGATAATATAGCCTGTAGCCTTCCTCGATAAATGGGCTATCTAACACTGAAATAATTTTTCAAATTGGACCAGTAGTTCCTGAGATTAGCGCGTTCAAGCAAATAAACAAACTCTTCAGCTTTATAATATTAGTATAGACGTCACTTATAAACTAGAGGTCACTTATCAAGTTATCACTACTATTCCGTCCGTTGACGCTGACCTTAACTGTGAAGAGTATCTCTAATACGCTATAATATGTTTCATAACAATCTGTCTGTGTTAATCAGAAAATGGTTTATATAAATCTGAATAAAAACTTAATCATCAAAATATTTTTTTTTTCTGAATATACATTTTTTCTTTCTAATGAAATGAAGTTAATTCAAAAACCTTAAAAAATGGTAAATAAAAAAAGAAACACTTTACGTATTACTTTATCTGGAATCATTTTTTTAAATGCAATTAAAGTGTTTTTCAGATAGCATGGGTACGGGGACAGCTGCCTTATGACGTTCATAATACGTACCGTTATCGTGAATCGCGGCAAACTTTCCAGTGTAAAACTGTCATCGTAGCCATGCTATATGAACAACACTATAATCAATGATAATAATAATTATTATTATATCGAATTATTGTTGTTTTTATGTTTAGGTACTTAGGAAATCCATAGATTAATACATAGTAAATTATTATATGAATTAGGAAGATAAATGGCAGTTTATATATTATTATATCATATGAATCGCTATAGTTACCCTTACGTACACCATAAGTTACTGAAAAACTATAAAAATTCTATCAAAATACCATAATCGTTGCAAAAATAGGTTCACTAAGGAGCTTATTTAGCACAGCCCTAGTTTGAATGTATATCTTACAATTTATATATACAGAGTAAAAAGGGTTGTTCGTGTCTCATATGAATAATATCGATACTTAAATAATAATATAATACATTAAATTATTTAATTATTTATTGGTTATCATTTTTAATGAACCAAAATCAGAATAATGACTGAATTATGTTTTTCAAGTATTTTTATACTGAAAAAAAAAAAATCTTATTGTTTTGCCTCTCACTGGTTTAAAAAAAAAGCAACTTTCAAATCAACCTAAAAAGTTGTAAGGAACTTCTTCAATACAAAACGTCTAAAACGTTGTTTTCGTTGGAAATTATACGTTACACGATTAAAAAATAAACAAACACTAAAGGAATTGTATCCTTAAAATAGTTACAAAAATTATAAAGTACATTAATACCATACTTTTGGTATCGTTCATCACTTATTGTAGTTGCAATACATTCAGTTTTTAAAAGTCCAACTTCCAAGAACAACTTAAGAGAAACATATTGTCCTATGTAAAATGTCAAACGCGACAAACGCGATGCAGTTTGAACGGAATGTCCTGCGACGAACGCGATGAAATTCGACGCGTGCACACGTCGCCTTCTGACGGGCGTTGTTTGACAGCGTTCGTCGCGTCGGCAGTTTGACAAATCGCGCGACATGTTTGCGTACGATACAAGAAAAGCAATGTAAGAGCGTTTATGTACTATTTACGACCAAAATGAAAAAAAATAATAGATTTAAATTTCACAAAAATGCAAAATAAGCCATTTTGTAGCACTGTTTCGAATGACGTTTTCACAAAACTGACTTAGACTGAGTACACAAATGCTCCAACAATACTCGATTGATACTTTGTGTTTACACAGGTATATAGGTGATATAGTACCTATATACTGACGGACACATCACGCGGATTGATCAATTATGTTGAAATTAAATGAGCAAAAACTCACTAAGTACAAAGATCACACATTCACCCATATATCAAAATTCAATGTATACAAAATTAAAAGCAACCTTTTTGTTTTCACTTATCAATTATTAGATGATTTTTTATAGGCATGTTATTTCAATTTTAATACTGGATCTCTAAAGTGTTATTTATAATACTGTACTGTGTACACACACATAAAAAATTGTATATGCTAATATGACTTTATGAAAAAAAACCCTTGAGTCAATACCGAATGACTAAGTTATCGATATACTTTTTCGTTACCCACACTATTTTTTATTAACTGGTGTGTATTATTAATTATACTACTGTAGAAATCGAAATACCATATTGTCATCTGAAAAGTGTTCCGAGAACAATAATCATCATCCCACTTCTGAAAGAGGTACACAAAATATTCTCATAAAATAATTGCCCATAAAAAATCACCTTTGCATTGACCTGGATTAAATAAAAATATAACAAAAAATGATATCTTTTCGTAGAAAAGAAACACATCGCAAAATCACAACACAAAACGTAGCAAATACGAGTACGTACATACTTAAATAAAACAAATAACTTTCTTCACTAAAGAAAGAGTATGTCGAAACGTAAATCATATATCTAAAAAAAGTCTATTGTTACACAAAAAGTGTACATGAAAAATTCAAAATAACAGAATAACCTCTGGCAATAATAAAAATTTCAAAAATAAAAACAACAGTATCATTGGTTCCGGTTCCTTTTTATACGGTATTTTTTTTACCGCAAGACAATGATCGGTATGCATACAGCCAAGATGGCTGCCGCGAGGGTATTCCTTGACGCTGTGCCGCCAGTGGTCGTCATTGAGGGTAGCCTAACACTTTTGTAGTTGCAAGACTTCTCTGATGCTTCGTTTCGCGTTATTTCGGTGAAGTTCGGGTAATTCTGTATCTGGATGGGCTGGAAAAGAAATTACTGTTTTGAGAATTATGCACAGGACTAACTAAATTATATAAAGGCTGGCTACATACACAGTACAACAGACGATGGATTTTAGCAAAAGTTTACAAACTAGTATCCTCGAGAAAAAAAACGCATACAAGGTAGACTATTAAGAAGGTGGAGTGGCAAAATAGTCAGAGTTGTCGGAAAACATGGCCACGAACAGCCAGGAACAGAGTACAATGCCTACAATTGGAGGAGACTTTTACTGCTAAAAGTCCTTACAAACTATCATAAAATAAATTTAACCTGGGACCTAACCCATTAACTAAGATGTCCTCTTGCAAAAGGTCATGTACTGGCCCTTTGACAGCGATATGGTCGGTGAACAGCGGCTCCGTCTATTCGATTTAAAAGAGGTCTCCTTACACGGGATCCATTCCCTGGCAACCCACTGCTAAATACCTACGTGTGATCTTTGATACCCGCATGAGCTTCGCGACTAACATACAGAAAGCCAGAAAAGGAGTTGCGTATGTGATGGGTCGTCTCTATCCAATGGTTTGCGCTAAAGCGAACTTTCTCTCCGCTCCAAGGTCACTCTTTTTAAGACCTGTATCCGTCTAATAATGACCTACGCTAGTGTTTGCCCATGACCCAAAGGCGACCACAGCCCCTCCAGACCCTTCGCACGAACCGATTCATACGTCAGACCACGGGTGCTCTATGGTTTGTACGTAATAACGACTTACATAGAGACCTAGACTTATATCTCCCCACAATAGCTCAATATAATATATAACATATCTCGAAAACTTATTTGGAGGTTAACTAGTGGTCGAGGCTTGCAACAAAAACCCTGATAAAAACGCCGATTGCATTCCTGAACCAGATGCCAAAAGTCCTTTACTATCTAGTTGAGGTGCGCCATGAGCCTGTTGCGGCTACACTTACCG
Source organism: Bicyclus anynana (assembly GCF_947172395.1). Classification (NCBI taxonomy): domain Eukaryota; kingdom Metazoa; phylum Arthropoda; class Insecta; order Lepidoptera; family Nymphalidae; genus Bicyclus; species Bicyclus anynana. The sequence continues at coordinate 8,887,245 of NC_069101.1, forward strand.
CTCCCCAGCTGTCGTCTCTCCTCTTGCAGAAGGTCATGTGCCAGCCCTTGGACAGCGTCTTCTCGATCTGCTCGGTGAGCAGCGGCTCCACCCACGGCATCTCGTTGAGGTGCGCCATGAACGTCTTGTTGCGGAACTCGGGCGGGTCTTTGATCACCAGGCCCTCTGTGGAGGAGTAAAACAATTATAAATAACAATTTCCAAATCTTCTATATCAACACAGATCTTTTAATCTAGTGGAAGGCATCGTCTAATTATCACCCTACCGAGAAAGAAGATTTAGTGTTGCGAAGCAGAAATTACACAGTTTTCGATTTAAATCATGTGACGTGTCCATTATCACATCTTTGCGACTCTGAGAACTATGTGAGTGACTTTGGTTTTTCTGCGGATCTCCTCATTTCTATTTCGATTATGCAGATATACTCTGAGCATACTCATAACTCGCTCCAACGTCTACTGAGTGATTCTGAGCCTTCTCATAAGAAGACTCAGCGTCGGAGATGAATCAGTCGGATGATTAGATTATAGTATAGATATGGTATAAACAAAATACTAACTCATCAAGCCCACTCCTTGGTCATCGCCTTGCATTCCGTCGACACTGTGCTCCCTTATATTGGCTTCCAGTTGCGGAGGTAGACTATCTAAAGTTCTGAAAGTGAAACAAATTACTATTAGATTAACGAAAATCATAAAAAAAGAAACATATTGATATAACATCTTTTGTTGATCGGCAAAGTACAAATAACTTCATCAGCAAAATCAGCAGGGGCGTAGCTACATACCCTGAAGACAAGAAAATCTTCTCCACCTCCATCATGTTGAGGCCGTAGAACTCTTTAACGCCGAACGTTTCAAAGAACTCGACCACTGGAGTCATGGAGTAGCAGCCCGCTAACTCGGTCCGAGGGTAGTACAGCACGAAGGACAAGCACATTTCCTGGCAAATAATAAAATTTAATTAATTTGGCATGGCATATGGTGTGGTAATAATAAATTAACAAAATCGAAATGAAAAGTAATCGAAAGGTCATCACGAAATACCGAAAACTTGGACGTACAAAGATGAAGTTTCTCAAGGAGGTAGCATAAAGTTGGTAGACGTTAGCTAAGAACGGATTTTGTGACAGGGTCGGATTAAGGAGGTATAAGGAAGGACGTAGTCACGGGCGTCCGCTCGAACTCATTTGAACATTTTATTTAATAAAATGTTTAAATGAGTTCGTGCGGTTTAAAGAGGGTCTTTGATCGCCTGAACCGATTTTCAAAATTCTTTTACCAATAGAAAGCTACATGATTTGTGAGTATCATAGGCTCCATTTTAACCAACCCCTAGTGGCCAAGTGCGGATAAGGCCCGGGAAAGAAGAAGGCTACATTTTATCCTCGTTTTCCCACAGGGCGGAACTACGAAAGAAATTTAAAAAAAAAATCAATTTGACCGATAATTTTTAACGTGAAATTTCCACATGAAAAGCTTCCCTTCATTAGCGTCTAAGTAAAAATCTGAACTTTTTAGAGCACCCGCTCACTTACAATTTTTAGTTGGCCGAATAAATCGCAGAGTAGTCGCTAATCTATACTAATATTATAAAGCTGAAGAGTTTGTTTGTTTGTTTGATTGATTGAACGCGCTAATCTCAGGATCTACTGGTCCGATTTGAAAAATTCTTTCAGTGTAAGATAGCCCATTTATCGGCTATAGGCTACATTTTATCCCTGTATTCCTACGGGAACGTTAACCATGCGGGTGAAACCGCGCGACGTCAGCTTGTAGGTGCCTATGTCAGCCCACACATCTTCTCCAACTAAATCAACAAATAAATTGGACCCCAATCGCATCAGAAACCTGACTACCTTTTGATAATGTACAATTAAAAAGTTGTCCAACTAAATTGTAAACGTTTGCAATTTAGTTGTCCGCTAGTCGGCCAACTAAGAATTGCAAGTGAGCGAGTGCTCTGAGAAATCTTTTTTCATAAATAGTGACAAACCTGTGTAGCAGAATATCCACCCAGGATAGGTTTATCCCTGGAACTGCTGTCATACGTGCATTCAGTGATCAAAGTGTCGCCTTTGAAGAACCTCCTACCACCGGGAACGATCCGGGATTGTTGATATCGGGCATCGTAATTATTTTCCTAGAAAGTAAAACAGAAACGTTTAATCCAATCTAAACAAAAAGAAATACACTATACTTTTAGAGGTAATTTTTTTTTGGTGTCCTAGTTTGTTACGAACTAGATTACCTAAGTATCTATAGTCTGGCAAGTTCGTTAACACTCTCTTGATATGCGGGCGACGAGGGGAAAGACTGCGCGGGTGTGAAGTCATGCGTGCGGGGAAGTGAGGTGCGTAAGTCGTGGGTTTTTCATTCATCGCTACACGCCCCCGGCCCGCTACCGCATCGGGAGTGTTACGAACGAAATTGCCAAGCTATACCTAATAAATTCTTTCATCATTAAACTGCGACTGCTAGTGTTAGAAATTGCCATTACTAGCAGGTAGTTCGAGAAAGAACCGTATCAAAACTTGTTCGAAATTCTCATTCAATGTCTATGTCAGTTTTACAAGCGTCCAGCGTTCATTACTGGAACCATCTGCTATCTGCTGCTATCTATCTATCTGCTGCTATAGATGCTAACTATCTGCTGCACTCATTCAGCATTGCTGATAACAACTTTTCGTTTATAGGAACGAAACATTTTCATCAAAAAACAATCCTGTGTGTGTGTCATCTACAAGAACTTTTCCAAATCGCGAAGCTCATTGGTCCTGCCGTGCAATCTTTATAGACAAGCGATACAAAGGTTGGCATGGTTCTCAAATTACTTACACATACCTACATAAAAACATATAAATATACTTAGAGGCACAATTATCCGCCCACTTTAATATACTCGCGTCATATAAAAGTGGGCGGATAATTGTGCCTCTGAGTATATATAAGAGTCCACTCGCATAGATAACAATTAAAAGAAAAAAAAATAACCAGCGTTACATTTAAGTTGTGCAAAAAAAAACCGCACAAAAGGAATATCTAACGTTCTAAAAAAAATTATTAAAAGATTTAAAGCGACATCTATTGCAAAATAGGCTAACCACATGGTGTAAGAAACTTTTATCATTTTGTGATAAAAGTTTCTTACACCATGCAATTTAGCGTAATCCGTGATAAAATTGAGAAAACTCTTTAAATTTGCTACTAGTGACATCTACTGAAATACCACGTAGTTTGTAAGACGCAACGCAACTACCACTAATATTAAAACGCTTTGTCTAGTACAAAGTACTAGTGACATCTATCGAAAATCTTATGAATTTCGTAGTACATGTGTAACTTAGCAAGTATCTACAAGTGACATCTATTGAAAAACTAATGAACTACGTAGTACCTTAGAACTCTTGCTTGAAATATTTAGTGATGTTTTGATGCTATACATAGATGGCACTATAGGTCAATTATTGTGAAATTACCTCAGATATTCTGGGAAGCTCTTCATTGCCTCGGATGTGCTTCAACGAAATCTTCCGCGCAGTGCCGTGGGCATGTAGCAGAACGGATACAATATTGATTCCCTCCTCTGGCATGGTCTGTAATTATTGGATACACTTCCATTTAGAAAACAAAACAGTACGCCTGCATTTTAGAGACGTGGGCTGCATTTATGCTAAACAATGCATTGTTATGTAAGTTGCCATAAACGTAAAGGTTTATGCGGCTATTGTTATCATGCTGGTTAAATTAACATTACAGTGCCATGTAACAATTCTAACGGCGTTTTTAGAAAATGCTTGTAAGTAATTTAAATACATGTACCTACTAATGAGTTAGAAATAAAATTCTGGGCAAATCTAAAATTGTATTTGGAAGGAAAGAAAGCTATTAAAAACTACAATATTATTTTTTTATAAAAATAAAAATTATCCATCCCGTTTACGAGATTACATACGTAATATGACAAATGAAATAATTGTTCGTATATTAGACTAAATCTAGTAAATTGAAATAAGTCGCATCCATCCAATATAGAAATAACTTTCTAAGTCCGCAATATTAAAGTTGAGCGTCCACTAGCTATGCTAATATACCCACATATACCCACAAATAATTATTAATAAATCAGGTATAATTTATTACCTATATTATGAATAATCTGTTAACCAATTAAGTGCAATTATACGAGGTATTTATTTATATATTCATTTACTACACATATTAGAGGCTTAGATTGTGCAAAACATTATAAATTATAATAGTTACTAATAGCACACAAATAATTATATTCTATTAAGTTTTAAGTTATTAACAAACAAAAAAGCATATAAACATGTAATTATTTAATAGGACCTCCTTATAAAATTATAGTAGGAATGTAGGTAACTGTATGTTTATTTACATTACTTCAAAACATACTACCTTACCTATAACATTTTACTTACCTAATTGGACTTACTTATTAAATTTAAGATAAGTATAAAAATCTGTATGTTTATTAAAATTAAACAATGATAATTTTATACAAAATGCAGGGACGTAACCGATTTATAAAAGTGATCCGAATAATTAGCTACAATACTGAGCCCACACATGCACAATTTTGTTTTAAATTCCATTATTTATTTACGTATATATAGTTTTTACATTTTCTGAACATACAACTCGACATTGTGGACAATATTCGATATTATTTGTTTAGATAACTGTTGTTGTTGACCACAACTAACATTGAGTTGAAATGTGGAAATTTCCTCTTTTGAGCGCCTCATTTTTCATTCATCATTGAAATTAAAGCAATTTCATAATCATGAAGTCAGTGGTAATTCAACCTTACATACAGAGCAGTGATACTAATTGGTCTTATAAATATGCAAGATAGATCAAGTGAAATCTATTTGCAATGCGGCGCTCGGCAGCAGGCAATTTATGAGCCAACTTCACAGTTCACACCGAGATCTCTGCGCTCGGATTAACAACTAAGCTCTATGCAGTACAACTGTAGCTGTAGGAAAACTTTGGTAGGACAGATGGGAAAGTATGTACCAATTGTAATCTTTGGTATGTACCAATATGTACTTTAAAAGTAAATTTAAATTTAAATTTATGGAAACGACGATAGACGGTCTAATATAATTATATTTCTTGTCACGGTGTCTTGCACTTCTTCAAAACGTTTCGACTGATTTTCTTCATGAATCGGGTCACTTTTGAGCACGGGTCTCCTTTCAGAATGAATGTGGTTAGGCTTATAGCCCACCACGTTGGCAGACTTTACACATGTAGAGAGTTAAGAAAATTCTCAGGTATGCAGGTTTACTCACGTTCTTTAACCGTTTGAGACAAGTTATATTTAATTTCTTAAAATGAACATAACTGAAAATGCCCCGGACCGGATTTGAACCTACGCCCTACAAATCGAAAGCATAGGTCCATCCACTGGTCTATCTCGGCTCTCATGGACAATGTATACTCATAGTAGATTCAAATGCCAGAGATATCTCAGTTAAAGATATGTTTAGAGTTTAAAACCTGGGCATCTTTAAGAAGAGAGTGAATCGGCATATTCTAGCATTCCATCTTGACGACATCTACACTTTAGGTACTATCAGGTGAAATGGTCCTATTACGTATTAAAAAGTTAACTCACGTTGTTGGTGCATTCAGGGCTACAGATGCCCACAGTGCTGTATGCGCGCTGCTTGGGTGGGATCATGTGCAGTGCGGAGACGCCCACGCCGGCGCCCAGAAGCGCAGCATCGTGGGCGCGCAGCGATGACGTGTAGTGGATGCGGATGCCCGAGTTATCCAAAACTGATGAAACAAAGAGCTCATTAAAATTGACGGAGCCTGGGAAGTTAGTGTTACACTCTGTAGATCGGATAAAACTCCTTGTCGTGGCTTCAGGATATTATCATCAATCTCTAATATTATCCAAAACTCGCCAAGCCGTAAAAATGACGAAATCAGTTCAATGTGAAATATCGGGCTTTTCTTCATCATCATCATCATCAACAACCCATATTCGGTTCACTCTTGAGCACGAGTCTTCTTTCAGGATGAGAGAGGCTAGGCCTTAGTCCACCACGCTGGCCCAATGCGGATTGGCAGACTTCACACATACAGAGAATTAAGAAAATTGACAGATATGCAAATTCCTCCCGATGTTTTTCCTTCACCGTTTGAGACACGTGATATTTAAATTCTTAGATCATAAGCTACCTCATTAGAACTTTCGATGATCTATGGCCCTTGGATTTTTATGAAGCGTTTTAGCACTTCGTTTCTGAATGAAGTTATGGTATACCATTTCAGCTTGCGTTTTCTCTACTTGCGTATCTTCAAGAACAGGCACCTTCTAGGCAATTGGGTTCCACCGTAGGTTACGTCTTAACTTACCACAAGGTGTGATTGTAGCAAAGCAACTCAAAAGTCCCTCTAATATTAGGACTGAGGATGCCAGTGTCCTGTATTGACGATAATGACATTAGAAAATACTAAAGGTGCTGATAGACTTGAGCATTCACTTGTAACAGAACATCGAGCATTCACCGTTTTTATATTTGTCGATCTGTACAACGAGCAGAGCCAAGCATAGAGCCAAAAATATTGCTACGAACATCTTGTAAATTCTAGCGAACTCGTATTTTGCTCTCCATTGATGAATTCCTTAATGATAAAGATGTTTGAAGGCCATTGGATCAGCTTCCACCTTCACACAGGAAGTAAAACTATAAGAATTTGTAATGTTGTCATCAATTGTAAATTATAATATTGTATGTTTTTTTTAAAGAGCAACCGTTGAGTTTCTTGCCGGTTTCTTCTCAGCAGAACCTCCAAATCTTTACAAATAGTCTTAAACTGAGCCTACTTGAAATAAATGAATTTTGAATTTTGCTGTGATGGAACATTCGCACGAATGCTCATTACAAGCGAATTCAAGTCAAGTCTATCAGCACCTTTAGATACTTATTCACTATACTTATTATACGTACATTGATGTAGTTCTTGATTGTCATAATGAACTTCAAGCATGTAGTATGAGACGCCTCCCTTCTCGCCTAACGGAATACCGACGTTTTCAGGCAGGAATTCACCTGCAAACAAGACCAACTCAATGAAAAAACTATCACACACATAAACACACCCTAAAACTATTGTGTTAAGGTTTAAATTCCTCCAACACTAACGAAAGCGACTTGCTAAGAATTTTCATCGCTAATGACAGCTTTAAGACGTAAATTTCAAAGCGTAGGCGGTAATAGTGATTTAAATTATCTCATAGTTAAGGAAGTTCGGCTCTTAAGTGAAATGTTTTAATATTTGATACATTTCAACCTCGTGTTTGTTGGCATAGTTTCCGTTTCATAATGGGAATTTGAACTGCGCGGATAATGGGGTTTCTATAAGTTTCTAATGTCTCTGTAACGCTTTGAAATGGCAGTTGTTGTTCTGTGTTGTTATTGTAGCCATTATCTACTATCATAATATACCAGTCGCGAGTGTTGAAATTTTATAATAGGTTAAAAACCCGATTATGTTTTTATTAGCGCGCAGGCGTTTCTTGTACAGATTGTAGAAATGCTGTGGTAAAACGATACCTATTTCGAGCGTATAAAATAAATAACTATAGTAAATATGTACGAGTATGTATAGAATTTTAAAAGGTAAGCCGCTAGAATCGAGTTCTAAGATTACATCGCCCCTGATTACAGGGCGTATATTAATACTATCAATTATAATGATATCAAATGCTTTTTTTGTATAGGAATTGGCAAAATGCTGAGTTGAGCCCTTTTTGTAGGTTATGCCACACATTTCAGGGCATTATTTTATTGCTCTACTGTTTGAGTGGACAGTTCAGCCACAATATAACTTGGAATTTTTGCATTACTTAAAAACAAACATCTTACTTTTATTTTTTGTACATATAAAAAAATAAAAAATGACATTTTCATGTATTCCCTGCAACCCGCTAGATGTCCTCTGTTCACCTAGTGGGGGTCAAAACTGCGATTCCCGGTGTGGGATCGCCGTTCCAGCACTTTTAAGAGCCCAACGTCCATCGGCTCTTCGAATTATGTGCCCTGCCCATTGCAAATTCAGCTTCGCGACTCGCTGAGCTATATAAGTGACTTATATTCTTCATTTCTAATTCGATCACGCAGAGAAACTAACACTCATCATCAACCCATATTCGGCTCACTGCTGAGATCGAGTCTCCTCTCAGAATGTCCACCACGCTGGCCCAATGCGGATTGACAGACTTCACAGACGCAGAGATTTAAGAAAATTCTCTACTATGCAGATTTCCTCGCGATGTTTTTCCTTCACCGTTTGAGCCTAACACTACCTACTTAAAATATACAATTTAGATTTTGATCATCTGATTGTGAACAAAATACGATAATAAGCAGTACCTTTCGACCCCATAGCCCAAGCAGCAATAGGGGTGGCGCAAGTAGCCAGCTCGCCAGGCCTACTGGGTCCAAGAAACCCCTCACTCTCCGACCACTTGTTCCACTGCCTCTTATCGTGGTCCTCGTTGCACTCGTAGAGTACCATATGGTGCACTGGAGACAGACTGTTCTTCTCCATCACTGGTATCCCACTCCTGATAGGTCGGCTGTCTATCAGGGGCTCGTAGCCGACTATGTGATGCTTCCTCGTCAGCTCTGGGGCTTTGAACACTTTGCACCAGAATAGTGTTGCCATCACGTGGGGTATGGTGAACTGAAAATGTACAAACGTTAAGTTTATAATCATTACAATTGTCATCATTACAATTGTCATCATTACACTTGTGATCATTACAATTGTCATCATTACAATAATTGTCATCATTATAATTGTCATCATTACGATTCCATCTCCTAAAGTCGAGAAAGTACCAAGTATCTATATTATTTTTACCTAGCAATACGTTAACACCATCTATTAGGATAGGTAGAGAGACAACATTGTAAAATGGTGATGAACAAATAACGCCTGGCTAAGTTTTTTGTGGGCTCTTCTCGGACCAAGGCGCGTTTTGAACCTTCATAACTTTAATTTTAAGTTTTTGTCTTTAATTCATCATCTCCTTTCCCTTACCCCACTTAAGTGAGTTTTTGTCTTTAATTATCACCATTAAATCATGACTTGAAGTTTCAAAAGTGTTTGTAAAAATAAGCCTAATGAAAATAAAAGAATTTTGACTTTTGTCTTTGAATTATCCTGAAGCTCCGCACTGAAGCTAAAGATTTATTTTGAAAGAATAATTGCACTTAAAATGACTGCAAATTACATCTTTCAAGAAATAGAAATATCCATAGAAAAGATATTCTAAATTAAAGTAGCTACTTTTAGTCATTATAGGTATAAATTGCATTTATCTTTAAAGATAAAAATATGCGGGTAATTAAAAAGCCACGTAGATGTTTAATTAAAGATAAAGCCATTATTTCTCTAGACGTTTTTATAAATTTGTGTTGTATTTTACTACCTATTCGTAGATAAACTACTAATACATATACTACTACTACTACATATACCCGACGCCCCGTGGTTTCACCCGCATAGTTCCCGCTCCCGTGATAGTATGGGTATAAAATATAGCCTATGTCACTCACAAATAATGTAGCTTTCTAGTTGTTAAAGAATTTTTTAAATCGGTTCAGTAACTCGTACCAGAGATTATCCCCAGAGTACCTACCACAAACTATACCTCTTTATAATATTAGTATCACAGATCGCTAAAGGTAACCTTTAGCGTTCAAATTCCGTGATAACAGTTACTTTCATGTGGAATGGTGCGGATGATAGTTCGTTTCACTCTTGAAAGTTTACCGCGATTCACGATAGTACGAATTATAAAAGTAATACAGGCGACTGTATCCGTACCCATGCTCTGTGAAAAACAATATGGATGGATGGATGGAACTTAGGCAACTTACATTGGATATTCTAACGTCCCAGTGTTTCAGTGGTATGGAGTCAGGTTTAGCTAACGGCTGCAACAGCCTTAGAGGTCGGGACCCGCTTTGGACGTGTCTGGGCAGTTGACCATCCGAACCTTCTGGCCCTAGCGCCCATAGCACTTGAAGAGTGTCTTCCTGCAAAAATATACACATATTTTAAGACATATAAACATATAAACTAGCTGACGCCGCGCGGTTTCACCCGCATGGTTCCCGTCCCCCGGGAATAAAATAGCCTATAGCCTTCCTCGTTATATAGGTTATCTAACACTGAAAGATTTTTTCAAATAAGCGCGTTCAATCAAACAAACAAACAAATTCTTCAGCTTTATAATATTAGTATAGATTGAAATCTGGACAAAACGGAGGATACTGAATACTGGATTGGAGATTCTAGTATCCAATGGGGAGTATTATATGTCATGATATAACCTTTTGCAATTATATCAAAAGGTTGTAGTATATTGAACTTCGAAGAATAAGCCCTTTTGATTTAATCATCCAAGTAAATTACAAGGCAAAGGAGTTGAAAGGAGAAGGATGTTCTAGGTGCTAAAAAATGTTAATGGTTTAATATAGCAGTCAGGTCTTATTCAAAACACTAAAATGAACAATAATCCCTTGTTCAAGTAGCACTTTCAAAAGAACTTCAATCTGCAATTTGTTATTTCTAGTTGCTAAGTACGAGTAAAACGATGTGCCTCCTTCCGTTATTAGGCTAGACCTAGGTTTATGCAGACATAGACGTAATAAAAAGTCCAGACACCGTCTCCTGTAGTAAAAAGTGGTTACTTTGGTTCTTCTGCGGATCTCATTCTATCACGCAGAGAAACTCCAAGGAAATGAAATGAAATGAAATGAAATAAAATGAAATAAAATGAAATGAAATGAAATGAACTTTATTTGCCTTAATACACTTAATAAATATACAAGATGGACATACAAAATATAAAGTCACAGTGTATTGCCATACAAATGGCGCGCAAATTTTACAATTTATATGATTGTTTGAGTATATATTACTTACCCACAATCATAAAATTGTTTTAATAGCTAGGATAGCTCGCTCCATCGCCCTTTAGAGTGACTCTGGGCCTTCTTATAAGGTCCATAGCACAGAAAACACATGTAGAAGTACATAGTTAGCGTAGCGACCAAGTCTCAGATCCATAGTTCATCACTGGCAACGCGCACTCATCGAAGACTCGTTGTTCGATATATATGAGGGTATTTGATAAATATACTCACACCAATAACAGTGTCCTGTTTGTCACAAGTGTCCAACTGACGCCTGAACTCCACGGTAGTGTGTGTGTCGTTCTGGAAGCCTGATATCAGCTCGTAGTTCTGCACCTCGTCAGCCACCGCTCGGTCTTCAAACGCAAGTCCGTGACAGTCCTGGAAATTGTTAAAATTATTTGAACGTGTTTCAATTACGGGCGGCCGATGTACTCAAGTTAAGCTTGTTGGTTTGCCCCCTACCGATGGTTTAAAAATCTCGAGTTATGTCATTCTTTTACTCATATTTCCTAGATTTCCTGTACTAATTAGCGCCTTTACGCTGCGGTCGAATATTAAATTAATTTGTAGGTAAAGCTGAATCATTGATATGAGCCATATTACTTTATATAAATACGAATTCTTCGTTATTATAGCAACTTATCAAAATGAACTCAGTAAATACCATGCATCCTTAGACCTTTAACGTTATTTTACTATTCTTCTATTCAACTATTTTAATTCTTATAAGAAATAAGCTATAACAAAATGAACTTTATCACAATGCAATAAGATCTACAATGGACACTTCTGTAAAGTCGGTCGCGTTTTTTCACATCATATTCGAACAGCTGACTCTACGCTGAGGGCTTTGAACGGACGGCAGATGCACTGTAGTTACACGCGGGAGATACGAGTTAACACAATGACATTAAATCCTATTATTATTCGGTACAGACCCTAAGTAATAGGCTAGTTAATATTTTTTTTAAATAGTCTTAAATTGTTCATTATCGTTCTACAAGATTGAAAAACAATTATCATACTTTTTGAATGAAAATTTACATTTAATAAAAAATTATTTAATTATATTGCAAATTTATTTACATTTAATGAAAATTTATTTACATTTAATGAACATTTATTTACATTTAATGAATTTACATTTAATAAAAAATTATTTACATTGAATTACTGGTTCATGGCGTCACGTTAACAAACGTTTGACAAAAATACTATACAATAATTAGTTTGACGTTTAGTACTTCAAGTAAAATTGTGACGTCATAAAATGGACGGCAGCGTTTTTGACGCTTGGAATATTAAAAAAAATCTAGTTTTAAATTAAATTTTCCGATAAACTTTTATTTATTAATACCGATATATTCGGACTCTTATTTCATGTACCTACAACTATACGAAATAAATACTTAATGTTTATATTTTGGTTTGAGTCAACTACCTACCCTATTTTATCTATTTTGTTCTGCGTTCTTTGCTCATTGTTTAACATGTTCGTGCATGTTTAGACATGTTCGCTACACAGAATGGTACAGAACATAAGAAACCATGTGTTCTAATGATTTTAAACTTATTTCGTGGTTGTTCATTATGAATGATATTTAAACGGGTACATACCACGATAAAACGACGAGATTTTTATTGTCGATATTTCGACCCAGTTGCATGGATCGTGGTCACGACGGGACTGAAGTTGCGAGATGAGAAGTGAAGTCAGCTATTAGGGGCAAAATCGATCTACCCTCTTTCTTGTTCTTTTTCTTTTTTCAACGACCTCGCGTTTTTGGCTGTTTAGGCAAACCACACTCACGACATCGCTTTTGTTATTATGCGTATCGCGGCGCCCCCTTGGTTTGCACAATTCTACCACCGGGTTCCACTCGCTGGCTAGTTTGAAACCATCTTCCCGATTGAAATTTTTGTATTTTCGAATTTCAATGGCTTCTCGAACTACTCGGGGTATATAGTGGCGGTCCGTGGAAATAATGCGTGGATTATGGATCTCAATCCAATGTTTAGTTCCCGGTTGTAGAATGTGATCAGCTATCGCAGACTTTTGCGGGTCGTTGTTTTTTATCGCTCGTATATGTTCTGTTACACGGGTTGCTATGGGCCTCTTCGTTTGTCCAATATAAGAGCTACCACAGCTGCAGTCGATTTTATACACACCCGGACACTGGTATGGCAAACGATCCTTTGGAGAACGCATCATGTGGGCGATCTTTTGTAAAGGAGTAAACACAGTCTTTATGTTGTATTTTTTCCTTAGGAACGATCCAATTTTATCAGTTACCCCTTTAACAAAAGGTAAGTAGGCCATTCTTCTTTCGACTTCCAAAGGTTGTTCTCTCCGTTGATGTGAACTATTTTTTAATACAAGGGGCTTATGACCATTTCGACGTAACACCTTGGAAAGGAAGAAAAAAGAAAAAGAACAAGAAAGAGGGTAGATCGATTTTGCCCCTAATAGCTGACTTCACTTCTCATCTCGCAACTTCAGTCCCGTCGTGACCACGATCCATGCAACTGGGTCGAAATATCGACAATAAAAATCTTGTCGTTTTATCGTGGTATGTACCCGTTTAAATATCATTCATAATAAACCATGTGTTCCATTACAGGGAATGGGAACCATCACAGCCATAATTCATTACAGTGTAAAACTCACATGGCACCGGGGATACTTACGTCCTACAATTCGTTGACCTGGCGACAATTGATCGAATCCGTTTTAATATTAACAACCCATATTCAGCTCGCTGCTGAGCTCGAGTCTCCTCTCAGAATGAGAGGGGTTTGGCCAATAGTCCACCACGCCGGCCCAATGTGGATTGGGAAACTTCACTTAGGCCAATAGTCCACCAAGCTGTGCATTGGCAAACTTCACACAAGCAGAGAATTAAGAAAATTCTCTGGTATGCAGGTTTCCTCACAATGTTTTTCCTTCACTGTTTGAGACACGTGATATTTAATTTCTTAAAATGCACATAACTGAAAAGTTGGAGGTTCATGCCCGGACCGGATTCGAACCCAAACCCTCGGGAATCGGAGGCAGAGGTCATATACATTTACAGTAAAAAAAACCATTTTCTTTATCTATTAGTTTTCCTAGGGATTTGACATATTTTTCATTAAATGGAGCTTTATTTACCCATCTACGTTCGACATCCTGAAGCAATGGTTAGTCTCATGTTTTAATTTTTAAATAATTTTTGACGGCCTCCGTGGCACAGTGGTATGCGCGGTGGATTTAGAAGACGGAGGTCCTCGGTTCGATCCCCGACTCGGCCGAATTGAGGTTTTCTTAATTGGTCCAGGTCTGGCTGGTGGGAGGCTTCGCCCGTGGCTAGTTACCGACAAAGACGTACCGCCAAGCGATTTAGCGTTGTATACAAAGCCACACAGGTTCGCTAGTGCAGTATAATTGGAATTATTTGTATCCGCTATAAAAGCAATTTTAATTCCGCTGTCAACCAGCTGACTCGGCTAAATGTACGGCAGATGCTCGCGAGGTGTGCGCGGGAGATAAATAACAATTCTACTAGTATTTTACGTTTTTTTCCTTTGCCTTTAGCCGGCAGATGTCGCATCGCACGTGCCGCTTGCACCTGGCCTTAGTAATGGTGCTGTCATTTACCAAATGTTAACGTCTTCTCTTTGTTGCTTATACTATAATTTTTATATTATTTCCTTTAGATATATCTAATTGGGGAGCCCAGAGGATATGACCTCTTACATGACCTTATGGACCGAGGCATGCATCCCTAATTTTTCAAATGTCACGTGGCTCAAACGGTGTACGCAAAATATCGTGCGGAAACCTGCATACTTATCTGAGAATTTTCTCAATTCTCTGCGTGTGTGAAGTCTGCCAATCCGCATTGGTGCGTGGTGACTATTAGCCTAACCCCTCTCATTCTAAGAGTAGATTCGTGCTTCAGTAGCTGAATATGGGTTGTTAATGATGATATCTAATTGAACTATTACTCTTGTTATTGTCATCTGTGTCTAATCAGTGTCTAGTCATCTGTGTACTAAGTTGGCTGGGTGCATTGGGCCGTGGCTAGTTACCACCCTACCGGCAAAGACATAGCACCAAGCGATTTAGTTTTCCGGTACGATGTCATGTAGAAACCGAAAGGGGTGTAGATTTTCATCCTCCTATCAAGTTAGCCCGCTTCCATCTTAGATTGCATCATCATTTAACATTAGGCAGAATTGTAGTCAAGGGTTAACTTTTGTAAAGAATAAAAAAAATATCAGCGCGTGAAGTTACTTATGTGAGTGAAGTTATCGACAATGTTACTTAAAGGTAGGTTAGTAATATCCATTAAATGTAAACTGAATTTAACAATTTCATTTTACTAATTCCTCCTGCTGGTCCCATTAACCACACCATGCAACATGCAACATGCGGTAAAAACGCCAGCTTGTAAAAATGTTGACAGAAAAACAATATCTATGGTCACATTTTTAATATGAATTTTTATGAAAGTTTTTTTTTATATTTTATTAATTTATTGCTAATGGCCAGTTTTATGTTAAACAATTTTAGTAGATAGGTAATAGATTGACGAGTCGGTAAAAGTAGGTAGTGGCACAGGTACACTGATGTAAAATAAACTTCAACAAAAAAAAAACATAAAATTGTGCAAATTGTGTGGAGAAGCTAATTTCAGATCACTTTTTGCAGTGATCATAAAATATAGTGGTATTATATCTTTAACATTGTGATAGCTAAGGGGATATGACCTCCGCCTCCAACTCTGGAGGGCGTAGGTTCGAATCCGGGGCATGCATCTCCAGTTTTCAGTTATGTGCATTTTAAGAAATTAAATAGCACGTGCTTCAAATGGTGAAGGATAAAATCGTGAGGAAATCTGCATACCAGAGAATTTTCTTAATTTTCTGCGTGTGTTAAATCTGCCAATCCTCATTGGGTTAGCGTGGTGATTGGCCTAACACCTCTCTTTCTGAGGAGACTCGAGCTCAGCAGTGAGTCGAATATGGGTTGATGAATGAATGTATGAATATCTTTAACAGGGGCATGAAGGTTTAGAGAACCTATGTAAAGTCGGTTTACTGACGATAGTTGAACGTGAAAACGTCATAAGAAAATACTGATGGAATGGTTGCATTTTTCAAAAGAAAATATTCGTTTTTCTAAAATTTTGTTAATAATCTTCAGAGAATATTATTATTTTTTGTAAAAAAAGTTGGCAACCCTAGAGCGAAGGAACGACGCATGACGTCATCTTTTTCAAGTGCGCAGCCGGCCCTATCGAATTATAAGACGTTGTCACGTCAAAAAGTATTTTTTTTAATGTAAATCGAATGCATTTAAAAATAGATGAAATAAAGCATTTTTTCCTCGTCTTCATAGGAAGTGGAGCACGAAAACGTTGCGAAACGGGTCCGGTGGGTTGAAATCACATCAATTAAGCTCAGGATGTGATATAAAGAGGTTTTATTGCGCCGTGGGAACCGCTGGCGCTCTGCGGCGAATCGCTGAATTCGTACTAAAGCCTGTTCCTTGCTACTTTTGCATAGGGTTGCCGTTTACTAGCAGTACACAATTACAAGCTTTTTTAACTTGCCCAGTATTGACCCACTTGTACTAAATATGTAGGTCAAACTTGGAACGCTAAATTAGAACCACTCTGAGTAGTAACGACGTATCGAACTTATAGCAATAATGTTGCAAATAATGCAAAAAATATAAAATCACTTCACTCGTAATATCTTCTTTGGGAAATAATTCTATAAATTTAAATTCTCTGATATAATACTATATTCTAGTAGATAGATACACGCTTCAGTGTTTGCAAAGACATTTTAAGTCCAAACCGACTTCAAAAAAAGGAGGAGGTTCTCAATTCGAGTGCATGTTTTTTTTTTATTTATTATAGTTTAGGATATTATTTTGTTTAGTTTTTTTTTATTTGTCCAACACTATGTTACCTTCTATATTACTGATATGAATCCATTGCCATTGAAGATACGCAAATAGGTACACAAAATAGTCCAATAGACAGAAAGTAAAGCTTCTAATTGGGATTTCTAGATTTGACTCATACACGTCGCTTCTAAAACCACCACTATTTAAATGGCAACCCTAAGAATATGTAAATGTTACACATGTTACGTGTCATTAGTCGCAATTTAAACCGTATCAATAACTTACTCGACTATTATTATCCACAGTTGAAATGTGTTTACAAAATCTACAACCATTGTCAGCAAATAACTTAATAAAATATAAATAGGTCTCTTTTAAGTTACATTGTTTATAATATACCTAATTGTTTGTTTTAAATAGTAGGTACCTATGTCTTGGGTATTTAAGAAGCTCTCAAATAGAATAAAGGTTGAAAAAATGTTTTGTTCCGTTTTTGACACATTTTTCATTGATAGTTCTGTCCGGTTTTTATTGGTCGTAGCGTGAGCGTGTATATACACATATAACATATAACCTACAACCTTCCTTTATAAATGGACTATCTAACACAAAACAAGTAAGTAGTTCTTGCGATAACCCGATCAATCAAACAAACAAACTCTGCAACTTTAAAATATTAAGTAGGTATAGATATATGGACTATTCATAGACGATGGTGTTTGAGAAATCATTCAGATGAGACAAATCTTTCATCTGTTTTTGTATTCAGTTGGTAGAGTAATATAAAAACCCAGATATGTTGATGTTCAAAGTGAACACGTAACGAGTCCTTCGCCACCAAAATTATCATTCGTATCGGAAAATCACAAAAGTACAAAGCAACAGATACCAATCGATCCTGTCAAACAACAATGCGCACGAGGAGGCATCGAAACACATGTCAGATAAACGATTGACTGGGAGACCATTGAGTAACGCGACCCTTGACAATATAGCCTTATGATTTACGAACATTTTACAGAACACTCGTAACGTGGCCGCTCAAGTCCGTTCTTCGAATATCAGCGCACTGCTGTCTATTTTGGCTTATTCAACAACGTAAAAAGAAACTAACTAATTTTATTCCATAAATAATTCTAACTTGGACCTTAACTTTTAACAAAACGACAGAATATTTTATTATGAAAACAATAAAAAGTCCTTTAATATAGAGATAGGTAATCCTTAATTTTAATGTCATTTCCATAACTCTTACGTTTTGAATTTTCACGACCCAGTGGTCCGGTACTTTGGTAGAAACGAACTTTACGTGTATCCCCCTACGATGAGTGTCTGCTGTTTGAATGACACAAACCAACATTGCGTAACCATTTCTACTATTGTGCGATTTATTCCAAGTTCAGGCGGAAGCATTAAAATTCTTTCTACGTCCACACAAAAGAATAAGTTTTGAGAATTCGCTCGACGGTTTGCGCATGTGAATACTCGTATAACACAATGCGTGTAATGTCGACCGACGAATGCTAGGTGAGCCCAATGGGAAACGTTAATACGTAGAATTTATGGGGAATGTGTTATTTCTCATTCTACTGTCAAGAAAGTGTGACAGTGCGAGAAAGCACAATACATTAAAAAGTAGAAACGATTGCGAAGCTGTCGTGTGAAGGAAAACCGATTTTTTTCTAGTACGTAATAGTGGACACATAGAAGTAGATTGTCAGCCTCGGCTATCGGCAAGTAATACCACACTTCTCAGGATGTGGCAGGAAGTTAGGAATAGTAAAGTTCAGTTAAGGTTTACCAACACTTTTGAAACCTTTGAAACGTTAAGTTTGCCTATATTTTTTTGTAAATAATATTTGCCATATCTTTTTTTTTAAATATGACCAATATTCCCATTCCCCTCCAACTAGTCGGGAAAGACTGTATTAGGAGTGTGTACGACAATAGACCAACGGGGCGGGTATCGCACCACCACTCCTCGGTGATGAGTCCGACCGCTCTTACCGTTGAGCTATTGAGGCTATTTGTAGAGACTTCTCTATCTTCTTTAATTCATGCAAGTTGGACCTTGGCTGTTATCAAATCTGATGGTAGGGAAGTTGCAGCCTACCGCGGTAAAGGCACGTGGCCAAGGTCTTTCCAAGTCAATTCACTCTTGGCTTGAAGATACACACAGGTAGGTAGTAGGGAAAACTATGGCTGGAATGAATAGTGAATACATCTTCATCTATCTATCTATCTATATCTATACTTATAATAAAACTGGTCAAATTCTATATATTTATTCGCAATTTGAGATTTTACTTATACCATTTGTAACACCAAACGTTACTGTGGCATAACGTACTACTAGCGCCATCTAGAACTTATAATAAGATAATAAGACTGTAACAGGTCAAATTCTGTACATTCTGTACATTGAAGCTATTTTGAAAAATTTTGTTGAGGGGCATTATATGTATAATCGATACTGAAGCTAAAAATATTTATTTTCAATTTTTTGTCTGTCCGTGTTTTTTTTGTTATTCGGGCATCACTCTGAAACTTCTGAATGAATTCGAATGAAACTTAGCACGGTTTAAGACCATAATACGGCGAAGGTTATAGAATACTTTTTATTGCGAAAATCAAATAAAAAGGGGGTTCAATTGGGGTTGAAAGTTTGTATGGAAAGTCCTTAATTTTTAGAGTTACAGTTTTAAAAATTTATTCATAAATCATAAAATAAATACGCAAAAAAATACGCAACAATTTTTGAAATTTAACCTCTAGAGTGGTGAAATAGGGCTTGAAAGTTTACATTGAAATCCACGCGGACGATCGCTAGACAAGAAATAAAAAACCAAATCTATTAAATGCTGAAGATGAAACTAGATTGAAAAGAAGATTCTGGTCGGTTTTCTCTGAGATGTTGTAAAATGCCGAGAGATCGCGTTCTTTGACGATGATGAAGAGTTAAAGGTTTTACAGGATGCGACGATAATTAAATTTTATGGAACTAAACTAATTAAGAAAAGTACATTTTTTATTTACATCTACGCTAAGCTACGTATTACAACGCACCCCAAAAATCCAGCCCCTAAGATAATATTGAAAAACTTTATAAGGGAAAAGTATTCTTGTTTGTGACTCAACTTCGGTAAGTACTTTTACGGAGGCGGAACTTACTTAATCTGATAAAAGCTTTTTAAAATAATCAATTACAATTTTTAATTTAATTTAATTAATTAATAGAAGCAAACATTACTTTTTTTATTTTTATTTTCTTTATTCTTTACACGTTAGCCCTTGATTACAATCTCACCTGATGGTAAGTGACGATGCAATATAAGATGGAAGCGGGCTAACTTGATAGGAGGAGGATCAAAGTCCACACCCCTTTCGGTTTCTACACGACATCGTACCGGAACGCTAAATCGCTTTGCGATAGTTTATTGTGAACTACTTACTTATTGTGGTTACTTCGAAAACTAGGCAGCAGCCTGCCTCTATAAAGCCTTCAATGTAGGTGTTCTTTCGAAACCAGAGCATCATCAGGAAATGTTAACTTTACAATATTTTACTGTAAAGACTACCGCTTGATTTTGGTTTAGCATTTCGGTACGATGTAGAAACCGAATGGGGTGTGGATTTTCATCCTACTCCTAACAAGTTAGCCCGCTTCCGTCTTAGATTGCATAATCACTTGCCATCAGGTGTATTGTGATTGTAGTCAATGGCTAATTTGTAGAGAATAAAAAAACAAATTTGGCACTGTATCTCTATCAAATAACGAGCATATCGTAATTACTATTTAAGGTTATTTTTTTTAATTTTAACCTATTAAAACATAAAGTATACTTTGTAACGTGGGACTTTGTACTGTATGAAATTCAATCCTACTTATGTACCGAGTAGGTAGACGTACGTACATAAACAAAGCGCAGGTGTCTTTATGTCCGCATGCACCTTGCATTATGGATCATACAGTCGAGTCTCAATTGCATGTTTTGAATTTAGTACCTACTTACTGTAATATACACCTTACTTTAACTTTATTTTAACCTTACTTTAACTTTTTTGTGTACGAAAAGTTAGTATTATAGAGCTTTTAGTAACAAAAGCTATGTGCAATATGTTAATATAAATATTTTCTATAATTTATTTATTATCCCAATTAAATAACAGATGCGAGTAGGTATATATTTGTTATTTCGGATCTCGTAATTTTACGGTCTTCATAAATATCTAATCATAAAATTGTGCATGTTTTTTTTTATTCTTTTACAAGTTAGCCCTTGACTAAAATCTCACCTGATGGTAAGTGATGATGCAGTCTAAGATGGAAGCGGGCTAACTTGTTAGGAGGAAGATTAAATTCACACTCCTTTCGGTTGCTACACGACATCGAACCGGAACGCTAAATCGCTTGGCGGTACGTCTTTGCCGGTAGGGTGGTAACTAGCCACGGCCGAATCCTCCCACCAGCCAAACCTGGACCAATTAAGAAAATCTCAATCTGCCCAGCCGGGGATCGAACCCAGGACCTCCATATTGTAAATCCACCGCGCATACCACTGCGCCACGGAGGCCGTCACATGTGTGTGCTCAGTGAGATAGCTAAATTCTGATCACTTTTTACAGTGATTTTGTACGCACGTAACATATCTAGGTAGAAAATCTTTGTCTGAAACTGTTTTCTACTACAGAATATTAACTGCACTAACACAAAAATAACAGAGCATACATTCATGTAATTAATTAACTTACTCCTAGATTTACACACAAAAAATACAAGATTTTTATCTTGCGTTCATTCAAAGAGTTTTTGTAACAATGATAACAAATCCCACAATTCTAAGTAATAAATTCCACCATTTTATTATGTTCTCAGCTAGATTAGTATGCATATTACGCAAATTGTACATAGGTAGGTACGTACGTCTGTACATATAATGTATAATGGCACGCCTAGAGGAATTTGGAATATTTTATCAGGTTTGTAATAATATTCTTTAACTCGATACTATATCAGTGACCTCGTCCGGGAAAGAAAATACTTTGTTGCTTAAGGCTTAGAACATGAATAGACTATACATTAATAAACGGCCATTATATATTGCAGAACGTATTTGTAGACTTATAATAAACTAGCCGACGCCCGCGACTTCGTCCCCGTGAAACTAGATGCGATGTAAACTTTCAACTACCCCTATCCTACCAAAACCCTACCCCTAGCCTACCCCTAGCCTACCCCTAGCCTACCCCTACCCCTACCCTACTCCTACCTACCCATACCATACTTTTCTGGTTGATTTCTTACACCTTGTGTCCGAAAAACCCAAATATCTTACGGAACCCTAATATACCCTATAATATTTATTTACAAAATAAAATTTAGCCTATTATACTTGTGGATAATGTAGCTTTCGAATGGTGAAAGAATTTTTAAAATCGGTCCAGTAGTTTTTGAGCCTATTCATTACAATTAAACAAACAAACAAACATACAAACAAAGTTTTCCTCTTTATAATATTATTAGTATATTAGTATAGATCTAGAGAGATCAATTCTGTACATTAAATATATTTCCGAAATAACTATCAGGGGGTGATTAGTGATTAATACGGATGCCAAAAATGCAAACAGTAAAATTTTTGTCTGTCTGTCTGTATGTTCGTTATAGACAATACAATCAATAGGAGCAGAACAGTCAAGGAAAATGTTGGGAAAACGGGAGAAGTTACTCCTTTTTATACATCGATACTACTGTAAGGTCTGGATTAAAGAGGTCTAGAGGCGGACGAAGTCGCGGGCATCCGCTAGTTTATAATAATAAATAATAACAACACAAATCTACACTTTTCTTAAAAATTAACAACGCCGTAGGTATATCAAATAAATAGGAAAACCTGTTTCTTTTGCGTATAAAGATTTTTAACCCCATTTAACCCTATTCTTAAATACATAAATACCCTTACTACGGTCATGATCCCCGTAAATCCAACGCCAACCCATCTAAGCATGCAAAGTCCGACAAATGGTCCGACATTTGACGACTTCATTACCGTCACGTCGAATTCGAGCCTTTTATAGTCTGTGAGCCTGTGTTAACCAGACCTACCACTTTTAAAAAAGCTGGAAGTCCACCAATTCTCCTACGTAAGTACGGTAGGCAACTGTAAGTATGGAGATCGTTTTGGCTTTGGCAGCTAGCGGGTTTAGCCAGGCAGATTCGATAATCCAAATCCAAAATTTGTTTATTTCAAGTACTTAGGTACTTTTGTAACGTCATAAGTTTGTCTATCTGTAAGGACTCTACCGGTACAGAAGGCAGGTTCTGCTGAGAAGAGCCTTTGTTTACCTTACCTATCAGTAGCGTGAATAAGGTTTTTAACTGCACTATAAGTAAATTGGCAAATTTCTTCTCCAACTATGTATTCTGTGGTCCAACATAGGTTTGTATTGAGTCCTTAGGGTAGGTAATGCTTTTATGCATTTATGACGTGCATGCCAATTAATATCTATGGTAGCATAAATATATTATAATTTATTTATTTTGTCGATGAGATGTTGAGTCTACAACGTGCAATTGCACGTTGTAGACCCATCATCTCCTGAAGATGCTCTGGTTTCGGGGTGAAACGTACGTAGAGAGTATTTTGTCGGACCTGGGTGACGTTGTCGCATGGGTTCGTCGGCTTTTCGCGGAGGATAGCAAAATAAATAAATTATTATATTATATTCATGATGAACTTCTGCAAAGTAACGCCTGCTTCTATCCAATATGGTAGCATAAGCTATTTTTGTACTTTTATGTACTGAGTAAACTGAGGAAGGTCTGGGTTCCACAGGCTCTTAGTCCATTAGGATTCACCAAGTGTTGCGGCATTTTAAACTCAGACATACGACACACACTTATGGGTGAGTCGCTTTCGGAATAGATAATATAAAGATGTTTCCTTATAAATAGATCTAATCGAGTGCCTTTCCTGTTATAGATTCCCACGTTGAGAAATTGTCATTGTGATCGCATACAATGAGCTACTAAGCTGTAGAAATGTAACAATGTCTGATGTGGGTGGACTTTTTATGTCCATCAAGATAACCATAGATCTGTACATGGTCATCTAATAAAATCTGATGCCGAATGTATGGTACCACATAGGTATTGATTGCGCCTAGGCTAATTAATTTTTTGTAATTGTCAAGAAAAGGTATGAACCAGATTTTACTTTTATTTCATACTAGCGGACGCCCGCGACTTCGTCCGCGTAAAAATCGATGTCAACTTTCAACCCCTATTTCACATTCTATTTTGCAAGTTTTATAACTTATACAGTTATACCTAATAAATAGTCCACTTATCACTTTACATTTACAAATGTGCCTAGAAAAATTAAGGACTTTCCGTACAAAATTTCTACCCCTACTTCACAAATTTCTGATTTTATTTTCGCGACAAAAAGTATCCTATTATCCTTCTACGTATTATGGTCTCAAATCGTCTTAAGTATCATTTGAATTCATTCTGTAGTTTCAGCGTGATGCCCAGTCAAAAAAAAAGGCAGACAGACAGACAAAGAAGTCGGTTCAAAATAGAAAATAGGCTTCAGTATCGATCCCCTACCTCTACCCTACTCCTACCCTACCCGTACCCTAACTGTATCCTACCCCTACCCTACCCTACCCCTACCCTACCCGTAATCTTCCCTTTCCCTACCCCTTACCCTACCCCTACCCTACCCTTACCCTACCCCTATCCTACCCCTACCCTACCCCTACTCTACTCCTACCCTACTCCTAACCTACCCCCACCCTACCACTACCTAGCCCTAACCTACCCTACCCCACCCTACCCCTAACCTATCCCTACCCTACCTCTACCCCTACCTACCCTTACACAACCCCTACCCTACCCGTACCCTACCCTACCCTACCCTATACCTTCCCTACCTTACCCCTACCCTTAGCAAAATCGGTCCAGCCATATGAGCGTGGTGCGATGACAGAGGGAAATAGAGACTTCTATGCTAAAATTATAATAAGGTAAAGTTTGTGTGGTTGTCGAAGGTAATCTTTGGATCTACTGGACCGATTTGGTAAATTGTTTTACCAATAGAAAGCTACGTTATTTGCGAGTGTCATAGGCTATGTTTGATCCCCATATTCATACGGGAACGGGAACTACGTAATTGAAAGCGCGGGTCGTCATGTAGCGGAAATTCTGCGTCTTTTAGAAATTTTGTATTATCTCCGAAACTATTTAACTAATTAACATACTATAAGAAGCAAATCTTATCTCCATAATATCCTTGTGATTATTAAATAATTTATTTTGATAAGGATTTAAATAAAGTAGCATAAATAATGACGCAAACCTAAGTATATAAAATTAATAATTTTTAAAACACAAAAGGTACTATATCTGCTTATATATAGAGAAAATAGATATATGGTGTCGCGGATTTTTTTGTAGAACTTTTAAAGATACATAAAGCCTCCATACATTAATTTCAATTTTACACAATGGTTAAGGAAGCGCATGCGAATAAGTCTGCTTGAGAGGATTTTCGGTCCGACCTGTATGACAAAAACTGTGTTAACTCGCCTAATATATATGATACCAATATAAAATATAGCCTATAGCACTCCCCGATAATGTAGCATTCTACTGGTGAAAGAATTTTTGAAATCAGACCAGTAGTTCCGAAGATTACCCCATTTAAAAAATGTGACAAACTTACAAACTTACAAACTTTACCTCTTTATAATATTAGTATAGATAAATATCATATGATATTGATTTGTATGAATAAAAATATCTATTGTAAATTTTCAGTTGTGTGCATATTAAGAAATTGCACGTGTCTCAAACGGTGAAGGAAAACATAGTGAGGAAACCTGCACACCAGAGAATTTTCTCAATTCTATGCCTGTGTAAAGTCTGCCAATCCGCATTGGGCCAGCGTGGTGGACTATTGGCCTAAGCCCTCTCATTCTGAGAGGAGACTCGAGGTCAGCAGTGAGCCGAATATGAGTTGATAATGATGATGATTATAAATTATTAAATTGAACAAATTAGCCTTTATTCAAAAATTCATTTGTACTTTTTTTATTAGCGGACCCGGTCAAGCTTCGCTTTATATCCCTACTCCTACCCCAACCTTACCTCTACCCTAGCCCCACCCTACCCCTACTCTACCTACTTAATATAGATTAGAAAATTTTATAAGTATTTTACAACAACAAGGGCACAAGTTGGGTTAAACACTGAATACATACATTAACTTCGCATCATATGTAATTCCATATTTTATTACATCAAATAAATTCAAAAGCTTCTATCACAACAGAAACTTATTAAGTTCCAATTTCTCTTTCTGTTTTCTATTTGTGTTACTCAATCAACAATACTAGTACTTCAATAGTTGGTAAAGCTTCAGTAAGAAACCCAGTTTTAATTAATTTTTGTCTGGCTTCTAAAAGAGGGACTTCAAAGAAAAGTGGTTTTAAAATGCAAAGTCAACATGTTTTAGTTACATGAGTCATTATGTGACAAGAAATCATGAAAATGAGTCATTTCTACGTGACTGTACTGAGCACACAAATAAATCGAATTTTGAAGTACAGTCGCGCACACAACTGATTGCATCGAGAATTCGAGTGACGGCACACAATGTAAGGCATACTAATTTGATCAATTTAATGTATGTTATTTAATTTGTGGTATATCATTAATTGAGGTATTCTGTGAATGACTGTTAACTATAATTTAGGGAAAATTACTATTTTAACTCGTTCATTAAACTGGCAATTTGTTTTATTTTGAAAAGGCACTGTTGTGCAGAACCATTAGGGGTTGTTTTTGTGCAATTTTGCTAATAGATAATATCTGCTGGAGGTAGAAAATACAAATACATCATTGTATGTCATCTTTGCCATTGGCTATGCCTGTATTTGAAATGATTATAAAAATATCACTCACAAATATTTATTAAAACCTTACCTACTGCTGTAGAAGATAAAAGTTACAAATTAATATGGTTAACTAAACCTTAGCTAGACAATAGCATAATCAAAGTTTACATTGATAATACAAACAAATTTTAATCACATAAACAAAAATTTGCAAATACATTACTTTAGGCAAACAACAACATAAGCTTTAATTTAAATTTAAAATAATGCAAATAAACTCAAGATTTTCTCTCCTCATTGACTTAATTTCCCCTCATTAAATGGGACCCAGTCCGCGGCACGGCAGCGGTTAACCGTTCGTCATACTATACGGGTTGGCCCGTGAAATTTATTCGGCTATTGTTACTGTACAGTGTACGTTTGGTTCATTAGCGAAAAACACGACAAACACACGTGCTGATTTAGTGGTTAGTTTTTTGGTTGCCGATCGTAAAGTGTGCAGTTCCAAGAAAATATATTGGTGTATTGTATATTTAATGTCTTTCCAGAAATTATCAGAAGGAGTTGGAAAGTCGGCAGTATTGGAACACAAGAAGAAAAAATACTTTATTGCACACGAAATATAAAACAAATGAAATACTAAAAAAATAAATAAAGGCAGCTTTATTACTATGAGCAATCTCTAACAAGCAACGCTCTGGCAACAGAATGACTTGCAGAGGCTATAAAGATGTACTGGTCTCTGTATTTCCAAGTGCAGATTTGTGGATTAATTCGATTTTTTTTAAAAGAATATTTGCCATATGTTTTTATAATATGACCAATATTCCCATTCCCCTCCAACTAGTCGGGAAAGACTGTGCTAGGAGTGGGTACGACAATAGACCAACGGGGCGGGGCTCGAACCACCACCGTGATGAGTCCGACCGCCTTACCTTTGAGCTATTGACGCTCTATAGATTTAAATATATCCTAATTTAATAAAAAGGTAAAGTTTGTGGTGTTATAGGGAGCAATATGTGGATTCACAGAACCGATTTTGACAAATTTTTTGCTACTAGAAAGCCACGGTATTTGAGAGTGTCATAGGCTATATTTTATCCCCGTATTCTAACAGGAACGGGAACTACGCGGGTGAATACTGGGCGTTGACTAATGTCCTTAAAAGTTTCAGTTTTGTAATTTAAATAAATAAAATTAACGTTCAATGCGAAAAAACTTTAATGTATTATTCTGTATTAAACTTGCGAAAATCACGGCCATTAATTGGCAAAAAACATTAGTTTTCCATACAAATTAAACGGACGATGTTTTTAAATTACTGAAAATCAGTTAAGCAGTTGTTCGTGTGACCTTACAATGAGTCATTAACAGAAATTCAGGCTGTAGCGGTTAACCACCGTAGGTACACTAAACCCCTGTTGACATTTTATATGGGTTTAGAACCCTTAATCCTTTACAATGGCGCACGTATGACTGTTCGGTTAACTTTAATTACAAAGAAACCGCATAAATCAGCAGTATAATAATCAGAGATTACCTACAGATGTGTTAACCGCATGTAAAAGGATTTCACGTTCACACAGCAATTATAAGCATACTCGCTGTGATCTGCGGTTTTACTCTCGTTCTTGGGCAAATATTGAAATAAGAAATAGCTAAGTGTACAGAGAGACGTGATAGCCCAGTGGATATGACCTTTGCCTTCGATTCGGAGGGTGTAGGTTCGTATCCGGTCCGGAGCATGCACCTCCAACTTTTTAGTTAAGTGCATTTTAAGAAATTAAATATCACGTGTCGCAAACGATGAAGGAAAAACATTGTGAGGTGACCAGCATACATAAGAATTTTCTTAATTCTCTACGTGTGTGAAGTTTGCCAATCCACATTTGGCGAGCGTGATTGACTAAGGCCTAACTCCTCTCATTCTGAGAGGAGACTCGTGCTCAATAGTGAGCCGAATATGGGTTGTTTGTTTTACACAGAATAGAGTGACTTACTAAACCATTTGCACATGGTTTTTAGCCAGGATGTTTTCTCCTTTCCAGGCCCATTTTGTCTCTTCTCCAATTAGTTGCGTAAGGTAAAATTTTGGTTGATAAAGAGTTTATTTCTTTTTGTAATTAAAGTAACATCTAAATCTGAGCCTTTCTCAAACTCGATCAATCTTTAATTAAAAAAACACCACCATCCATCCGAAACTTCAAATTTAGCATATTTTACACGAAACTAGTTGGGTACTATTGAGTTACATCGTTATAACATTACGGTCCTGTTCCTTAGTAATCATCATCACCATAATCATAACCCTATTTTTCAGGGAATAAGCCTCTTCTCACTTAAAAGGAAGTTTCATTAGGAACATATCCATCACTAGCTGATGCCGCTATAGGCTATATATTACCCCCGTTCCCGTAGGAATACGGGAATAATATATAGCCTATATAGCCTTCCTCGATAAATGGGCTATCTAACACTGAAAGAAATTTTCAAATCGGACCAGTAGTTTCTGAGATTAGCGCGTTTAAACAAACAAACTCTTCAGCTTTATAATATTAGTATAGATGGGCTATGTGTAAGTAAATAATCTTAAGACTTCATGTTAATCACCAGTGCCACTTCAGCAAGACCTGTCCTAATTTCGACCACAAATAGATCAGTATGCAAATGGAATATTTGCGGTTTGGGCACTGCATGCCATTAGGCGGCGACCGATGCGATAAGTTAAGACAAAGTACGAAAGGCATACTAAAGATATGTCGCACGACAAAATATCATCATCATGACTTTTCATCATCATCATAGGTATTGTCTTATTATGAGAAATTGTATTGATATGGACATGGAGCTTAGACATGCCATGCTATAATTATAACCAGCTTTGGATGGCGGGTTTAGGATGGCATTATCACTGTCAATTGTCATATATCACACTAATATTATAAAAGCGAAAGTTTGTGTGTAAGTGTGAACGTGTGTAAGTGTGTAAGTATATTTTTTCCTCTTTTACGCTGCGGCTACTGAAGCGATTTGGTTGAAATTTGGAATGGAAATAGATTTTACTCTGGATTAACACATAGGCTACCCCGGAAAAATCCATGATTCCCGCGGGATTTGTGAAAAACTGAATTCCACGCGGACGAAGTCGCGGGCGTCCGCTAGTTAATGATAATGGACACTGATGGTTGGCCTTATTCACAAATTTAAAGTCGCTCAGCGAGCTATGGAGTGGGCTATGTTAGGGATCTCTCTGAAGGATTTCATCCGGAATGAGGAAATCCGTAGGATAACGAAATTAATCGACGTAGCTCAAAGGATTAGCACCCTATAGTGGCAGTGGGTGAGTCATACTTGTCACAGAACAGATGACCGCTGGGGCAGACGTGTACAGTGGAAACCAAGTACCAGCCAACGCTAGCTCATCACGTAGGCTCAAGTGTAAGACGCCCTCCAACCAGATGGACCGACGACATTAAGAAGGTATTGGGAAGTGGCTGGATGAGGTAGGTGGAGGATCCAGCAGTGGACGAATACAGGCTGATGATATGAATGACTGAGACTGATGGCTTACCATACAAGGCAAGGGGGTGTAGTCACCAACTTCCCCACTTACAATTTTTAGAGAGAATTTCTTGGAAGACAGAAGAGTCTCATAACTCGACCTAGGACTCGTATGCGAAGCCTTCTTTAACTATTGGACGAACGAGGCAGTTCATACATATATTACAAGCTTATTATGTTAATGTGTCGAGATAAACTACAATACCTAAGTTAGATTTACTCGTATGTAAAGTATTAAGTAGGTATAATACATTGTGCAGGCAGTCACAGCCTATCCAATATGTACTTAGCACATACCTAAAGCCCCCTAAAGCTTCTCTGTTGTTCGACCATTTATCAATGTCCACTTTGATAGTACAATCGCATAAACTCCTCGCTGTGTTCTACTGCTTATTGAATGACAAAAGAACTTTAACAACAGTGACATTTGTATTGAATTTATAATGGCTCTTTAGTCTTTAGTACTACGTCTTTGGAATATTCTAAAACAGTCTATTTTTGGATATTTGAATATTTAAATTAGCTGATTTTTTTTTAACTTATACTTCTTCAATAGACTACAAATAGTCTTTTCAACATTACTTACTTAAATATAAATCTTGAGTTTATCCTAATTACTTATATTCAATGATTTAATAACTATAATAACTGCTTAAAATACTAATAAGTTTTGATTTACAGTACCAATATAATCATTACACTAATCATCACTCAGAGCTGCTTACATAGTCCCTTGGGACTATAAAAAAACATTTTAGTGGCATTGCTAACGCAGCTTCAATTTTTTCTACCGCCGTGCCGTCAAGAATTGTCTAGGCATCCAGGCTGATTCCACCATAGGCTACATTTTCCCTTACCATCAGCCATAATTTCAGCCAAGCGCTAGAATAAAAGCGTATTCTCTACAATAACTATAAACACACATAAAAAAAAAAAAGAAATATACGGTCGAATCGACAAACCTCCTCCTTTTTTTTGAAGTCGGTTAAAAAGCTGCATTTATCTTACATTTATTGAAGTAATCAGTGTTTACTCATAGGTTAAAAAATGTCATCTAAAGCCTATAATAGAGATCACAGAACAGACAACGCTAAAAGCTAACGCTTTTAGCAATAGAAGTAGCAAGGGGGCGTAGCCCGCGTACACCCGGGTGTGCGGAACATCGCAAGCGTGTACCAGCAGTCTTGTTTTGTTCTGTGACAAAAGGAATAAATAATATTCAACTCTAAAGTAAGGGTGACATATTTAATTTTTCACTAAATGTTAAACAGCCATTTAGGCCACGCCCCTGAGTACGCTGGGTTCAATACAAAGAATTGGCACTTTATAAATCTAGTTACCTCTTATATCTGTGATAGAGATCCATAAAAAGCCATGACAACTGATAGTTTTTAGATTGAGTAGATATTTCTTACTGTTGGGCATATTGCTTGTACAACAAAAACTTTACAGATGAGTTTTGTAACATCATTAATGTTGGCTGAATGTATTTTTTCCGATGTCACGTAGAATACAGAAGAAAAGCAAAAAAGTTCTATAACACTCGAAGTGGGAAAGAAACTCGAATTGTGGATTTTTGTCAAATTCCTATCTTTCGGCTACACAATAATTTGGAATAGATGTTTTTTTCCATTTACCTTTTTATGTGGATGTCGCAATATTTGGTGGACACTATTTTATATAAAATATACAATTTCGTTCGGTTTTATTCCGTTATTATTGAGTAAATTGTGTTCGTACAAATTCTACTAGTCATACAATAAGATGAAAATAAAATACACGATTCATTTAAAAAATAATGCTCTGAAGAATTTAATAAAAAAATCTCATATATCCACGTAAATCAAACAAATTGGAAATTACAGACACTTAAACTAAATCACAAACATAACATTATTTACTTGTATTCACTTAGCCAACTTTCATTTCATATTAAAAGAACCAAAGAAACGTTTCTAATTAGCGCGACCGTTATGCAAATACAGCTGATAAAGCTTTAATTACATCTTAAAATACCTGACTCGAGTAAAAACGGTGTCTTTGAAATGAATCCCTTGCAAATAGAAGGTATATTTTATTCAAGCTCCAGTAGAAAAAACGCAATCAAACCAACTGGCTTTGTTTGGGCAACTCGAATGGAATTCTGATATATCTGACGATAGCGAGAAGATTCACCCTTTACGTATAAAAGGCTAAATTTGAAAGGTTTCTTACTACTATGTAATCCCGAGCCCAAATGGCTATACAACGTTATACCTATTCAATAAAATCCTACGTAGGTACGATAACTAATGAAGCATTAGGAAATACATTATTCATATTTTATATTAAAGCACACATATATATATATATATATTGCACCTACCCGCTCTTTCTTCACAAGTTCTCTCGTCAGGGGTTGCCTGGTAGAGATTACTTATAGTAATAAGGCCGCCTTTGCATGCTAAGTTTAAATTATCATTTTTATTGTTTTTATTTATAACTGTATTTTTGCGTGCAATAAAGTATTTATTTTTCTTCTTAAAACACTTTAAAAGCTTGTCGCTTTATAAAGCAAACTTGTTACCTGTATTTCAAAACTACATCAGTTATACGAGCAAGAATCGCTAGATCGATTTTTATTTGTTGGATTATCTCCATCTCATACAATACTTCATTACAAAATTGAATAAAAAATATAGAATTGTTTTCTCCATTAACTTGTACATTAAGTTATCATCATTAGCAACCCATGATCGGCTAACCGTCGAGCACGAGTCTCCTCTCAAAATGAGAGGTATTAGGCCAATAGTCCACCATGCTGACCCAATGCGGTTTAACAGACTTCACACAGAATTAAGAAAACTCTCAGGTTTCCTCATGCCATTTCCTTCACCGTTTTTGAAGGAGGTGACACGTGATATTTAAAAAGTTGGAAGTGCGGATTCGAACCTACGCCCTCCGAATCCAAGGCAGAGGTCATATCCACTGGGCTATAACGGCTCTCATACATACATTGAGTAAGTACTTACTTGTAAAATATTTTTTGTGATATCTCGAGACTTTTCTTTGCATTCTCTGGACAGGCGAACGTATGTGTAGTCTAAACGTTAATTTTATTTACATTTAAACCGCTAACATACCACATATCCGGTTCCCATATAGTACATAAGGATCACAGATCATAATAATTAAAGACGGAGATGTATTTCACATGTGCCATTAATGAAATATACCAAAGTATCATCATCATCATCATCATCATCATCATCATCATCATCATTATCAACCCATATTCAGCTCACTGCTGAGCTCGAGGTTCGCTCCTCTCTGAATGCGAGGGGTTAGGCCAATAGTCCACCACGCTGGCCCAATGCGGATTGGCAGACTTTACACACGCAGAGAATTAAGAAAATTCTCTGGAGTGCAGGTTCCCTCACGATGTTTTCCTTCACCGTTAAAGGCACGTGATTTCTTAAAATGCACACAACTGAAAAGTTGGAGCGCCGGACCAGATTCGAACCTACCCCTCCAGAATCGGAGGCAGAGCTCATATCCACTGGGCTATCACGGCTCCAAAGTATACACAGACTAAACAAAATACAAACGTTAGTAAATATATTATATCCGTCATAATGCCAGAAAATTTAAGTAATATAATTTAGAACTGAAAATTCTCTTGGTACTGTTTGCGTTAAAATATTTTGACTGGCATAATAACCAGAGCACTGGCGAATACAGGTAGGTAATTAATTTTTCAGTTTTACGAGCTATGACCAAAGAGCCACTGCAATGGTTTCATGAATAACTAACTTTTGTTATATGAACTAAATAAATAAAAAAGTTGGTTCATTTACCCAAATAACACAGAAACTACATCTGTATCAAAATTTTTGACGGCCTCCGTGGCGCAGTGGTATGCGCGGTGGTTTTACAAAACGGAGGTACTGGGTTCGATCTCCGGCTGGGCAGATTTTCCAGGTCTGGCTGGTGAGAGGCTTCCGCCGTGGCTAGTTACCACCCTACTGGCAAAAACGTACCGCCAAGCGATTTAGCGTTCCGGTACGATGTCGTGTAGAAACCGAAAGGAGTGTGGATTTTCATCCTCCTCCTAACAAGTTAACCCGCTTCCATCTTAGAATGCATCATCACTTATTATAACTTGTAAAGAATTACAAAAAAAACAAAAGTAATCTAACTAGGTACTTGAAATAATTGAATTTTGAATTAGAATTAGAAGTTAATTATGAAATTTTGGCCCGTATTTAGTTCCCGTAATGTTTGCAATATGGACTCAGATTCAACTGGATCAACTGTTCAGGTTTTTTTCCATAAGTACGTGCAGATTATGAGCGTAAGGTTACAAAAAACCGCTTTAACTCCAGTTTTAGGGTTCCTCAAAACGAAAAATCAGATCCTTATAGGATCACTTTTTTGTTCGTCTATTAACTCGTATCTGTCTCCCTTTATCTCGAAAACGCGTGGAGGTATTGAAATTAAAACTAGTATTTCAGGTTTACAGTCCCTTGAATGTGTGAAACAATAAAAAAATAAGTCCGGAATTTATGCCATAGTGTTTTATGGCATAACTTGCCGTATCTATTTATTTATTGTATATTTCGAAACTCTTAAGAGAATCAAAATATAGGGTAATTCCCGTAACCATGAACTATGCAATATGGCAAGGAATATCGTCTTAAACTAAAAATACACGAAAAAGTATAGTCTGTTGTTAAGTAATAGTTAATCACAAAAAACAGGGTTTTCATCAATGAATTTTCAAGAAATGGCGGTCATAATTTTGAATTATGTTAACCATAATGTGTGGTGTTTGAAAGGCATTCATTGGCACAAGCTTGAATAATTTTTTTATTATGTTTATGATATAGTTTTCAATTTATGACGAAGACTGATTTGTACGGAACCCTCGACCGTCGAGTCCGGCTTGCACTTGTCCGGCAGGTGAGAAGTACGAACTCAACGTATACAAAGAGACAGTTAAGATGATGGTGGCAACCGTCATGGTCCGGTAAGTAGGACGTTGACAGCAATCAAAAACCGCAGCATAACTATTGTTTCAGAAACAATCTACATTTGCCGTCACAATCGCTCTTAATACAAAGGCGTACAGTCTAAAGTTAACAGCGTGGGACGCAAAATCTTTTTATTCATGTTACGTAAGTAGATACCTTGTTAGGATTCTATATTAAATGGGATGAATGGGAACCTTTTGACGTAACATAAAACTTTGATTCACAAATAATCCTGTTGGTAATACTATACAGAAACCTTTGCGTCCTTATTTCATGCACAAGGAAATGTTAGTGGCTTCGCTTGCGATTATGAGTTATTATTTTAAAAAATTTGTAGTTATTATGAAGTTAAAATGTCTACTCTGTAATCTTGCATTTCCCTTTAATTCCAAATGGTTGGTTATCAGTGATCGTAAGATCGTTTTATTTACCTTAAGTATACACCGATTTCTACACGGAGCAAGCGGAATGCTGTCATTAGGGTTTAAGCTATTCACGACCGAAGACTACCACCATACCAGACCAGAGACAATCAAGAAAATATGAAATCGTAACTTACCCTCGTTGGGAATCGAACCTAAATAATAAATACATATGCTGCAGAGGGGTCACCAAAATTCTACCATATAGGTAGTGCGCACGAAGTCTTACTATAAAGCTAGTAAAAGTTAAGTTATATTATCAATTCAGTCATAATTTTCGTGTCTTAAAAGCGATATTTTTGGGGCCAACTTTATGTGGTATTAGGTTGTCCAATGATAAATATTTGTAAACCTGATATTAGGGTCTGTAAGCGCTAGGGTTGCCAACCTATATACTATAATATACATATATTATCATATTTCGGGTCTGCGTACTATATATACTTTTGAAGAAATATATAGTTCGCGAAAATGCTGTATTTTCAACGCTGAAATCTAACAAAGAAAATTTTAATCTTAAAAATTAATGAATATTAGTTTTTGACAAATGCAATAGCGTCTAGCCTATCCGAACTTGTTTACCTTATTGAGATCATATATCATTAAACGAACAAATTATAAAAAAATGATAATAAAATGTGATAAAGCATACCCCATGCCACTCTTATTTCAGAAATGAATATTGTTTTTAAAAATTATCTATTGTTTTGCTTATTTCATAAAATGCTATATTTTACCATATTATATTTCAGAAAAAATGTTGGCAACCCTAGTAAGAGCATATATTATGAGAAGACCGCAATTTATCAAAATGTAGGTACAATTTGGTAGATGCGATGACATTGTTGCTTTTAGTATAACAACCAAACATCTGTTTAACATTATATGTGAATGGACATAAAATACTTAAGGCAATTTATATTCAATAAGTTGGGAATTTTACCCGCATTAAAGCTGTATAAGAAAAGTTAAAGATTTGATATTCATATTTTGTATTTCTTCAAAAAGCATACAGCTCTGAACCCTTATTTACTTACTCAAGTTTTTGTGGACGTTATTCAATATAATCTTCTTAATAAAATAAAGAAAATACAGTTATTCTTAACAGTTAATTTAATATTAATAGTTAATCTACAGCCCTATAGCAAAATACATACAACGGTAGGTTGTACCTTACAGTAAAAGTGCTGTTTTAAGGCATTGAATGTATGTCACGAAAAAAAAATGTTTTTTTTTTCTAAAATCCTACCTTATCTGTTAACTAAAAATTAGCAGTGTTTAGTTCAGCATATGTTATGCATTACAAGGAGGAAAAATCATTATAATATATTTAATAGAACCTTTTAGAAGCCCACATACGGGCAAGTATTAAATACATGGTAAGACAATGTTATTGCATTTGGAACTATGGGGTTGTACCTACTTCTGTATGGGCTCGTGGCTTGTTTTTTTTTAGCGGTTACTGAGTTACGTAATTACGAATTAAAAACTAACTTCAACCTAAACATAATCAGAGCGATATTTGACCTCAAAGTTTTAGAAATGTATGAAAATTATTTCATAATCTAGATACGAGTATACATTTTGCACGATAAAACATAAAATATACGACGAATGCTAGTGATATGAGAATAATTTAATTAGAATTCAACGCTAGCAGAAACTGAGCAGCGCTTGGGAACCAATTATTTTTTAACTAGACAACTGTAAAATACATTTTCTTTATTCAGTTCATATTTATCCATTTACTATAGAACTACACTCACAATAATAAAATTAAATAATATAAATAATATATAATAAATTAAAATGTTTATAAATTAGACAAACGAACAAATAAGAAGGAGCTTGCATTATATTCTGTTTATAACAAAATCCATCAACCAAGTATTGATTTTTCTTGGATAAAAAGTAGCAGTAGTTCAAATCGGATCAATAATTACGGCATGAAGGTCTAACAAACACACACATACACACATCCAGACACGCATATTTCGCCTTTATAATTTTAGTAACCCAACCAATTTTGTTTACGATGCATAATAAAAATCTATATTCTAAGCCAAATTGCGTCTTAAATCTTGTTAGCGCATAATTTTACAAGACCACCACGGAACGTGAGAAAAAAACAACAGGTGCAAACTCACCAGAATTTGTGCGTTGCCATGCGTGTCGTCCACCCAGGCCACGACCAAGTCCGCCTTTCTCATATTCCTCGCCGAATTGAATCCTAAGCCCACGTAACCACGGGTCCTCGCCTCCAATCTGAATGTAATACTCGAATCTGTGTTCACCCACCGCAAAATCACATCTCCGCTATCGTCCAACCTCTCTGTGTGCGCCCATACCAAACCGGATTCATATGAACGCGAATTGAACGATTCCCTTCGATGCCTTGTTCTGTATTGGTCGACTATTCGATTTGTTCTCTCATTTCTCCTCTCTATTATAGAGTTGTGTGAATTCTGTGCGAGATACTGTGGTAGCTCGTCTTGTATTGAGCTTTGAGAATTATGTGCGAGATTCTTTGGTAACTCGTCTCGTATTGAGCTGTGAGAATTCTGTGCGAGATACTTTGTTAGCTCTTCTCGTATTGAGCTGTGAGAATTCTGTGCGAGATACTGTGGTAGCTCTGGAACGTGTTGTCTTAACCGCGGCAGTTTCGCGTTGCAAAGGAAAATAGCGCTTAATATTAAAACAGTTTGTAGATGCATTTTTAATTTTATTCAGTCCAGTCCGCGCATTACTTCTGATTAATCTGAAACAAAAGAAGATAAGTTAAAACTTCTTAGAACGTTTTGTGCGCCATAAATCGTAATATAATCACTTTGCTGAATGTGGAGTTATGAAAATTCGCTTAAAAATGAAATTAATATATGCGTTAAAGTTTCACTACAGTGGAAGCTATTTAATAACTTACGGCATATTTCAATGTTTCAGGGAATATAAAATGTATTATTATTTCAATTTATACACAATAGCGAATACAGCCAGATACCGAATCATAGAACCGAATTGGACTTTCAATTAGATCACAGTAAAAATATATACAAGCAGTATTGGAACTCGGCCGTATTTTTGAAATGAATACCTACAGCCGCGCGGTACGTAATGCGATAGGGCTGCCCGCCTTCAGCATTTAATTACATTTGCCAACTTTCTGTTTCCATTTAGTTTTGTGATTGTAAATACACTTTTTTTATATAAAATTCTTTGTAAATTGTAGGAAAATAGGAAGTGATCAATAAAACGCGTTTCTGTTAAAATTGTTTTTTGATTGGTAGATTTAAATAAGGCTGATCGATCGCGATTCGACCTATAGTATGAAGTCAAACTACTGCTTGTATATATTTTTTGTCATTACAATAAAATTTTTCAATATAAATTTTATAACGCATTACTCGTATTACGAGTCGTCCGTAAAACTGAACGCACGGAAACGTAACGAAACTAATCCAAAATTCGCTCAATGAAAGGACTGGTTCTCACTGCGACCCAGCGCACAAAAAACAGCTCATAAAAATGTTGTTCGCTGCCATCAAACTGGTACAGTTTCCGGTTCGAGACACCTTACATGCACACATCCTACTAGGAAGAGCGTTCCGTCAACAGGCTTCGTCGAATGTCGGCAAAAACCGCACGTTTTATAGCCGATCACGAATTCGTTCTTTGAGTACTCGCGTTTAGAGAATACCAATCGAAATCGTAAAGGGTATACAAATTACACTGTGGGTAATAAAAGTTAAAAAGCTCAATTTTTTTTAAATAAATAAGACTGCAAACTTCGTTACAGAACAACAATTTTAGTTAGCGTTAAAAAACAGAGTCTCTTCTCTATAATATCTATATGTCATCTATACTAATATTATAAAGCTGAAGAGTTTGTTTGTTTGTTTGATTGAACGCGCTAATCTCAGGAGCTAGTGGTCCGATTTTAAAAATACTTTCAGTGTTAGATAGCCCATTAATCAAGGAAGGCTATAGGCTATATTTTATCCCTGTATTCTTACGGGAACGGGAGCCACGCGGGTTAAATCACGCGGCATCAACTAGTCTATAATATAAAAATGTATGTATGAAATGAGTTGATAAGTGCAAATCTGAGAACGACTAAACTGATTCAGCTAATTCTTTTTGAATATTCCTAGAAATCAACGATGGTTTTTACAGAGAGTTTTTTTTGGGTGAGGTAGGTGGGTAGGGGAGGAGTAGAGAAAGGAAGGTATAGGGAAGAAGTTCACAAAAGTCAAAGCGAAGCTTGACCGGGTCCGCTAATTAAATATAACAACCAAAATTATTGAGTTAAAGGACTGTGAGAAAGTCATTATGAATAGGCAATACTTGATTTCTCTATTCTTCGCGAAACACCAATGAATTAAAACCATTAGTTTGTATTGGCGAAGACATCATCCAAATCCCAGAGAAAACCTATAAGTACATACGTTATTTTTACTTGGAAACCGGAACAACCTCAGTCGATATTATTGACTCAACAATATTCAATTACAGACCAAACATACTACCAAAACCTCGATGTACATACTCGTAGATATAAAATCACCCATTTATATTACGTACTAACGAACCCGTTTCACCAGCATAGTTCACGTTCCCGTGGAAATACGAGGATAACATATAACCCATGTTACTCGCTGATAATATAGATGTCCAATGGTAAAAGAGTTTTTTTTAATTCGTTTTGTGTATTACGCGTGATGCGTAACAAACAATAACATTCTCATTTATAATATTTACAATTCGATTATGTATTTGCGGCGCTTGCCTTTGAGACTTTAGGCCCTTGGTCATTAGACACCAAAAAATGTTTTAATTGTATATCCGAAAAATTGATCCATGTGTCAGGTGACCCAAGAGCTGGCGCTTATTTGGCCCAAAGGATAAGTCTTGCCATCCAGAGGGTAACAGCGCCAGCTTTTTTTCTTTTTTAATTCTTTACAAGTTAGCCCTTGGCTAGGTACAATCTCACCTGATGGTAAGTGATGATGCAGTCTAAGATGGAAGCGGGCTAACTTGTTAGGAGGAGGATGAAAATCCACACCCCTTTCGGTTTCTACACGGCATCGTACCGGAACGCTAAATCGCTTGGCGGTACGTCTTTGCCGGTAGGGTGGTAACTAGCCACGGCCGAAGCCTCCCACCAGCCAGACCTAGACAAATTAAGAAAATCTCAATCTGCCCAGCCGGGGATCGAACCCAGGACCTCCGACTTGTAAATCCACCGCGCATACCACTGCGCAACGGAGGCCGTCAAAGCAGCTTATTGGGTACCTTACCTATTGGTGAACAATTAGATGGTGTGTATTTGTTATAATTATTTAATTTATTTAAATTTTGATTCAATAATTTATTTATTAATATAATATGTATTTGTTGTTGGCTGAATAAACAATATTAACTAGTTAATAAAAGTAATATTAGTAGATAAAATGTAGTAGGTAGTAAAATATTTCAATAGACCGGCGCCACAGCGCGCTCGTAATCCAGACTACTTTATATGCGTAAAAACCGTGAAGCATAAACTGTATATTAAAAACATCGCATTTGCAAATTAACCTCAACAAGTTCAAGCTCTCACGTTTAGCATAAATTTTCATAATACCCGAAATATAACTGGAAAGCGTATTATGGCATTAATTTGCAAATACACAGACTGACAGCTAGCTTTTTTTCATTTATATGGCCAACATTGTAACTAAAATTTTGAAATTAAGTTTGTTTGTTACGCTTTCACATCGTTACTATTACCAAACATCAAAAAGTTAGTTCGATTTCAAATAAATAAAAATAGATCTTTGTCTTTCAAAATTACTTATCACAATTAGTGTGTGAAAGGTGTGTGGATTTCATCCTCCTCCTAACAAGTTAGCCCGATTCCATCTTAGATTGCATCATCACTTACCATCAGGTGAGATTGTAGTCAAGGTCTAACTTGTAAAGAATAAAAAAAAAAAATTTGAAACGCTGCCTCCTGTACTAGTTATAACTACTGTGTTACAGGAGGCACTGTCTCTCTAGCTCTGCGGCTACTGAAACGATTTGGCTGAAATTTGAAATGGAAATAGATACTTTGCGTCCCGAAATAATCCATGATTCCCACGAGATTTGTGAAAAACTGAATTCCACGCGGACGAAGTCGCGGGCGTCCGCTAGTCTATACTAATATTATAAAGAGGAAAACTTTGTTTGTATGTTTGTTTGTTTGTAATGAATAGGCTCATAAAGTACTAGACGGATTTTAAAAATTCTTTCACCATTCAAAAGCTACGTTATTCACAAGTAACATAGGTCAAATTTTATTTTGGAAAAAAATAGGGTTCCGTAAGATATTTGGGTTTTTCGGACACAAGGTGTAATAAATCAACCAGAAAAGTTACTTATTTTGCGTACGCTGCCTAAACTACAAAAGATAGAACCATAAAATGTTCTAATTAATTGTAGATCTTATAAATATCTACAATAAAGTCCGCGACACACTATACCTATCTATGTCGAGTGAGGCACAACAACCAATTTTTTATTTAAAAATCTTGATTTTTTTGGACATAAGTACATAGGGGTCGGGTAGGGCTTAGGTAGGGGTAGGGTAGGGTTAGTTTAATGTTTACATTGAATTTCACGCGGACGAAGTCGCGGGCGTCCGCTAGTATGATATAAATTTAATAGGTAGTAATTTGGCAGTATGTATAAATATGTCTATTAAATGATTTATGCAGTAATGGGCCGTAAATCTGGCTCGCGGTACCTTAGGGAGCAGATGTTAGA
This sequence comes from Bicyclus anynana, assembly GCF_947172395.1. Taxonomy (NCBI): domain Eukaryota; kingdom Metazoa; phylum Arthropoda; class Insecta; order Lepidoptera; family Nymphalidae; genus Bicyclus; species Bicyclus anynana. The sequence goes on from NC_069101.1 coordinate 8,929,804, forward strand.
GTTTTTGCACGAGTGCTATTCCCACATGTCTGTATTTTTTATGGTAACTGAGATTCACCCTTCGCTATTGTTATTGTTGTCCTGTTTATTTTATTCATTCGCAATTTGTAAACGTTGCTAACTGAAATAGTATATTGTTAAGTGAAATACTTATTCCTTAACTTTATTAAACGACTTATAAAAGAAGGAAGTTCTTGATTCATATTTTTTAATTCTCCAGGCAAAAGTTGTGTGTCGCAAGTTAAAATAAGGAACTTCTACTAACTTGTACGTGCTTGTACTAATACCTCAGACTAAATACGTAAGGACTAGTATCACACCCAAATTCACGAACAAATTTTCTGCCATTTTCTAAGGAAAATGAGCTAAGATTTCATACATATCTTATACTAAACAAGCAGTTTTGGTTCGTTTTTTACACCATTTAACTACACAAAAAGGTATTTTTACGGAGGTTTTTAACCGACGGACACGATTGTAAACTATGTAACATCGATTCTATAGAGACAGTGTTTATAATCGCATAAGATCGTCGATCATATCCTTTGACAGAAAAATAATGTCTTGCGAGGCAGGTCTTTATCTAATTAGTCTGAGACTAATACTGACTGTATTTCTATGTTGGACAGCCAGGCTGATCCTTTGCGCAAAAAATTAGCCAGCCCTTCTGTCAACAGTCAATGCAACTAGCCGTGGTGATATAATTCGGTGACTTCCTTGCCCAGAGGCCCACGGAAACAGAACAAACTTTACTCTCGGTCAGAGAGGTACCTACCAGCGGCGAAGAGTTCACGCAAGTCGATTCCCCCCGGGTTACCTTTAAAATCCATGCATATTCATTGTTGTACTGTATCTAGATATATGAGAAAATTAAGTTCGTATCACGCAATATGCATTTCCTTTTCTTTGGGACGGCTTACCATCATCTAAATTTTATCCTTCGCCACTGGTACCTACTCATCATAAACAACCCACGTCCCGCTCACTGTTGAGCACGAGAATGAGAGGGGTAATAGTCTACCACGCTGGCCCAATAGACACCTAGGAAATTCTCAGGTATGCAGGTTTCCTCACAATGTTTTTCCTTCACCGTTTGAGACATACAATTTCTTATAATGCACATAACTGAAAAGTTGGAACTGCATGTCCCGGACCGGATTCGATCCTATGCCCTCTGAATCGAAGGCTGTATCCGCTAGGCTATCACCGCTTTTTGTTGAATTTTACGTAACTAGATTTTATTATATTACCTTTCTAAGTCTAGTCAATCTGATAATGTATGCAATACGACCACAAAACCAGTCAATCGTGCAGTCACACCATCCATTGACTACACTTATTGGGCGGAAGTGGGAATCGCTCAGCGCTCGTTATAACAACCGATACTTTTTTTTAAAACCACGAAAATAGCTCTGGTTATTGGATTTTTCTATATTAGAATAAAGGTTGATGCTCTTTAGAAGCTCGTAAAAATATCTTATTTCGTAGACGGTACGTAATTAAATATAATCTTGAAAAAATATTAAAGCTAATAAACATAAAAAAAAAATTTGAAGATTGCTGTTAATTGGGGGGGGGGGGGGAAAGAGCCGTGATAGCCCAGTGGATATGACCTCTGCCTCCGATTCCGGGTGGGTGGTGGGGCGTGAGGGTGTGGGTTCGAATTCGGTCCGGGGCATGCACCTCCAACTTTTCAGTTGTGTGCATTTTAAGAAATTAAATATCACGTGTCTTAATCGGTGAAGGAAAACATCGTGAGGAAACCTGCATACCAGAGAATTATCTTAATTCTCTGCGTGTGTGAAGTCTGCCAATCCGCATTGGGCCAGCGTGGTGGACTATTGGCCTAACCCCTTTCATTCTGAGAGGAGACTCGAGCTCAGCAGTGAGCCGAATATGGGTTGATGACGATTAATTGGGAATAAGTTTTATTGTTGGGTTTAGATTAAGTACGGCAGCGGCCGGCAAGAGAGAGGCACTGGTGGATGAAGGTATAACAGTGGGTCGAGACGAAGCCGAGGCACACAGACCTAAGTTCATCAATGCCTAGTTGCGGCCAAGGATTGTATAGTACTTTTCTCAAATAATGCGCGGAAATTAAACTAAGTTTTTTTTTATTCTTTACAAGTTAGTCCTTGACTACATTCTCACCTGATGGTAAGTGATGATGCAATCTAAGGAAGCGGGCTAACTTGTGAGGAGGAGAATGATAATCCACACCCCTTTCGGTTTCTACAAGACATCGTCCCGGATTGATAAATCGCTTGGTACGTCTTTGTCGGTAGGGTGGTAACTAGCCACGGCCGATCTTCCCACCAGCCAGACCTGGACCAATTAAGAAAACCTCAATCCGCCCAGCTGGGGATGGAACCTAGGAATTACGTCTTGTAAATCCAAGAAATAATTGACTACTAATTGTGAATACCAAACACAAATATAGTTTATCGTAAATAAAAAAAAATGCCTGCCTGGTGAGCAACCATTTAATTAGAAATTGTCAAATATTCTAACACCATTAAGTAGGTTACCTGCCTAAGCTCTAACTTTGCACCTACTTATAACACCAATATCATTACAAAATCCATTACTACGCAGTAGGTAGCTAATAGGACATTAACCCCAACTATGTAGTATATTGAATTATACATTTGAATACTGCTAATTTATGGATGAATCATGAGTCACAGCAAAGGGCCTATAAACAAGCAGCTAATGTGTTTGCAATTTGTGTTCATTAGCAAAATGTACATATATTTTAAATACCTAGGTGTTATAATGTATGCAAAAACGTAATATTATAATTAATCAGCTAATGTCCGCCGCCTTCATTCGCGTTATCTATACTAATATTATAATCTATACTAATATTATAAAGCTGAAAAGTTTGTTTGATTGAACGCGCTAATCTTAGGAACTACTAGTCCGATTTGAAAAATTCTTTCTGTGTATTAGATAGCCCATTTATCGAAGAAGGCTATAGGCTATAATATATAGCCTAGAGCCTTCCTCCCTGTATTCCTACGGGAACGGGAACCACGCGGGTAATACTGCTCATCGTCAGCTCGTCAGATAGTTTCTAAAATAATAAGCTATCATTCGCACGCGAGTTTTTTTAACGGGCGTTAAAAAAGCGTTCAAATAAAATAAATGCATTCCCAAGTATACGAGTATGTTCACATGACAGCGTTTTTAAAACGCGACGCCTTTTTTCGGGCAGTGTTGCATTTTCAATTTTGGGCGTTGGAAGTAGATCTTCATTTAACTTCAAACTATATTTGAACGCTTTTTAAACTTCCGTTAAAAAAGCTCTCGTGCGAATGAGGGCTGAGGATTACTAAATACTAAATACTAAATAAAGTAATTGTTAGAGCTATGCACAAGATTAGTAGTAGTAAGTTTTTTTTTTTTAATATTTGACATATCTTTTTTTTAAATAATGACCTATACCTATTACCATTCCCCCGACTTTTCCTTGTGGACAAAGTCTACTATAGTCTGGCAAGTTCCTTGATAACACTCCCATGATATGCGGGCGACAGGGGGAGAGACTGCGCGGGTGTGAAATCGTGCGTGCGGGGAGATGACGTGCAAAAGTCGTGAGGTTTTCATTCATCGCTACACGCCCACTGACCCGCGCGCATCATCGGGAGTGTTACGAACGAAGTTGCCAAGCTATAGCTATTCATTATCAACGAGATAATTATCTACCATTGTATTCTACCATACCCATAAGTTAAACCAGAACCGAGGAAACTCATAGGGGAAACCGTTATGCTGAAATTGAAAAAGTTTTAAATGAAAATTGAAAAATTTGCATTTAAATTACATTGTATCGTGAAATTTTTACGATTTCAACGAATATATTTTTTAAAAGATGGAAAATTAGCATTTTATCTGTATTAAATTGTCTTTTTAAGCCTAATAATTCGTCTGATTTAACGTTAAATATGTATTATTCGAGTAATCTATACTCAACATGTTATAAACTTTAAGTACTAATTAATATTAGTACGTAAAGAGGTAAAGTTTGTGGTATTGTAGGGGGTAGGTAAGTAACCTCTGAAATTAATGTTAACCAATTGAACTGCTAAAATTTGGAATAGAAATAGATTTTACTCTGAATTAACACATAGGCTACTTTTCATTCAAGAAAAATCCATGGTTCCCGTGGGATTTGCGAAAAACTGAATTTCACGCGGACGAAGTCGCGGGCGTCCGCTAGTTAAATATACAGCTTACAATTAATTAATAAGTTAATTTACGACAGTGTTTTCGGAAGTGCATCCGCCAAATTGTTGATTAATTATTCTTAAACTAGATAAACCTGTCACGATCAAAATTGATGATTAACTTCATCAATTAACTATTAATAAAAAAGAGAAAAAAATAAAATAAAAAGGAGAAAAATAATTGTGTTCAATATTACAAAAAAAGCAACGAAGCTTTCCTTGTCACTTTAATATGCATATTCATATACTAGCTAATCTAGTGGCAGTTTGATACTGTGACGAACGTGTTAACGTAAACGCGAATTTCTAAGGAATTGAAACAGCGCCATCTAGTGGCACTACTGCACAACTGTTTAAATTCCATATAAACTCGCGTTTACGTTAACGCGATAGTAACAGTATGAAAATATTGAAAACTCTCACAAGGCACACTGGTGGATTTTGTACCACATTTGCCAAAATTGCAAATCCCATACAATATTAGTGATAAGTTTTCGACTATTACTTTCTGCTTTATCTAATTTGTTATTTTTCAAAATCACTTCTGTATTAAATCAAATTAGCCCAGTGGATATGAACTCTGCCTCCGATTCCGGAAAGTGTAGGTTTGAATCCGGTCCGGGGCATGGACCTCCAACTTTTCAGTTATGTGCATTTTAAGAAATTAAATATCACGTGTCTCAAACGGTGAAGGAAAAACATCGTAAGGAACCCTGCATAGGTACCTGAGAATTTTCTTAATTCTCGCGTGTGTGAAGTCTGCCAATCCGCATTTGGTCAGCGTGGTGGTATTGGCCTAGCCCCTCTCATTCTGAGAGTAGATTCGTGCTCAGCAGTGAGCCGAATATGGGTTGATAATGATGATTAAATCAAAATTGTTATTTTCTAAAGTTTTGATAGTATCAATAAACAATTCACTTTTTTTAAACTACCTATGTAAACGGAACAGTTTCCGTGACATATGCATTGCAATTTCAATAAGGCCATAAGGCCTTCAAAACTTTGTCGTGACGGATGTTTCCTAAGCTCAAACAATACATTATTCAAACTGTAACAAGGCGAAAAGTGCCTACGAGGAGAGATCATGCGAAAACTTCATTCATTATTCCTAAGATTGCCCTGAATAGGCAATTCTTTTTACTACAAGCATTCATTTAACTTGCAGCAATCATTTGTATGTGTCTACCTACTCAGTACTGTAACTACTGTATAGCCTCAATAGCTCAACGGTAAGAGCGGTCGTACTCATCACCGAAGGTTGGTGGTTCGATTCCCGCCCCGTTGGTCTATTGTCGTACCTACTCCTAGCACAGTCTTTCCCGACTAGTTGGAGGGCAATGGGAATATTGGTCATATTATAAAAGATATGGCAAATATTCTTTTTAAAAAAAAAAAGAAAAAAACTATGTGCCCCGATTTCAGCCGCTTTTTCGTTATTCAGTATTCTTCTAGGCAAATAGCGTTCATCTTATATGCTTACTATATGAAAGGTCGAAAAACGATTAATATACAAAGCTGAAATTTGGCAGGGAGGTAGTTGATAGTTAGCAGTAGTACGTACGGATTTTGCAAACGAAGTCGCGACAAAACAGTCCGTTCTGAAGTTGCAACTTGCGTAGTTATTATAGCCCTGTTTGGATATATTTTTGTACTATGTGCAGAATACATAGTTTTATACATAGTTCATAAGGATTTTCCTTCCTGCTTCAGTATAACTTGAAATTGAACTTGTTATGTTACATAAACTAAGAGTATATCGATTTTGAATTAATTTGACGGCCTCCGTGGCGCAGTGGTATGCGCGGTGGATTTACAAGACGGAGGTCCTGGGTTCGATCCCCGGCTGGGCAGACTGAGATTTTCTTAATTTGTCCAGGTCTGGCTGGTGGGAGGCTTCGGCCGTGGCTAGTTACCACCCTATCGGCAAAGACGTACCGCCAAGCGATTTAGCGTTCCGGTACGATGCCGTGTAGAAACCGAAAGGGGTGTGGATTTTCATCCTCCTCCTAACAAGTTAGCCCGTTTCCATCTTAGACTGCATCATCACTTACCATCAGGTGAGATTGTAGTCAAGGGCTAACTTGTAAAGAATAAATAAAAGAATAATTAGGATCAGGGATAATATTTTAAATATTGATATACAATATTGACCTACCTATTAAACAGCTGTTAAAAACCTTTTAATCTATGACAAAATTCAATTTACAGCACAAAACCTAGCAATTATTTAGTAAATTAATTAATCTACACAAGTCTACTTTTTATATAACTCATACTATACAAATATATACCAACGTGGAAAGCTTTTACCCACCGTTAATGGCAGTTAACCATTTAATTAATGCGCATGTTAGTAATACCGTAGTTATATGTGTAGGTAGCCGCAAAAACAATGCAGTTAAAAAAACTTTTCCGTTAATCCCCCTGGCATTCATAGATGGAAATAACGGCACAAGCAAGTAAGAATAAAAAAATCGAATTAGGAAGTCGATGTCCAATCATGAATTCCAAAAAGCGCTTTCAATTTAGAGTTCATTTTGGCTCTTAAATATTTTAAGCCTTATGCTGCTTGTTCATAAAAGGCTTTTTAAGCTACTGTATTTAGTAGGTATTTGTTTTTACAAGTTTTTTTTAGCTTGCTCAATCTGTATGCATCGATACATCGTGCTTTTTATAACAAAAATGCACTATACACTGTTTTGGAGAAGGAATTATCTATTTTCTTGTTTGTACGTATAATTACTAAGTACCTACAAGTGGAGAAGGATGGAATTTAGATGAAGGTAAGCCGTCCCAAAGAAATAAAAAATTATATAGCGTGATACAAACTCTAGTTTTTCGCTTATCTAGATACAGTACAACAATAAATATGCATGGATTTCTAAAGGTAACCCGACAGGAATCGGCTTGCATAAACTCTTCGCCGCTGATACCTACTCTAGTTAAAAATTAGATCATCTCGGAATCTAAATTAGAACCACTTCTTGACACTCGATTGAACGCAAATATACTTTTGCGTATTTTCGATAAGAATGTAACAATAAGGTATCATGGAGCTGGTATGCTGGTAAAGTCGAAAATATAGATAAAAATAAATATCTATACTAATATTATAAAGCTGAAGAGTTTGTTTGTCTGTTTGTTTGATTGAACGCGCTAATCTCAGGAACTACTGGTCCGATTTCAAAAATTATTTTAGTGTTAGATAACCCATTTATCGAGGAAGGCTATAGGCTATATACTATCCCCATATTCCTACGGGAACGGGCACCACGCGGGTGAAACCGCGCGGCGTCAGCTAGTACTTAATAAAATGAGAAAATAGATAAAATAGAGAAAGAGTGGCTATAGGAACTCTTAAACAAAACGAGATAATTCCATTGCATTTTGCTGATTTGTATTAGCAATATACTCATAACATAGATCCATATTATATTACGAGTAGTTACAGCATTTTCAATACGAATAACTTTTTCTTTGCCTTCGATACTTACAGATCTGTGACGTATTGATACATGGATAAAGTTTTGGATCGTTAGTTTTTTGACCTTTTGCATGTCACCCCAAACTTTAGTTAGAAAAATAAGCAAGATAAGCTGATAATGTATTGATAAGTGAAATAAGGATTTTATTTTCGTTAGCGTGATTCACAGGATTTAATCAATCATTCAAAAACAATCATAAGTGTAAACACCTATTCGCACGAGAATTTTTTAACGGTCGTTAATAAAGCGTTCAAATTCGACTACAACAAATGTATTCCCAAGTATTCGTTAGCGTGATTTACAGGATTTAGAACAACATTATTACAATCATAAGTATAAACCCTTATTCGCACGAGAGTTTTTTTAACGGTCGTTAAAAAAGCGTTCAAATTCGAGTACAACAAATGCATTCCCGAGTATATGTTCATACGACAGTGTTTTTAAAACACGGCGCTATTTTTCGAGTAGTGTCGCATTTAGAACTTTGGGCGTTGGACATAGACCTTCATTTAACTTTATATTATATTTGAACGTGCGTGCGAATGACTAAGACATCTAAAATTACGTTAATTAACGTCATTTTGTTAAAAAAAAACATGCCAGAATCGCAATAATTGGTATCGCAAATGGTAAAACAGTAATCAAGCGATAACTATAATATGTAAATATTAAAGTTTTGTTTATTGGTGGCTGATGGGAGGCTTTGGCTTAGTTACCGACAAAGACGTACCGCCAAGCGATTTTGAATTCCGGTACGATGTCGTGTAGAAACCGAAAGGGGTGTGGATTTTCGTCTTCCTCCTAACAAGTTGGCCCGCTTCCATCTTAAATTGCGTCATCATTATCATCGATAAAAAAAATTAAACCAATTAATATGTAACCATACAAATTTACTGAAGTGGAAAAATACATATGCTGAGATCGTCTGCAGAGTGCACCCAGAAAAAAATAGTAATTAACTGCGTTCTTTGCTGAATAGTCTTCAAATAAAAAAACCAGCTTGCAAAAACATTTACCTCAAATGATTTTTTATATGTATAATAAAACCAGTCTAAATTAGAATTATTAAAAAGCTTCATATAAACGTAATGCTAGCAAAAAATACATGATGACTTGACTGCTTGGTAACAAAAATATTAATTTGATGGTTACTATGTTATTTTAGCTATGAAGTTTTACCAGTATTTTTTTTTAATTTATAGACGGTACATAATTATGTTAGGTATAGTAGCAGACGATTGAGAACAAAGTCTGATTCCTTTTACAATAATCGACTTCTTGTAAGGATGTTGTTAGGTCGACCCGTAAGTGTCTGTACGTCCGTATTTTTATATAAAAAAATCGGTTGTCTGTAAAGTCGGCTTACTGACGATAGTTGAACGTGACAACGTCATAAGAAAATACTGATGGAATGGTTGCATTTTTCAAAAGAAAATGTTTGTTTTTCTAAAATACTGTTCAATAATCTTCATAGACCAGAATATACTTTATTTAAAAAAAAGTTGGCAACCATAGAGCGAGGGAACGACGCATGACGTCATATTTTTTCGCGTGTGCAGCCGGCTGCATCGAATTATAAGACGTTTTCACGTCAACAAAACTACTAATTACTAATTTTTCACAATTACCTCGCTATTTAAACTTGAAAATGACTATGGCTTATCCTGTATGTTACCTACAAGATATTATTTATCTATATCTACTTACAGTCTTGTGGATTTCGACTCTGTGAAGTTCGGGTCAAGACTCAAGAGTGATGTAAAATTCATTGAATCAGGAACTTCATTCAATTTACAGACTGCTAAACGTTTCAACGGTCCTATAAGTGTCCAACTTGCAGGATCATCAATATTGTCAGCTTATTCTAATGGAGAACTAGAGGGCCAGGCTTTCCTCTTTATAGGAGAGTGATGGGTGCTCTGGATATGGAGTTTATACCCACCACGATCCAGGACTCGAACTCAGGTACTCGTGGTTCGAAACAGTACACAGGCTAACAACTACTGGGCCAATGATAGTCTTGCTTGTTTGATAGTTAAGGATTGTTAACAAACGAACTGCCTGATCATGGATCACATGAAAGAAGTTAATAATTAGCTCTACTACACCAATACACTACTAGGTCCATTTGACTCAAAATATTTAATTTACCAGCCGTTTAGCCATGATAGTCCAGTGGATATGACCTCTGCCTTCGGTTCGGAGGGCGTAGGAACGAATCCGGTCTGGGGTATGCACCTTTTCAGTTAGGAGCATAATTTATTATCATTAAGAAATTAATTATCACGTGTCTCAAAGCGGTGAAGAAAAAACATAGTGAAACAACCTCAGTTCTCTACGTGTGTGAAGTGTGCCAATCCGAATTGGACCAGCGTGGTGGACTATTAGTCTAACCCCCCTCATTCTGAGAGGAGACTCGTGCTCAACAGTGAACCGAATGTGGTTTGTTTAATGATGATGATTTAATTTACTCCAAGTAATAAAGCCAGGTTATTTATTAAATAGGAAAGAAAACTAAATGATCAATTCTATTCTATCATACTAGTAAATGCTAATAGGCTGCCTACACACGAGGTGACGTCATTGTTTAAAGCTCAGTGTAACAGAGTAGGTATATTTGAATACAATGATGTTTTACATGTCTTATCTCCGTTTACATCTACAGTATGCGAGGTATCTTCCATTCATATACAATTGTAAGACGATAATTTCCATTTACCTACGTGTTTACCAACTTGGGTTTATAAATGAGAATTTAACTATCAACTGTAAACTAACCAGTGTAATTACATTAATTCCTTTATCCAAAGGTCCAGCCTGGCTATCCAGCGCGGAAATGCAGCCAGTATTCTTGCCACCATTCCACGTGGGCATGATTTGTATAGTTATTAGGATAAGTTAGCTTAAGTTCCATATTGTATTCTTTCCAAAGGTTGTCTGGTAGATATTGCTATAAGCAATAAGACCGCCTTTTCACATACTTGTTTTCTATGTTTTCTTTTGTTTTTTTTGTTATTGTTTTTGTTTTGTGCAATAAAGTATAAATAAAATAAACCAGGTACCTACTCATTGAAAGAGTTTTCGGGTTCGATATTTTTAAGAAACTTTTATTTTATTAGCCCTAGACTACAATCTCACCATGGTAATTGATGATGCAGTCTAAGATGGAAGCGGGCTAACTTGTTAGGAGGATGAAATCCACACCGCTTTCGGTTTCTACACGACGTCGTACCGGAATGCTAAATCACTTGGCGGTACGGTTTTTCGGTAGGGTGGTAAATAGCCACAGCCGAAGCTAGCTAGACTGCCAGAAGGGTTATGTTTTTCGCCGGTATCTTGTACCTATGTATGTATATAATATTCTTTTACCTAATATCTTCCAAACCGCAGAACGGATTAACGTATCATTATAATTAAGATATCATTGGATTTGGCTATAATAACCCAAGTGTTCTTAGATAGGTGAAGTAAAAAAAACAAGACGACTGTGAAACGGTATAGATTCGAGGTGATTTTTTTTTTCGAATATTGCGATATGGGTATCAAACTCAAGTACTCATGAAGGGGATTTCAAAATGGTATATCATGGTCATATTAAAAAACCTACAATTAGAAAAACGATATTTATTGATGACTAGGTTAGGGTAGCAGGTTAGGCAGTCGGTTTTTTTTAATTATTTACCATATAATAAACAGAAGCTAGCAAGTAACATTACAAAATATAAGCAAATACCCACTCATGCAGTTCTAACTAATTTCCCAACACCGAATAGTTGAATCAAGTTACGCAAATGTACAGCATTGCCTAAAACAAGGTTTATTCACCGGGGAGGCAGTAATGCATCGCCCACACAAGAGTCAGAACTTAGGTAATGTTATTATTCTGCAATAGCAATATTTGTTTGTACCACACACAGATTAAAGAATAATAGGCAGATAGAGCGTACGGATCACGACGGTGTAGTAGCCGTTTCAAATACAAAATTCAAAAACTAATACCTACATTCTAGAGTCAGTACGACACGAAGCGTTGCATCAGATTTCAAAATCATGAAAAAATTTTCTTTAATTTACAGTAAATATTTTTAATATGATTGTATAGGTACTACTAGCCCGCCAACCCACATTGGAGCAGCGTGGTGGGTCTTAAGATCCCTATCCCCTCTTCTATATAGAGGGGAAAATCTACTGGAATGGTCTGGACCTGCATTAGGCCGTTCAAATAGACTGACAATGATAAATTACTACTACTTTTATCGTAGTATCATTTATTTAATCTTATAGCCTATAATGATACCTGACTTTGTTACTTGCTACCTCCCAAAGCCACAGTGGCGGATTTACAAATTTGCTTCTTCTTGTTATAGAAGAGTACACCCAAACCTACAAAAGATTTTTTTACTCTTTGGAGACGATATGCAGAAATAACTAACTTATACCCGTGTCTACTAAGATGTGGGTTTAAATCACAGAACAGACATCGCTAAAAGCTAACGCTTTTTCTGTGGTTTAAATATCCTTTTCGTTTGTACAAATTAATATTTTGTCTTACTATATACATATATTGACAGGCTACTGTTAGTATACCCATTTCTTTAAACTTTTGACGAAGGGACTCCCGTGATTTTAATTTATATATTGCTCGAATTGCTCTTTGAACTGCTGAACTAAAATCTGTCGCCATATGCTCCAGCCTATTTAGGCTACAGGTAAATCCGCCACTGCAAAGCCATCATGATCCAAAGACCATACTTGTCCATAAAATGGTAATGGTTTTGCGATCCAAGTTCTCTATAATGAACTTTGGTGGACAAGTCTTTGACGTAGAACCCCTGGGTTTTTGTCCTATACAGTAAATTGTGGCACAGAAGACACTGCCTCATAATTAAGGGTCGGTACACATTCCGATTTGCAGGCCCGTGTGTAAACTTTTTGCCTTGCCGTAATTAGGTTACGGACAACGTTTTTTGTTACCCCAGTTTGTGATAAAACCACAAATTATAAGGAAAAATCCGATTCCCAAAAAAGTTACATGCCGTTGATAAGAATAAGATTAAAGAGATTTCGTTCCGAGGAATCTTCATAAAAGGTATTATTGTACTATTAGATTGGCTAAGTAATTGCTTACTAAGAGTCGATTAATGGGGATGATGACAAGGTTTGAATATATTAATTTTTATGACACATTCAGGTAAATAGGGTCAATGTTAACTAATTTATACATAAAAAGCAAAGATTGTCTGGATATTTGCAAAATAAATGAGATTATAAAATTTCAAAATCTATTACTTATAATATACGAATCAGTTTGTAATACAATATAGCCTCAATAGCTCAACGGTAAGAGCGGTTGGACTCATCACCTAGGGGTGGTGGTTCGATCCCCGCCTCGTTGGTCTATTGTCGTATCCACTCCTGATACAGTATTTCCCGACTAGTTAGAGGGGAATGTGAATATTGGTCGTATTTAAAAAGATATGGCAAATATTAATAAAAAAAATAATAATCTGAATGGCTAGTATAATAGTATTTTAATAGTATAAATAATAGGTACAGAATATTTATTTAATAACTGAAACTAAAGCGAAATATACTCAAAATTAGCCTCACTGTCGTTTCTCTAAACCTGAAGTATTGCTTTAGATTTTTGAAAAAAATAATTCAATTATTCTATAGTTGAAAACAAATGTTAACCCTCTTGATAACCTCGGTCCACTTAATGGGGGGTCGATGTATATACAGACCTACATGCCACGGTAATTCCCGTATACTTTAATAGGTAATAGGTAACTAGTATTAATAAACTGTTGAGGATATTATGTATAAACAATTTTTGACGGCCTCCGTGGCGCAGTGGTATGCGCGGTGGATTTACGAAACGGAGGTCGGTTCGATCCCCGGCTGGGCAGATTGAGATTTTCTTAATTTGTCCAGGTCTGGCTGGTGGGAGGCTTCGGCCGTGGCTAGTTACCACCCTACCGGCAAAGACTTACCGCCAAGCGATTTAGCGTTCCGGTACGATGCCGTGTAGAAACCGAAAAGGGGTGTCCGCTTCCATCTTAGATTGCATCATCACTTACCATCAGGTGAGATTGTAGTCAAGGGCTAACTTGTAAAGAATAAAAAAAAAAATCTTCAAAATCGAGGTCTTCGAGAGTCTTCTGTCAATTACCAATTTGGAAAGCACTTATCACTTTATCTAGCTCATAATTTCAGACACATTTAGGCCAACAAAACGGTTCCAACGCGACCGATGTTTTACTATTCCTAAAACGTCTCCATTCGCAGGCGCCACGAGAAGGTCCCTTGTCTCGGAAGAAAATACATGAATAAATTATTCATTTGTTTTAGCATTTTAGCGAAAAAACAAAATTGTTATTTCCTAAAATAGGAACGTCGAAGTACCATCGTTAAGTAAATAATTTATAAATGCAACTAAGGTGTCAAGGGACACCCGGATAGAACGAAGTTCGCTATAGCTATCAACGCTTGCGCTATCGATATCGTATCCCATCCCATCTCATCCCAAGCAATCCCATCCCACCATCGAATCTTCGAACATTCATCGAAAGGAACTTCGTTCCAAGGGTCAGGGAGGCCTTTTGGGTTTGGGGCTCTTTTGAGGTCGGGGGGTCTTTTGGGTTTGGGGCTCTTTTGGGTTTGCGGCTCTTTTGGGGTCGGGGGGTCTTTTAGGTTTGCGGCTCTTTTGGAGTCGAGGGGTCTTTTGGGGTCGGGGAGTCTGGAGCTCACCAGCTGTCTTCAGGTCACAGCTTACAACTATAGCAAAAACATTACCCTCCTTCTTACGCAGTCGGGTAAAAAGTGTCGTTACAACTTTTTGGTCTTTATTTTTTTCTTCTAGCCCCTTACGCAACGCGCGAAAAAAAACGTATCGGGACGCTCGACAGAAGTGATAAATTAAACCTGCTGCGGTATGCATGAGAAAAAGGAAGCCAGGCAGATTGGCGCCGTAACGCGTTACGTTACGAAGCGGTTTACCCTTTCTCAAGAAGTTATCACCTCAAAAGAATTGCCTTCATAATCGAAGTCTCTTCCAATTATGAAGGCTTCAAACGATTCCCAATAAAACTTTGTTCTCACGGTGCAACACGAAACCAAAATATAATTCGAGCTGCCGATTTAATAACAGAGTGCGGACAATTGTTAATTTGTGATGGTCATACAAGTGTTAGCCGTGGCTAATTAAATCATATACCTACAGCCGTTTTCAAAACAAACTCCTACCTGTGAAAATTGATAAATGGCGTAATGACCTTCAATTTTTTCTCTATATTTATATAACAATAGCTGACGCCGCGCGGTTTCACTCGCGTGGTTCCCGTTCCCGTAGGAATACGGGGATAATATATAGCCTATAGCCTTCCTCGATAAATGGGCTATCTAACACTGAAAGAATTTTTGGGCACCCCCACAATGACTATGAATTCCACTGTTAATCACTCGTTCGAAATTGGCAGATACGCGGCCGCGTATCTCGATGAACCAAAGAAACGTGTAAAATACTTACTTTTTATTATTTAACTTGTCAAAATTATTAATTGACTTTGAAATTAGAAGAAATTCGTATTAAAAGGACAATAAAAATGTTGATAAAATAAAAACTCACAACAAAATGCAATTCACACCTAAAAATTGCAGGAATAATATGCTCCAGTGAATTTTCCGGTGCTATAAAATTTTCCGATGCAGTTTTAAATTTATGTACTGACACACTGTTACGTTCGTTTTGTAACATTATTGAATAATAAATGTTCTTCATAAACTATTTATTAATACGTGGAGCAAAAACTATTTTTTTTTATTCTTTACAAGTTAGCCCTTGACTACAATCTCACCTGATGGTAAGTGATGATGCAGTCTAAGATGGAAGCGGGCTACCTTGTTAGGAGGAGGATGAAAATCCACACCCCTTTCGGTTTCTACACGGCATCGTATCGGAACGCTAAATCGCTTGGCGGTACGTCTTTGCCGGTAGGGTGGTAACTAGCCGCGGCCGAAGCCTCCCACCAGCCAGACCTGGACAAACTAAGAAAATCTCAATCTGCCCAGCCGGGGATCGAACCCAGGACCTCCGTCTTGAAAATCCACCGCGCATACCACTGCGCCACGGAGGCCGTCACATTTAAGAATAATATATTTCCCACACAAGGATTATTAAGATGAAAAAATTCAATTCAAACAGTAAATTTTCCGATGATCTCTGTGGTGTTGATTGTATCAGAGAGGTTTTTAAGCTTCTTTAGTTCTTTTAAAGGAAAATAATTTCGTCATTCACAATTTTTGCGTACCATTTACACAGCGCACGCAACGGAAGCTCTTCGAAGGAATAGGTTTCCAGTTTTGTTTGCCACAATTTTCATTGACGCTCCGCTCCTATTTTATTGTAGTGTAACGTTAAATAGCCTATAGATAACCTTCCTCGATTAATGGACTAACTAATACAAAAAAAAAACAATTCAAATTCTCAGTATTCCTGACATTAGCGCAATTAAAACAAACAAACAAAGTCATCAGCTTTATAATATTAGTATACACAACGATATTTTATACTAGAGATAGGTCACTAGCGCATCAAAACTAAGGCGGAAAAATGTGCATAATTGTCTTAATTTCATTTAGTCGCTTATAAAACCATGAATGTTATTTAAACAAATGTCACCTATTGAATTCTATACAATGACGAGTTGTGTTCAGGGAGTGTAAAAACTATATATAGGTACCTACTTAAATATACGATGTAAGTTAACACAAAATTGTGCATGTGTGCGCTCAGTGGAGTACCGAGTCTCAGAGGAGACGCCCTTAGAGAGTCGTTCCGCCCACTACTTTCTTCTGCCTTCGGGCCCCATCAGGCGATACTTCTGCGCTCGCCCAAACCCCCCGGTGACGCCGCTGAGGTCCCATAAGGAGCCAACGGCACTTACACAATCAGAAAAAAAAAATTGTTGAGTATTTATAGTTTGTGCGATTCCTACTCATACTTCATCTATGTTGGTCACACGCCGGCAAAGCCTTATCCCCGGTAATGAGATATGCGTAATTATACCAGATTAATTGAGATTGTGGGAACGAAATGACAATGGACAATTCCAGGAAACACATTGTGTTGGAGAATTATTATCGTGCGAGTAATTATAATCGATTTTTATATCGTGTAATAAGCAAAATTGCGCGGCTACTTGAAGGAAAATATGTAACTATAGAACTATAAACTTTATATCAAGACTAGCTGACGCCGCGCGGTTTCACCCGCGTGGTTCCCGTTCCCGTAGGAATACGGTGATAATATATAGCCTTCCTCGATAAATGGGCTAACTAACACTGAAAGAATTTTTCAAATCTGTCCAGTAGTTTCTGAGATTAGCGCGTTCAATCAAACAAACAAACTCTTCAGCTTTATAATATTAGTATAGATATTTTCATCATCACCTTCATATCAGCCGATTGACGTCCACTATAGGACATAGGCCTTTTTTGGGACTTCCAAATACCACCAATATATACCCAATTTTTGATGGCGCAGTGGTATGCGCGGTGAATTTAAAAGACGGAGGTCCTGGGTTCCATTCCCGGCTGGGCCGATTGACCTTAATTCGTCCCGGTCCAGCTGGTGGAAGGCTTCGGCCGTGGCTAGTTAACCTTACCTACTTAAAATGGGGTAGGTATGTCTGGCTATCGCTATTTTACTCCAGTAGGTATTCAGCTAGCTAGCTAACTAGCTAAAGTAGGTAAGAGTGCCGTGATAGCACAGTGGATTTGACGTCTGCCTCAGATTCCGGAGGGTGTGGGTTGGAATGCATTTTAAGAAATTAAATATCACGTGTCTCAATCGGTGAAGGAAAACATCGTGAGGAAACCTGCATACCAGAGAATTATCTTAATTCTCTGCGTGTGTGAAGTCTGCTAATCCGCATTGGGCCAGCGTGGTGGACTATTGGCCTTACCCCTCTCGTTCTGAGAGGAGACTCGAGCTCGGCATTGAGCCGAATATGGGTTGATGACGACGAGGTATTCAGCTAAATACCTATTGTGTCGACGTTGTATAAGAGGATATAAAGTGAACGAACCGAGAGCAATGTCCGTGCACCTGTAAGAACGTGACATTCCGGAGCGCTTCTTGCGAACACGCCATTCGATGCACGAATTGATCGATTCACTTCTTCGTACATGGAATTTTGAACGCCATTTTGTTTTTCTGTATACGGTAGCCAGAAAATATTTACGATCTATCTATCTTTACTATCTATACACAGATTAAAGAATAATAGGCAGATAGAGCGCATATAACACGACAGTGATGCAGCCATTCGAAATACAAATTCAAAAACTAATACATACCTAATTGAGTCACGACTCAAAGCGTCGTATCAATAATTTTCAATATTATTCAATAAAAATAGCATCTTATGTTTTTAAATATTTTAAAAACTGTTCAAGAAATTAAATAAATAAGATGAAGTATTTTTTATTATTATTTATTAGTCTATTTATGAATTAATTTACGTAGTGTTAAATCTTAAAATACAAAGAAAAAAGTTCGTATATGCAGTTGTCAAGGAACGTGTGACCAATGACTAGTGGCGTGCACTTCATACATGCATTAAAGTACTGCATACCCTAAGAGCTGTTTTCTTAATGCTTATTAAATGAAGATTCCCCCAGTTTGGTTAATTTTTTTCACTAGTGCATACCCTGATCGACAAACTTATGCATTGCGTGTGACGTTTGTTTTTTATGGGTTTCACCGCCCTCAGCGCGCGGCTTGTAAAGACTCATTCTGTATCATTCTCTATTCTGTGTATCTATACTAATATTATAAAGAGTTTGTGATGTTGTAGGGGTAATATTAAAATTAAATTATTATTATTTGCAATATTATAGAGCACTTCCCAATTGGTCAGGGTAAATTAGACATGGAAAAAAACTAGTTTCTTCGTTACTAATAGTTTGAAAGTAAGCGGGTACAAAGAAATGTGGGCTAGATTTCTTTCCGGCGCATTTACCACTCAGTTACTTTATAAGCGTGCTTTTATGCGGAGTTATTTCCGATTTTACATTCTATCTTAATATAACGGATGTTTATGGAAAAATTATTTCTTTCGCTATTGCAGAGAAAAGAGATTATAGGTCTTATTATAGTCAGACTTGTTTACTTGCACTTATGAATATTTTCCGTTAGAGAGCTCTATCTCATTTTTCATATTATAGAGAGCTGTCTTTATATATAGATAGAAAATATCTATCTAATCGAATTAAAAATTGGGAGATTCATAGAAAAACCAATTTTATAATTTTCTTTTCCAAAATGATGACAAAGCTGCAATGAATTGCAAAGCTGAAATGCTGTACGATTTTTTTCCAACTCGATTATGGGAGTTACAAATTTATCACTATCTCTCTCTATAATGTCATGTGAGACAGAGAGATACACAGACGAATTCGACACTCACAATGTCGAGTTATAAAAACATCGTTAAAGAAAGTTTCGACGGCCTCCGTGGTGTAATGGTATACGCTGTGGATTTACAAGACGGAGGTCCTGGGTTCGATACCGGCTAAACCGATTGAGGTTTTCTTAATTGGTCCAGGTCGGGGGGAGGCTTTGGCCGTGGCTAGTTACCACCCTACCGGCAAAGAAGTACCGCCAAGCGATTAAGCATTCCGGTAGCGTGTCGTGTAGAAACCGAAAGGGGTGTGGATTTAATTAATCCTACTCCTAACAAGTTAGCAGTTTCAGTTGTATCTATATCTCGAAAATTTCAATCAAAATCAGTCGAAAAACTGTAGAGTTCACTGACGGACACTACACACGGGCAATTTAACTGAACAGTTCGACTGTACAGTAAAAACTGCAGGTATGTAGCAGCATTATACTACGTAATATCTTGACTTATTGTATTCAATTTGCAATTTTATTCATTAGTTGAATGCATTACACACAATGCTCACTCCTGCACCACCAAGTTCGTACACCTCTTGTGCAAGTTAATTTATTCATAAGGATCCAATTTACTTGATCCAACTTCAACGAATGCAAATTAGACGGTAAACTAGAACGCAAGTTGGGTAAGGTCTAACATTTCACCTATCTATATAATATTAGCCTATGACACTCACAAAGAATGTGGCTTTCTAGTGGTAATTTTTTTAAATCAGTTTATTAGATCCAGAGAGGTGTTAGCCTTATAACACTACAAACCTTCATCATAATTAGTCCTTGACTACATCTTACCTTGTGGTAAATGATGATGCAATCTAAGATGGAAGCGGGCTAACTTGTTAGGAGGAGGATGAAAATCCACGCACCTTTCGGCTTCTACACGACATTGTACCGGAACGTTAAATCGTGAACGCTAAATGATGATGAAGTCATCATGAACTGCAGATGGACGTCCACTGCAGGACATAGGCCTTTTGTGGGGTCTTCCAAACATCACGATACTGAGTCACCTGCATCCAGCGAATCCCTGCAACTCGCTTGATGTCGCCAGTCCATGTGGTGGGGGGTCGACCAACACTGCGCTTTCTAGTTCGCGGTTGCCACAAACTTTACCTTTACAATATTAGTATTAGTATATTGGCTCAATTACAGTTGTTTAGAACATATTAGGATAAAACTTCGACGTTTCTAATCCGTTCCAGTTGACTCGTCGTCAGTGGGCACGGCAGAGGAATGTTCAGTGTTCACGCTTCACGCTTCACGGCTCGGCGTAACGTCGCGTGCTTTTGCGAATGATGTAGTGTGGACCGGCCTTTATCGTAAATTCCTTTATTAATACCAATAATTGAAAATTTTATTTATTTATGTGGTATTGATATACCATATAAATAAATAAAATTGAATTGTCACGTTACTAAAATAAACTATCTTTTTTGAATTTTTTGTCTGTCTGTCTATCGGGCTCACTGTCTGCCTGTTTGTCCGGGCTAATCTCGAATAAAGCGATTTCGATGTCACTCTATCCATCGATGTAAATCGTTAGATGGGCACCTACATATTAAAGAACGCACAATGTTATGTCATTACACAAAGACGTGCAAGCACATCTTATTTTAGTACGCAACGAGCGCATGCTGTGAGTGGCCGTGGACTTAAAAAAACATTTTACTGTTTTTTTTCTAGTTTAACACAAGCCGCAACACGAATAAAGAGGAAAGGTGCTACTTTCCATGGGTAAGTCATTGCGAAACAAATGATATTTCCGCGACGCTTTGGGGCCCATCTAACGATCTACGATCGATGGCTCTATCTTCCAGTCAGGCCCATTTTAATGGGACTGACTAGAAGATAGAGCGACATAGAGGCTACTTTTAATCCCAGAATTCCTCGTAGTATAGTTGACGTAACAAGCTGATGGCCCACCTGATATCGTCAAAATAGAGAATAAGACATAAAATAATAAAGGTCAAGGAAAATGAACCGTCGCTCGTGCACGCACTGCCTTGCGTCTATAATTCTGAGACTGATGCCTCAAGTACTTATATTTACACCGTCTTACGTTCTTGTCAGTCTAGGCATAGTAATGCAAAGCAATATCTCATCATCATCATCATCATCATTTCAGCCGACGGACGTCCACTGCAGAACATAGGCCTTTTGTAGGGATTTCTAAACATCACGATACTGAGCCACCTGCATCCAGCGAATCGCAGGGATTCGCTGGATGCAGGTGGCTCAGTAAGCAATATCTACCATTATTAACTCCACAAATTGTCAGAAAAGCTCTTTTATTACGTTTCTAAGGTTTTAAATAAGGTTACAGTTACATTGAAAACATTAGGATATAGCATGCGTTTTTGCGCGATCCCGTTGACTCAAGCTCAGTGAGCACGGATGGAATGTTCACGCTTCGCGGAGCCTTTCGTAACAGTCTCGGAGCTATTGCGAATGTTTTTGTGTGGAACAACCTTAATGGTTCCGAGGAGAAAAACATCCGACGGTTTATATTGTCCACTCGCCCGTGCAGTAATAATAGCGCTTTAATCGATTGTTGTAGCTCGTGGCGGGTAAAATGAAATACCTTGATAGCAATATATCTGCGCTTAGCTCGGTTACACAGAGAAAGCGATGTATGCTATGTCTATACCATTAAATGAGTAATTTAGAGATATAAGAACCAGATTAACTAACCTACATTGATCTTTACGTACCAATTCAATTATTAGTTAAGAGAAATACATAAAAAAAAACATACATACAGCCGAACGTAGAACCTCCTTCTTTTTGGAAGTCGGTTAAAAATATGTATTAATATGGTTAAGGATATACGACAATTACCAATGTTAATTACGTTACGTTACGTTATCAACCCATATACGGCTCACTGCTGAGCTCGAGTCTCCTCTCAGAATGAGAGGGGTTAGGCCAATAGTCCACCACGCTGGCCCAATGCGGATTGGCAGACTTCACACACGCAGATAATTAAGAAATTCTCTGGTATGCAGGTTTCCTCACGATGTTTTCCTTCACCGTTTGAGGCACGTGATATTTAATTTCTTAAAATGCACACAACTGAAAAGTTGGAGGTACATGTCCCGGACCGGATTCGAACCTATGCCCTCCAGAATCGGAGGCAGAGGTCATATCCACTGGGCTATCACGGCTAATGTTAATTAATGAAAAGTAATTAAACGTAATTACCTACCTAACGATCTGCAGTGACAAAGATGCAATTAAAAATCTTGTACTGCAAGAAGTGTAGTAGAAGAAAGATTTTTATTTTTATTTTTTACAAGTTAGCCCTTGACAACAATCTCACCTGATGGTAAGTGATGATGTAGTCTAAGATGGAAACGGGCTAACTTGTTAGGAGGAGGATGACAAATCCACACCCTTTCGGTTTCTACACGGCATCGTACCGGAACGCTAAATCGCTTGGCGGTACGTCTTTGCCGGTGGGGTGGTAACTAGCCACGGCCGAAGCTCCCACCAGCCAGGCCTGGACAAATTAAGAAAATCTCAATCTGCCCAGCCGGGGATCGAATCCAGGACCTCCATCTTGTAAATCCACCACGCATACCACTGCGCCACGGAGGCCGTCAAAATACTTTTACTAAAGCCTTATTCGATGTGCACTGTTTACTAACAAACAATTATAGAAATGAAAGCAAATAACGCATGTCATTTACTACGTAAATGAACTTTAGGGAACGTCAGACTTAAAATATGATACGCAATAACAAAATTTACGATATCGCCAATGGAAAACGAAACGTAAATGAAAATTGGCAATTTAATGGTAAAATAATAAAGTGGATAAACAGTAATTTGTCGGAATGCACTCTCGTGTAAAATGAGTGCGCAAAAGACTCAATAAAACTGAAATGAGTGCAATAAGCTGTAGGCATTTAAGTGCTGGTTATCGCGATACAATCGATTGTCATCGAACGGAAATTGCTGCGAGTTGTGCGTCCATTTGAAATTGTGTCATGCGTTCGAATGAGAACAACAAGAGATATTTCCATTGAAGGATATAGGTCAGAGAATTAAACTCTAGGTAGAACTGCAAAATCGTGGATGTATTTAACGACATCGGCAACATATACATAATCATATAAAAATTGTAAGGGATATGGTTTGATTTTAATGATATAAGCTAGCGTTTGACAGCAAAAGATGGTAAGCAATTATGCAGTATAAGGTGAAACGTGCTTGCATAGAAGATGCCTATTCACTTTAGACTTGTAGATATATCTACGTTGTATAGGGATAACGAAAGCTAGAAGAGCATTCTTATCTTTACAGTAGCAATTAAATGGAATGAACAGTCAAACCGCTAAGTACGATTCCAAGGAATATCTAAAAGGAGAAACCCAGTCTCCATGCAAACTCGGGCCCAAATAATTTAAACGATACAAAGCTGAAATTTTTCCATAAATTAGAACATATAAAGAGATCTCATGAGGCAAATTTTCAGAAAAATCTGCGTTGGTTAAATCAGTTAAATTACTTGTTAAAGGTGCATTTGCGCAAATTGATCGGATCCTTTTGACATAAAATTCATTGCATTATCTGTGACAAATTGACAGTTTTTCTAAAGGCTTCGCATTAATTTGACATATTTTGTCAAAATCTCTAGGAAACATAATTGTCAAACGTATCCGATGTTTTTGATCTTCACATTTAAAGACAGTGCGCATTTTCAAAGACAGCTGATAACTAATATCAATCAGTGAAATACGTATTACTTAGTAAAGCTGGATCAATATGAAAATAATGACATCAGCTTATTATACCTGTTGGTTAATATTATTTCGTCCAAGATTCAAATGGACAACATTTTTCATTTCTGTATCGTCCCCAACTTCAGACTTCTTTTGACGACCTTCGACTGTATCATTTAACATGAGATGAGCAGCAATCTAGGACTAATTAAATTAAAAAAAAAAAACTTCCGATTTGAAACGTAATGGACAGGTCTATCTGTAGTTTTTATTGCTTTTTTTTTACTACAGCATTGCGTGCAACAGCTGTCTTAGCGCGTGCAGCTTGCCTCCCTCTCTGTTAATGACCGGCACGGAGTACAAAATTACGAGTATATGTGCGACACGGTAAGAGGGCTATTTTAACTTTTAACTTTAAGTTCTATAAATATTTGAACAATGAAATAATTTCCATGAAGCAAAGAAAGAAAGAGTAAACGTTACTTTCAAGTAAATAATGCTAATGTTATAACGATAAATTTTTTGATTGAACCGATTTGAAAAATTCTTTTAATAATGTCAAGCTACAGTAACAACACGAAAGACAGTTAATTGACAGTTAACTCCTCCCCCTCCAGAATCGAAGGCAGAGGTCGTATCCACTGAGTTATCACGATCACCCGTACTTAGGCTATGCTATATTTATCCCCGTGTTTCTACAGGTACGCAAACTACGCAGGCGAAATAGCAGGAGGTGCGCTTGCGTTGCGTTGCAACGACTTGCGGTACGGACGGCTTCAGTGTGCTCGTGGCGTTAGAGCCGTCCACATCTCTTGTTGTGTAATTCTTATGGGTTACTTGGGATAGGCGGGGAGAGTGACTTGTGTGGAAAAGGGGAATGTTTGTTAACAGTCAAAGGTACCTTTAACCCTACACACAACGTTCACAAGTGCGTGACTTCACTCAAGATCATTTTCTGCCATTCTAGGGTCTTTTGGTTACAGTTTGATTTGTTAATTAAGTTGTCCTGACTAATGTTGTGAGTTATAACCGTTGTTCGACATTGGTTTTCTTATTTTTGTATTCACTTTTGAGTCTGCTAAAACTAGTAAAACATGTTGAAGTTTCTTGCTTTTAACGATCCCCTGGGGGCGCCCCCAGAACGTCTACGAATTTCACTGTAAGAGCATCTTGCGTGAGTGTACTCTTTCACACTTAGTAGTAACGATTATAATTAAGCGGTATTCGAAGCACGCCACTCTTCCACAACGACCTTGTTTCCAATTCGGCTTGCTCAGTTCTATCGTAAATCGTTTATCACTGTTGGATATAATGCCGGGGGGTTAATGTACTGGTGAGAGCGATATTCACCAGATTCCTTTTCAATACACTATTATCATTCCTCGGTGAGCCACACAGTTCCAAACAGAATTTCAACGACTCACCGCTTCGTGTTGGTTTAAGATCCGGCATTAAAAATGTATACTCATCTATTATTTATTTTAGCAGACACTGCGCGGTTTTACCCGCGTGGTTCCCGTTCCCGTAGGAATACGGGGATAAAATATAGCCTATAGCGCTCGGGGATAGTGTAGCTTCCCAACAGTTAAAGAATTTTTCAAATCGGTTCAGTAGTTCCAGAGCCTCTTCAATGCAAACAAACAATCAATCAAATCTTTCATCTTTATAATATTAGTATACTTAGATAACAAATAAATAATTCATAATATTCACAGTGACACATTGCAAATAGGTTGCCTTTATTGATGAGCAGGTACTGTTTACCAACAAAGAAATTAGAAATGAAGGCAGAAAACGCATGTCATTTCATAATTTAATACTTACAGTTAAAATAAGCTTTCATTTGACATACTAGACCTCCAAATAACTAATCCAACAGTTACAGCGTAAAAGCAGGCTTTTACGTTTTTATTTCTGTTGAGTTTTATTTTAACTAGTATACGATTTTTTTTAATTAACCAATAAGAGACGTAGATTTAAAAAAATAATCATTCATTTCTATCCGAACGTAATTTTACCTATTTGCAAAGTGCCAATGTGAATATTTTTTATAATTTATTTCTTATCCCAAATAAATAACAGATGAGGGTATATTTTTCTTATGCCGGATCTCGTACTACATTGACAGTTGTTATCTTTTATTTGTTTTATAAGCTGCCGTTTGATCGGTATCACGACTAGAACAAGAGCTTGGATTGTGTAGATATACCACATTTTATAAAGGCTGAGTTTGTCAGCCTCAACTTTTATTTAAGTCCATGACTTTTAGTCCAAACTTCCTTTTTACTTCTACCCTAATGCTACCCCTGCCATACCATACCCTAACCTGTACCCCTACCCTGAGGTCGTTCAAGCAGATTTAGTACAACTATTTACCCCCCCCCCCCCAACCCCTTTTCAGCGAAACAGAAACTTTAGCCGCTTATTTGAATTGACTACTTACATAAAGATATGTCATCATCATTATTATTATCAACCCATATTTGCTCACTGAGCTCGAGCCTCCTTTCAGAATATGAGGGCTTAGGCCAATAGTCCACCACGCTGGCCCAATGCGGATTGGCGGACTTCACACACGCAGAGAATTAAAAAAAATCTCTGGTAGGTTTCTCACGCTGTTTTTCCTTCGCCGTTTGAGACACGTGATATTTAATTTCTTAAAATGCACACAATTGAAAAGTTGTGTGCATAGAACCCACACCCTTCGGAATCGGAGGAAGAGGTCATATCCACTGGGCTATTATAGAGATATGTAAATGAGATGAAATATTTAGAACTCTTGAATATATTATTAAGTTTTTCAGAATACCCAAGAGCCTTTTGAACAGTTACCCATTTCCGATAAACT
This sequence comes from Bicyclus anynana, assembly GCF_947172395.1. NCBI lineage: Eukaryota > Metazoa > Arthropoda > Insecta > Lepidoptera > Nymphalidae > Bicyclus > Bicyclus anynana. The sequence goes on from NC_069101.1 coordinate 8,956,551, forward strand.
TCAAGTCGTCCTATATAAAATTCACATCCATTTTACCTCTGTTCGTCCCGAGAGAATTATTCCTGGTAAAGTAAGTCCTAAGTCATTCGCTTATCAACACAAAGTAAACTTGCTTAGGACAGTAAATACAGCCCGGCTCCAATTGCCTTTGAGAGTAAAAAATAAACATTTGGTTTGTATTAATTGATCTTCTGCCATGTATACATTCGTTATAGGTATGTTCGTATGACAAATTATATGAAAATTTACATATTTGCTTTTACAAATACTAACAATGTTTGTTTTAGTATAATTACATACATTTAAAAGTTATTACGCTTGCTTTATACAAATGTTGACATTGAAAATTTTGATTTCTGTTGATATTGTTACAAAGAACCCCGAGGGAAATTTAGGCTTATTAAACCTTATAATATAGTTTAATAAGCGCCTACCTCATCATCATCATATTCAACCCATATTCGGCTCACTGCTGAGCTCGAGTCTCCTCCCAGAATGAGAGAGGTTAGGCCATTAGTTCCCCACGCTGGCCCAATGCGGATTGGCAGACTTCACACACGCAGAGAATTAAGAAAATTCTCTGATAAGCAGCTTTCCTCACGATGTTCCTTGTCCTTGTCCTTGTGCTCCTTCCTTCACCGTTTGAGACACGTGATATTTAATTTCTTAAAATGCACACAACTGAAAAGTTGAAGGTGCATGCCCCGGACCGGTTCGAACCCACACCCTCCGGAATCGGAGGCAGAGGTCATATCCACTGGGCTATCACGGCTCTTTTTCCAGTTTGCTTAATTTTATTACTAGGGCATACCTTGATCGACAGCCTTATGCACGCCACTGCACGTAACTCAACACAGGCTACAAATTGCAAATTCACACATTATTACAAAGTTAATAACGATGGTGACAGAGTAGGTAAATGGTTTGTAGAACCAAATTCGGCATTTACCTGTTAGTCTACACCTGATAATGATTCGTTATCGATGTGTTGGAATTCGTTATGTAAACCAGTCAAGTCGCAGTCAACAGCATATTACCAAATTGTATAAAGCCGGCACCCCGTAGTTTTACCCGTATTGTTTCTGTTCCTGTAAGAATACGAAATTTAATATAGCCTATGATACTCACAAATAACGTGGCTTTCTAGTAGTGAAAGAATTTTCGAAATCGGTTCAGTAGATCCAGAGATAACGCCCTGTAATACCATAATCTTTACCTCAGATTATGGGGCTTATGTGTCATGCTCATAAAACAGAATCAACCATTTCGCAAAACTACTAAGAATATCCCATGCATCATTCATTGGTACACCTAGAATCGCGATACATTTAAATGGCTTTCTCATACTTTATAAATGACTAACTGATTCTTAAACTAGCATATTTATTGATGAGCAAATGAGTCGACGAACGGTTCACCTTTTTGTTACGAGTATCATGTAAATATATCTACTATACAACCCACATAAGATATTTTTTGTTCGCAGTCATCGCATTCTTTAACTTACTGATTTTATCATTATAAAGGATTTCAACAAAGGCACTGAATGCATATCAGATTTTGGAGATGCAAAATCCAAGAAAAAAACTCATTAGGAATGTAAGTATCTAAATGATTTATATTCAAGTTCGTTTTTACTAGCAATAGTATTTGCAGCAAAAATAAGGAAAAATAACTAAATTAAAGACAGGTGTATAATTTTAATAGTGTTAGATTCAATACAATTTTGAATACCAATTGACACAAGTTGAATATTTTAAGCAGATTCAAGACATCACGAGAATTAAGTTTTAACGGCGGAAGAGGCATTGGTAAAGTTAATGATAAAGAAAATGTAAAGTATTTCGAACAGCAGCAAAACATTTAAGTGGCTTTGGTTGCTAGTAATTGGCAAGCTGACATTTTCCAAAAATAATAGGAGTAGCGCCAACTTAAATACCATCAGTTACAAATATCAAATCTGCAGTATCGTGAATTCGTGAGGCCATTAAAGTTGAACGATGTAAGATAAATGTCGGTTTTAAAAGTTTAATTTACAAAGCGTTAATGGGTTGACCTAACGCATGTAAACAGTGTCTATTAAAACGTTTTAAATGAACGTAGAATGCAACATTTTATATATTTAACAATATGTTTGTGATTTCATCTGCAACGAACTTATTTACGAAGGCTTTCTTGTCCGTACTGTTTTCTTTTGAAGGAAATAAGCCTCGTAAATTAAGAAAATTTTATTTGAAAACTATACTATTGAAATGAAAAAATATACTAAAATAATGTACTCGTAAACCAAAAATTAGATGTTTAGATTTAAAATTACTTACGATCACTTTTTAATAATGTACATTTAGTACAAGAATCAATGAAGATATAACCTTAACCTTAACCTTAACTTAGTTAGCGAAACTCTATGCCAATGATTTCAAAACGCCGACAAATAATGACCCAGAAATCAATTATCGAGACGCCTTCACCTGAGTAACGTGAGAAGAATCCAATATGGAGGAAAGAATCATCGCGTGTGAAGCATAAAAATCGATATTGTTACGAACCGTGAAAAACAATGATGGGAAACGAATTTAAAGAAATCGTCTGTACCTACTACTTCTGACGTACATCGAAAAATTTCTAAAAATGAACCACATTATTACAGTGATTTTGTTTACGTAGAAAGGTAACAAGAGGTATGAGATTGTACAATATAAACTAATGTAAGTATAAGACCAATACAACACATTATAGAGTAAGATAACGTCAAGGTAGAGCAATGAGTAACATGAGATATGCAGTTATGAATATCCTTTGCCATTCATGAGTTTTTTGAGACATACTAGACTTACTCTGAAGCTGAATCCACTGTGGATAGACTATATACATAAGAATGTGTTAAATCCAAAGTTATACTTAAGAATGGACTCATTGTTTGGTAAAAAAAAAATACTTGTAAGCTTTCACTCACGAATGAGCATATAAACCGTGATTTCGTATCCCGAAATAAATTGAAAAACAACTCCTGTGACTATAGTTGCTTATTTTAAATGAGGTAGCTCATTCTCGATCGATCAATCTTAACACCAGTGTGATCGATATAAAACTGCTTTTACCGTGACCCGACGGTTTTAACCGTTGTAACATACTGTATGGGAAATGATCCATTCATTGTTAACACTGGTACCGCTTAAAATTTAACGCCTTTAAATTTAAGCTCTATTACGATTGATAAGCGTAGAAATTTGGATGACGTCTGGTTCGGGTCTTTGGTCTTTTTAAAGATGCTATCATTGAACAAAACGGACGTTGAAAAAAGGGGCACGACGGGAACACACCTGTCAGTAGTGTTGCCAGTTATTGAAGAGGACGGGTGAATGGTGGCCTCGACTTGTTTAATTTTGAAATTCAGACCCTTTCTACGATTCCCATCATTATTTTTATTCAAACTCAAGTGAAAGAAAGTCAAGTGTTTCCATAAGATAACGATTAAAAAAATCTACTTAACAAATATCACAACAAAAGATTACACAAAAATTATTATTTATAGATACGCCTACTTATTTTAAAGATCAACATAAAAGAAAAGCCTATTAAAACCTCATAACAATAAATCTAGAGATAAATTTCGGAACATAATCGCTGTATGAGTCATTGTTTGACGGTCAGTCTCAGTCTGTTACATCATAACCAGTTCAGCGCAGTCAGTCAACAAACTCACACGACGGGTTTGGTCCACTTGTTTCCTTTCCAGGTTGAAAATGATAGACGACTACACGTGGGTTCTCAGCCATATTTTATTCAGATTAAGTTCTGTCTCTTGATACAAATTATATGGAACGAACGCGAAAGTGTTTCTTTTATTGAGTAACAAAATAAGCAATCTTGACTAAAACATCTAACGAAAACTCAAAATAGGATACTTTTTATGACGTGGACATGACGAATTTGAAACATAAGGAAGTAACTTTTTTATAAGTATATGAAAACAAACCATTTAGTAAACTGTTACCACAGCTAGTTAAATTATATAAGTCGTCTCTACCGTGCCACATACGAAGCACATTACTCGACATTATTATTCGCTAACGTTTCAAGATAACCGCTAAAAGCAAAGTGGCAAGTGATTCTAAACTATTCTAAGCTTAGATGCAAAAGTCAAGTAGTAATTGTTACGCGGAAACTCTACATGCTGCGATTATTATAATTTTAATGGCGTATCTGAGCAAGGCAGACATAGTTTAACGAGCAGATTCGCAAGAGAAGAGAAAACAATAAGAAACTGAGGAAAATTATGTACCGAAGAATAGCGTATTGGATTGAATGCACGGGAGCAAAGTTTCTCAAATAATAACTTGTGATATATTATTGTACCCGCATTTCGTAACCTTGTAAAATAATATAGATTTTTATAGAAATGCAAGTTATTTGGAAGTCTGAATACTTAATAAACCGCAAGACTTATTGTGAAGTAGAATTTCTAAAAAACTATAGACGAAAAATTATGGATTAAGCTTTGTTATAGGCACGAATTGTAGATGTTATTGTACGCCTAAAATATGCACAGACAATAATTTAACCGCATTGTACTCGTATGTAACCTTTTTTACAGTTTGGCCATTATACAGTTTTTATAAAAGTTTACCTTTGTGGGATGGGTAATAAACGACGAAAACACTTGAAATAAAAACCAGTAATAGTTTGAGTAGTTCTGTTGTCTGTACCTTTAGGTAATGTATGTATTTAAGTAGTCGAGCGCCATTAAATTTATAGAGGCATTCGTAGGAATGCGGGCCCCAAAGTTAATACTGCCGTATTCAGTGTACGTACGGTAGCATTAAATTATTTGCATAAAGCTTACGTTGGAAGAGAATCCGTAATCAGATTTCCGCGCAGGTTGTGAAGCTTTGTTTCGCGTGTACTATTAAAAAATAGCAGGACACCTGAGCACCTGTAATGTATAGAATTGTGGGAACGTGATGGCTTTATAATTTAAAATGTGTCCAACTTTGCTCATCAAATTCAAATACAAGAATTTTAAAAAGATACTATCATTTCATCGTGTCATCAAACAATTTTTGTCCATTGCTGTGGAGCATAATTTTATGTAAAAATAAAAAAAACTGGATCTACTCGTATATACGACCCTAAATTTATAAATTGATCATCAATATGTTAAGTTACAAATTTTCGAGTTGATCTTAGCGTTGGAAAGTAAAATATGTAATAGCTAGGCTATGGAAGTCTTTACAGCATCTCAAGACATTGTGGTATTGTAATTAACTAATAATGATGACTAAAAACTAGACGATGCGATCAATGAATATCGGGCAAAGGTAAATTTGAAGGAACACATTGTTATCTTAAAACAAAGCAATTTCAACACAAAAACCAATTTTCCTGATAATAGTTCAAGTTAATAACAAAATTACTCATTTCATTACCCAACAAATAAAACAAAACCTAACAGAGTCTGGTAGCTGTCGGTTCGTCATTACACAAATCTCGGCAATCATATATCATCAAGAGTGATTTGACCGATGGTTAACCTGCCTTCTTAGGTAGTAACGATAACCGGTTAAAGGGGTACCTCGTTGAAATGTTTGGTGTTAAAATGTAACAGTGATTTATGTTTGCATGTATTTATGGCACTAGATGTTACAAAATATAATTTAAATACAGTCTGCACAAATGGATGTGTGCTTTAGAAGAAAAAAAGATCTGAAAATTAGGCATTCGCTTTTAAATAAATGTTACGGAATGGATATTAAACGCAAGCTTATAGAAAAGTCGTATTATAATGTTATTGATTATATAAACGATAAAAAAAGCTTGGAAATAAAATATACTAAATTACTGACTAATGGCTACTATTAATAAACTAAAAAAGAAAAACCTAGCTGAGTTGTTTTGACCTATTCTTGGACCTCGTCACTTTAATTTTATGTTTTCGACTATTCATTATCACCATTATCTAATATTATGATTACCTGACGTTTCGAAAGTGCTTGTAAACTATTCTATCTAATTGATTATGTGAATTTGTTCTAAATTTCGAAGAGTTAGCGTTTTTAGAAAGAGAATTGATGTGTGACTTGGCTACAGACCCTAGTAATTACAAAAGGATAAAGGCCCAACATTATCTACTTCCTCCAAACAATAGCTTTCACCATTAACCTCAATTTGTTGTTTTATGACGAATTTTTGTGCCTCAAACTTTCAACGACCTGTCAAGGGCGAACTCACGACAAATTGATGAACATCAATCAAGCCCCTATAATGTGTGAACGCACTGTCATGTGTACGACGTAGCCAAGGTTCGGAAAACTAGCTTTAACTTATAAAATGGGGGGCTTAAAATTGATGCCGCACCTGCTTGGAATCATGCATGATAACATTTAAGCAACTTATACATTTATTTTACAAATAAATAAAATACAAGCGTATGTTTGTAATTGTAAATTAACAAGTTTTCACTTTTTAGGTACTCATTTTAAAAACCAAAATTTTTTTGTCAGTAAGTAATTGTTTGTTCCGAATTATCTCTGAAATGGCAAGAACGAATTCCAACAAGACTTTCATTGACAGATTGATAGCTGATGCTGATAAAGAGTAGTTGAGACTACTTTAATACCAGATTAATGATAAGAAGAGAAATAAAAAATTTACATTTTTTCGTTTTTTTTTTTATAAATATAGCTATAGTAGTCTATAGCTAATCCATGAACAAGACGCTATTCTCTAAATGACATGGCTCTCGATCAAATAAGCGCCAATATTATGCCTATTGTAAAACCCATCCTGCCGTGTTTGTCTGTCTAAAGCTATATAATAAATAAGTTCAGAAATGAGTGATGCTATTAAGTATTTGGGTGCGCTTAGTTTTAATACAAGTTTAAAAGTATCGACCATCGGCATATCGCCCATTACATTTTGCCTCAAGCGGCCAACACCCATCATTATAGAGTAGTTAGTTACTGACCATTCTTTTATTATAGGACCTGGTGAATCGACTTCCACATTAAGTAGACGATAAGATTCAATACTTGTTTTTTTTTCTTCATAATAAGATTATTTACACCTAAACATTCTGTGTAAGTGTATGACTGATGCAAAGTTTTAACTACTAATTCTTGTCTTATTTGTGTTCTTTCAAAAATTAATATGTTCTGATTTCAAAATTAATTTAGTTTAAATGCTGCTAAAACAGGGTACTCATATAATTACGTTATCAAATTAAAAACAAAAAGGACACATTAAATCACTACTATTAACATATTGAATGAATCTAAGAATTTGAAGAAACAAACTCATTATCTTCTGTTTAGTAAACGTGATTTTGTCTCTAAAATTACAAAAAACAAACACTATAACTTAATAATAAATTCATTCTCCGTTTAGTAACTACTTGACAGGTTACTTAGCTATCTGTTTTATAAAAGTACAAAAATTTTCTTGGAATAATTTTCATATTTTCATCAACCTCTTCCACAATGAATGTGCGCTTGAATGAATTTCCATAACGCCTCTGAAATATTGAATTACTCACGTTAAACAGATGAAATACGTCAATCTAAGAGACGATTCGGATGCTAATGTCCCATCTAGTTTCAGACGAGATTGCCTGAATAATAATAGAAGTTCTAAATGAAATTCTACTATTTACGTTTGAGAATTACGTAAAAGTGTTTTCATCGTTAAGTAATTCTATAGCAGAAGTAATTAAACTTCTGCTAATATGTATTACACATACTGCAGTTTTGATTTTTGTGTGTGACAAACTAACGTGACTAGAACAAGAATTGGTATTGATAATATAAGTACCTATATTATGATTATTATCTAGATTAATGAAATAGCATTTTTTTTATGTAGCACAAAATCGAGCAATTTTTTTGGAACTGCTTAACAGTTTTTATGTAGCACTAAATCACAAATATAAAAGCAGTCTTTAAGTGTATAGAACACACATATTTGTGGCAAACTTGGATGGGTAGGTATAGCTAGCTAATAAAGTCACTTAGCTAAATATAATTAGTGTAGTGAGGTTTAATTGTAATGCAAAACCCAACTATTCTTTACACCCTGCCACCAGCTCTTAGATTACACGTGAAATGCTGCGTGATAAAATAAATTAGCAAACAAAACGAATAAGATCCCATTTGCATTTTACCCATGGAAATTACCGATGCTCCCGAATGCCTATTACTAAGATTGCAAGGAGCTGTTCAATATTACCTTTGCGTGTAATTTTCGGCACGCGAATGTACCCTTAGGGCAAGGAAAAAATTGTACGGTAGCCGTACGGTACAAAACATTGCCGACTTTTTGTTTCCTTTAAAACATATGTGGAGGATATCCGCTGTTCAACCACAAGGGGTCATTATGTGCGAAGTAATCCACGTTTTTTGCTTATGAACTAGCTCTTAGCAGTCTACGTTCAATATAAAATGATCGTTATATTTATACTCTTAAAGGTTATACCTTTGTTTATCCATAGTAGTCACGGCCAGTATTACGTACACCCACATTTAAAATTGAAATGATTGATACCTTTCGTCTTGTTTCTTAATGGTTTTACCAACAAGTGGTTACTTAGTCGTAGTTCGATGTCTTTAATGAATTGAAAATTGAAAACGGAAACAAAAATCAAAATATAATCGATTTAAGAAATTCATAAATGTTAACTATATAGATAAGAATTGCACTTATCCAATTATATATTGAATTGTACTTGTTATGAAATTACTATTGTTTTTTTTAAATACAATGTACACACACACATAAAATCATAATATTTAACTAAAAAATAAAAATAGTAACCCAATTATGAAACTATTCGTAGTTTTTAAATACAAAGTTAAATGCGGATTCCTACTAAACATACACAACAAACAAAGAAAAAAAAAACAAATAAAAGATGACGAATTACTTTGACACGACACGCAGGTCAGACGTGAATCAGAAGCGAGTAAGCGACTCATAAAGATAAAAGAAACCTGTTAATAAGTTACTTCCTTCGAAAATTATAAACTGGCACGAAAGAAAATGAACAATTTAAACTGGTACAATAAAACAAGTTTAGGGGCCGAGTTCATTCGTTTTTTGACAGATTATTTCTGTTCTGTTTTCAAATACATAAAACTTACTTTTATTTCATGGCAATTTAATGATTTATATAATAGCTGTGTTAAAATAAATCTTTAGATTTCAGAAGAGTAATTAATTAAACAAATACCACCAATCATTAAAATTTAATCCTTATATAATATTAGCAGCTAAAAACTTTATTTGTCGCCGATAGCTTTCTTGCTTGCATAACTGTCAAAGCTAAACTTGATTGGGTAATTGAAATAATAATAATATCCCTTCTTAAAACTAGTAAACAGTTATATAAAATTCACATCAAAGAAGACTTAAGCAAAATGATACTAAATTTGAACAATTTCAATCTTTATGAATAGCTTTCCACGATTTCTAATGTTCTCATTAACTCTTTCTCTACTATTAAACACGACTCAGTCATCACAATTACAGACAATTACATCAAAATTCATAGTCACACGCTACAAGCGACGCTTCCTCTCTAGTTATGAATATCACTCGGCTCTTTGTCAACGGCTGATTACACATATTACTCTAATCCATACAATTTAATTGTGGCATACCGCAGACAAACGGCGCTGGATCAGTCAAGTTCATGACACGCATCGACCGGTCACGACATGTCTTAGGCTGATGTGATAAAATTGAAGATGACTCATAGATGATAACATCTGAGTAATGTTCTCATTGCGCGTTGATTTATTGCTGTGCCAGTACGGCGTTTGAAAGTCAGACGATACTTCAAATACAACCACTGCACTGTATGTATAGTACGAGATCCGGCATAAGGAATATATCCTCATCTGTTATTTATTTGGGATAGGAAATTATTTTTTTTATTTTTTTCTGAGTTGAGTTGAGTAGTTTTTTTTTATTATGTGTTTGATATACTTCTCTCTTTGGTTAATTAATAAAAATCGTACATCAGAATATACTCCACAGAATTGAGAAGGGTTGCTTGCTTTCGCACTGTATCTGTGCTTTCGCACTGCAACTGTAATAAACAGTTACCCTTCTCAGTTATATTTTAGTGACGGCCGCGTGGTGCAGTGGGTAGTGACCCTGCTTTCTGCATCCACGGTCGTGGGTTCGATTCCCACAACTGGAAAATATTTGTGTGATGAGCATGGGTGTTTTCCAGTGTCTGTGTGTATTTATACATTATATAAGTATTTATTTGTAGTATAAAAATGTATATGAATATTATAATATCAACTATCTTAGTACCCATAACACAAGCTACTCTGTATGCTTACTTTGGGGCTAAATAGTGATGTGTATTGTTTAAGTATACAAAAAAAAAATAGTCTTCTATAAATGTCTTCTAAATTACTAACTACTAACGAACTAGATCAAAGGTAACTTAATTAATACTTTATTAAGTTACCTTTGATCTAGTTCATGGTTTTCTAGATTTTGCATGAAAACGTGTCTGGCCGCAATTTTTCTAGGCAACCCAATGTGTCACTGCGAGTATTATCTATCATTTGTTTCATATAAATAATAAATAACATATGAGGGTATATATTTTTAATACCGGATCTCAGACCAATAAGCATTAGCTTTAGTGATCTATGTTCTGTGTTATAGTCTGTGTCATAGTCATAAAATTAATCCTTATCTGCAGTAATTTATAGATTTGACAAAAGCATTTTTTGTTGGTTTTTACTTATAGAACAATGTTATAAGAAGATTTCTTATGCGTAACATAATTCAATTCAATATTCAATACTAGGGAGGTTTTACAATATTTCATAATCACTTGCTTAGTCATTGGCGCAAACTAGTCATCTTCATCATTCTTTTATATATTGTATCTATTGTTATTATTGTGCATAATATGTAGTAGATCTAGCAAAAACTTGACTTATATTTATAGATAACTTCAATACAGTCATTAAATTATTACCTTTATCTTCAACAATAATATTAATAGTATAATTAAGTCTACTACTTTTTTTTATAAATAAACTTATTTACAAATCCAAACACTTAAATGATCTCGTGAGAATAACACAAAATAAAATGTAGGAAACGGAAAATGCTTTACAACGGTATCTTATCTGTATCTTGCACGGTTTCACATGTAACATCCTAAAAACGTCGGGTTCATTAAAATACTTAAAATAAATGCAAATTGGGCGTCTCGCTTGTCCCAAAGTAAATATCTACACGCAGATTATTCATTAACAGCGATATGTTTATTGGCTTTACGTCCGGATCGTATCAATATTATTTATTGCTGATATTCGAATAACAAGTGACAGTTAATGTGTTTTAGATTTATGTGTGATTGATTTTATGATAACTATCTTTGTTACGAAAAATCGGTTGTCTGTAAAGTCGGTTTACTGACGATAGTTGAACGTGACAACGTCTTAAGAAAACACTGATGGAATGGTTGCATTTTTCAAAAGAAAATGATCGTTTTTCAAAAATACTATTTAATAATCTTCATAGACCAGAATATACTTTATTTCTTGTAAAAAAAGTTGGCAACCCTAGAGCGAGGGAACGACGCATGACGTCATGTTTTGGATCGGTCAGCTCCATCGAATTATAAGACATTGTCACGTCAAAAACATAATACGAGTATTTAATTTAACTCTATCATCGATTCCAAAAACAAGAAAATGATTTCTGAAATCTAAAGTTAGAACGTTAAAGCTAAAACCATTTGCTACAAACTAAATAATATTTATTTATAATATAATAAAACATTATATGAAATATTTATAAAGTACGAATTTAGGTATGTTTCACGCTTAATGATTTAACAGGTTACCAAAACATCAACCAAGACAATAAATGTTGACTCTGATTTATTTTATTTGGATTGCTCATCTCCGCAAGAGGTCGTCTGGAAAGTTATATTTTCAAGCAATATTAACATTTTAACCTTAAGACTTCGTTTAATGTCATATGAACTTAGAACTATTAAATGTCTTGACATTCTATAAACTTACTAAATATCTCGATGCATTAAAGTTTAATCAATTCACATGTAAATCTATACTAATATTATAAAGAGGTATAGTTTGTGGTATTGTAGGGGGTAATCTCTGGATCTACGAAACCGATTTTGAAAATTCTTTTACCACTAGATAGCTACGTTATTTGGCAGTGTCGTAGATTATTTCTTAACCCCTATTCTCACAGGAACGGAAACTACGTGGGTGAAACTAATGTTATTTATATAAATATCTATCTATACATTTAAATTTATGGCACTTACATCTAATTGTTCAATTGTAGTTTGTTTTGTGTCAGTTTCAATAATAAATACGGTGACAGGCTTAAGTATTTCTTCAACAAACTTCCTTTCGTAACACTAATAAAGTCCTGGTAAAGATTCCGGTGTCCCTAAGGCGCCAACTTAAGGTCCTGGTTATTTAGCACCTCTAGCTCTCCCACGTTACCAAATACGATCCCCTCTGGGAATGGTTTGAATTCCACTTTTACTTGTTTGTAAGCTTGTTCAGGAGCGTCTAAATGTAGACTTTTTGTTCGACTGTCATCATCCGGTTTCAATTTCCTGATTCTTTGAACCTTTTCAACCGATTTCAAAATAGAGGAAGCTAGCACGCTATACTTTGTGTACTCCAGTGCATTTCAATAATATTTACGCATACAATTTTGATTGAAAATATTAATTTTAATCGTTAAGAAGTCTTGCTTAGTTAATACATATTTTATATGAGTATATTATTTGTTTTTGTAAGTATTATTTATTATATTGAAGTGTCAGAAATTCTCAAATACCAGTGTACGTAAACGAGTGCTTTTAGACCAAAACTTTTTCCTTCTCCTAAAACTATGGTTAAGGTTAACATTCGATTCGGAATTGTATGTAGATAGTTTTTAAAAAGTTTAAAGGCTGCTCTTAAAAATTAAAACTAAAAATAAAAAAGGGGTTTGGTTTTTACTTATACTCGTATCTAAAAAACTATTAAAGATATTTCGAATCTGACAAAATATTTAAAAATAAGAGCAAAAAAACTGTTAACAAAAACTGTAAATTTTAGAAGTCGGACTAAATATTTATTTAAATAAATTAATGACACCTCAACCATAGTTTTAGGAGAAAGAGAAAAAGTTTTGATTTAAAAAGCACATATTTACCAATGTAAAACACAAACCTAGCATTGAATGATTAACTTAGTATGTAATGTTTAAAAAATAGCTAAATAGAGAACGCAAATTACACTGTTTCGTTTTTCTCTATAATTGTTAACGATTAAATAAATGTGTCGTTGGCGTTGTGTTACTGCGGATAGAATTTCCAGTAGTCCATTTAATTGGACACATTATGGTTTAGGCTTTACCGTTATTTCCCTTGAGATTGATGAACTCTATAATTAAGCCAATTTGACTGACGCATAGATCATATACTCGACGTTCCATACAACAGTTAAATTGTGTAGTCCTGCCATATGTGATTATCATTACTTACAACTTGAATACTGTTTGCCCACTTTCGGATTTGCATTTACAACTTTAAGTATACTTAATACTTCATTAATTATGACTTTTTTATCCAAAATACAGTGCCAGTTCCTTTTTATGCTATGACCTAATCTAAACATCCAGCATTTTTTAATTTGCTGGATGTTTACATTAGATCATAGGATCAAACCCAAGTTTTCTGTTTGGTTTCGTTCAGACATTCATTTTACAGATAGTAAAATCTATACTAATATTATAAAAATGAAGAGTTTGTTTGGTGGAACGCGCCAATCTAAGAAACTACTGGTCCGATTTGAAAAATTCTTTCAGTGTTAGATATCCCATTTATCGAGGAATGCTATAAGCTATATATTATCCCCGTATTACAAGAAAGGGAACCACGCGGGTTAAAACGCGCGGCGTCAGCTAGTAATATTATTCGAAATTGAGAGAGATTGGTAATGCAACACACCCTAGTGGTATAATTACAGTGCACTGTCTAAACTGTAAATTATGAACGTTACGAGTATCCTAATTGAAAGTGAATTATTGCAAAAACGGTCCTCGACTCTCATATCAAAGGCAACGTTATCAATGCTTTTTGGCAAAGCACACTGTTTGGTATTAATTATTTAATCGCTTCTATACTCTTTGGATGCAAGTCTGGTTCCTTTAAAATTAACACTGTAAATGTACCGCCGTGATAACCCAGTGGATACCTCTGCCTCCGATTCCGGAAGGTATCGGTTCGAATCCAGTCCAGGGCATGCATCTTCAACTTATTAAAAAGGAAAATCATCGTGAGGAAACCTGCATACCAGAGAATTTCGTGTTCTCTGCGTGTGAAGTCTGCCAATCCGGGCCAGCGTGGTGGACTAATGGCCTAACCCTTCTCATTCTGAGAGGAGATTCGAGCTCAGCAGTAAGCCGAATAAGGGTTGATAATGATGAAATGTACATCTAAAATATTCCTCTAACATTGCATTTTTTTATTTATTGAATGACAAGCTAGCCTTTTACTGTGATCTCACCTGATGTAACCCCAGGGGACCATTCAGCCGCTGAGTGTCGAATCTTACCTCTATTTGTTTGAGAATTTGACTCTCAGCGGACCTACAACGTCTATGAATTCCACTGTAAGATGGAAGCGGGTTTACTTTGTTACTTGTACAAGTTTATTCTATCCATACATCTAATCCGTTTTCAATTTCAGTTGCTGAATAAACTAGTTCTGCTTCTAAAAATATATATTTGTAACACATATGCTCGTAAAATATCGCTTATTTCACCAATTTCAATATCGTAATGTATCTCATTACGCACATGTGCCGTAATGTAATATAAAACCTTTATCATCCGTATAAAAACGAACAGTACTTTTTTAAATCAAGGCAAAGAGTTTTTATGTAAAGTGCTCAACATTTTATAAATAAAATTAACTTTGTGAGATAATAAGAGATATGTGAGATTTGTTAGTAAAATGGCTGTTTTTGGTGCATTTGTCAAAACAAAAACAAACGCCGGTGTTCGCACTTCGTTATCTTCGTTACCATGAGTTTTTGACAGTAAAATTCTATCTACCCAGCTTAACTGAGTATCCACGAGGATTTTGCAGTGGTGTAGAATAAAAAAAGGCTTGATATGAGTGCTTTGGTAGCAATATCAAAGGTATTAGCCACAAATCGGTCCTCCCAGATACAAACGCGAAACCATTCAAGGGAATACTAGCTCTCGAAACGATTCGCATCACAGGTTTAACGATTAATGCCGACAAGGGGGTTTAGTTAGCCGAGCGTATTAGATTGGACTATACTGTACTGAACGTAAGTAAAGTAAACCTACCTGAGCGAAAGTCATCATCATCATCATCATATCAGCCGATGGACGTCCACTGCAGGACATAGGCCTTTTGTAAGGACTTCCAAACATCACGATACTGAGCCACCTGTATCTAGCAAATCCCTGCGACTCGCTTGATGTCGTCAGTCCACCTGGTGGGGGATCGACCAACACTGCGCTTACTAGTGCGGGGTCGCCATTACAACACTTTGGGACCCAAACAACATCGGCTCTTCGAAGTATGTACCATTGCCACTTCAGCTTCGCAACTCGTATCAAAACAACAGATGAGCCCAAAATAGATAACTTTGTGTTTTTTATTAGTTCAACAGTCTTATTTTCACTATCTTTGACGTGTGCTAGTTGACACATTGTGAGATTCTATGTAAGAATGTCATCCGGTGCTTACTGGTGGATATCACACAGTAAATGATATTTTGTCAATTGATTTGATGTTTATATTAATAGGTTGATATTAAAGACCAAAATAGTGATAGTTCAGCTGGAGTGTCTATCCATAGATATCCAATCTGCAGCGCAAACGGCAGCGAATACGTTTCATAAGTCGAGCCGTCATGCACGCAGTGACTAATACACGATCATTTAAAGTCGTGGGTGCTGCAGAAACGTGAGAATAATTGATCGTCAATGGCGTGCATTAGGATCCAAGATTAGGTATAATTTTTGAATTCGTCATTATAATACCAAACTTGCATCCTCATGAGAGTGTATCATAACTTACCAATTGCCATCAAATGAGATCATGGTTTAGCACTAATTCACTACTCTAACAATTTCGTGTGATAATTATTATTGATAGAAAAAAACTCCTTCCGTTGCTTACTTACTGATCATCAGTTATGTTCATGACTCGTGACTAATATGGTAATTAGTGCCAGTTAAAAGACAAAGCTGATATTACATACATAAAACATGGTCTCAGATGTAGAAAGAATAACAAACAAAAAGTTGTGTCCAAGCCGATTAAATGAGTAAATCAGGAAGATGTAATTGGGAAGGTGATAATTTTAGTTTTCATTACTTTGTCAGTATAATAATACGTTTCCGGTTGTTATATTAATGCGTAAAGCTAATGAGTAATTGGGAATTCATACTACTCACTTCGAATAACCAAAGATGTAATTAATAAGCGTAGATGCATAGTCTATGCCGTTCTTCGGCGGTACACAAGACTACCCGGTAATATTTCACTTGCAAACAGACTTGTTTCGGATCTGTAGTCTATAATATGTTAAACTACTTAGTATAATATAATATCATAACAAATTAATTTCGGAGAAATCCGTGAGTGAAATCCAAAATTACGAGTTCACACTATAATGCCATTTTTTGCATAGCGAAAGCCTGAACTGATAGGTACTTACGTACATCTATTTTATTTATTTAACTCTTATCAGTTATGTCTTTAGATATAGATTAATTCGCTTTTCATCATTATCATTATTTTAACGTTAGTTAAACGAAGACAGACAATACTAAACACTACTTATTATGAGTATTTTTAATAGGTTAGTATGATTAGTTACAAATAGGCAATCTCTAAATCTATGGTGCCAGCTGGTCTGGTCACTATTTTTTTATCAACCCTTTTGTTATACAGAATCTGATTTGTCAGCTGATATTACACAGTAGGTAAATGACACTTTGTCAATCGATTTGATGTTTATTTTATTAGGTTGATAATAAAGACCAAAATAGTGAACAGGCCCGCTGGCACAGATTTAGAGATTGCCTATTTTGTACCTACTCGTACTAACCTATTAAAAATAGTCATAATAGTCTTTAGAATTTTCTGTCCTTTAAGGATCGTTAAAATATGCTGGTAATGATAAAAGCGAATGTTATTCTTGATCATGCAAGAGAGTGCCTTTCATTCATAAGTTCAATAATGCCATTTCACCTGTCTATTTACACAACGTCATAGTATCACGGGGGCTATAAATCGTTGTGTAAGACCACAAAATATTACGCACAGTAAAAGACCGCTCGCATGGAAGTTTCAAGAACACGGTTATAAAATTTTACATATGTAATATAATAATTGTAAAAATTTTATTTTCACAAAGGCAAAGTTCGCATAACTTCCTACCTACTGTGACTCACATGCTAGTTCGGTTAGGTATGTTAAATGGGAACTAAAAATACGTGGTCTCACGAGGTCGAGGCCGTGGAGTCAACGCCACTGCCATTGCTCTGACCATGAAATATTATATTTTATTAACTAATTAATTTAGGATTATTATCGGCCAAATTACGACGGTACGCAGTGAGTGACCCCTCTGCATATAAGGCCGTGTGTTCGTTTTTCACAACTGGAAAATGTTCCTGTGATGAACATTGTGTTTTCTAGTGTTTAGTTTATGTGTTTTTATTAGGGATGATGACAGTTATTTAAATTGTATATAAGTTACGATTATGCTAGTAGTAAAGCAATTTTGTAACAGTAACAGGGTATTATCTGCAACCATTACTTTCGGAGCTACAGGGATTTAAAGGGTCAGATTTGCAGCGCTGCCGCGGATCTCTGAAAGATGCCGCATACAAAATGGTACGAATTAATGACGTCGTAGGTACATAATGATCGTTATATTTGTATGGCGGTTCAAACAAAATTACTAATATCTTTGTTATTTGTGCGTTTATGTTTCTAATAGCTAAAGCTGTATGATGTTTTATCTAATTACGAAAAAAGGTTTTTAATAGATTTTGAAATTTTATAATCGGGGATGTACTACCACCGCTGCAAGCAAGTTCGTTGATGACATTCCCATGATATGCGGGCGACTAGGGGAAAGACAGTGCGGGTGTGAAATCGTGCGTGCGGGGTAGTGAGGTGCGTCAGTCGTGGGTTTTTCATTCATCGCTATACGCCCCCCGGCCCGCTCCCGCACCGGGAGTGTTACGATCGAAGTTGCCAAGCTATAACTTCACAAATCCAGGCTACTATTAGGATTTTTCTTGTAAGAAAAATCCCAATAACCCATTTTTTTTTTGACCCGAGATTCGAACCCCGGACCTCATTGTCTGTAGCCGAACCAGCTTACCACAAGACCAATAAAGGCAATGGGACATACATGTATCGTATCATGTGTATTGTATATTCACCAAATTGACGTCTTCTCTCTAAATCTAAATGTTTCTCTAAAATTCCTTCAACTTTAGTTTTGCTTTTAGCAGATGAAATACCGACTTAATTAAGTGTTAAGTAACTTACTAGAGGGTAAATTAAGGGCATCTTTCATCTCAAATACCTAAATTAATAATTTAATAGTTTCGGCCCCAGTGAAAATTGTTTACTCCGGTACTAAGGAAAACACTTATAGATTTCGCAAACAAGGAATATAACGACCGGTCTTCCGATAAAATGCAAATTTTATTCTTAAACGCTAATTGAGTTAATTAAACATCCTCTTTTTTCTACCAATTAGCATCAATCGGTTTGAATCTGAAATTCTGAACCGATTCGGTTTTCGTTCTTAGCACTTTTTACTTCCCATGGTTTTAAATGGTGTTAATTATAAAGGAATGTAAGGCTACGGTGTCTTAGGTTAGAACTTAAGAAGCTGGGCCGCTCCTTGTATTAAGCAAGACACACCCGACTGTCTGGCAGTTCTGGGACACACCTGCTGTCTGCAGTTGTCTATTGCAAAACTTAAGATTGCATTATGATGTTGATTCCATTTGCATATTAATAGTAAGTACTTGTGAATGTGAGGTATTTATAAAAATTATCTATTTGTGCGTGTCTCATATGGTATATTGTTAGTGTAAATAAATAAATAATAAGTACGGTGTATTTTTTTTCTTTTTATAAGGTTAGTTTTTGATTCTAATTAAAGAAACAAAATTATCTAAGCGACGCTTTTGGTGGAGGAGCTGAAAATCCGACAAATACCTACCCTTTCAAAAAAAAACATTATTAGAAAAAAGTGTTGCCAAGGAATCATTCATCTTCCCTCGGCAGATTTTAATTACAATCCCTTGAATGTGTGCTGATTTATACAGCTACAAAACAATGATATAAGTAAAAATGCTAAAGATAATTTAGTAGACAGTTTATTGTCTTCTATGCTAATATCTAGGCAATATGAGTTTGTCGTAAATCAATGTTGTTTTAACAAACATACGGATTATGAACCGTAATAAACAATATTTTACTAAGTAAAGATACTTAACACTAAATTCGGTAATCAGACACCTGCTTGCTATGTGGCTTTAATTTTTCAAAGCCGCCGATTCAAACAGTCCAACCAATCCAACATTATAAATAGAATGCACGTGTGTAGTTTGCCTTAGGCTTTATACAGCGGTGTTGTAAGATTTTCGCAACGCTCTAGCGAAGGTATTCCAATAGAGTCAACTGATATAATAAATCTCCGCTAATTGGTCTTTTGCGATTTAGCTAATTTTAGCATTACATGTCTGTGTGTATGATATGATTAATATTATATTTTCGTGTATTACAGTGATATACTTCCCGATTCGTGAGTTGGTTAGTGAGTCAACTAGGTAGATACGTATAATTTAAACATAATATTTATTTGCTTCGTAAGTAATAACCTACTTGCCTTTTTATTTACCAACTATCCGACGCAACGCGGTTTCAACCGCGTAGTTCACGTTTTCATGAGAATATGGTGATAAAATATAGCCTATGACACTCACAAATAACGGGGCTTTCTAGTGATTTATCAAAATTGATTCAGTATAACAGAGATTACCCTCTACATCGCCACAAACTTTACCTCTTTATAGGTAATACTAGCTGACGCCACGCGGTTTCCTCCGCGTGGTTCCCGTTTCCGTAGGAGTACAGGGATAGTATATAGCCTATAGCCTTCGTCGATAAATGGGCTATCTAACACTGAAAGAATTTTACAAATCGGACCAGTAGTTCCTGAGATTAGCGCGTTCCACCAAACAAACAAACTCTTCAGCTTTATAATATTAGTATAGATTTTACTATCTGTAAAATGAATGCCTGTTAGACGAAACCAAACAGAAAACTTGGGTTTGATCCTATGATCCAGTAGTTCCTGAGATTAGCGCGTTCAATCAAAGAAACAAACAAACAAACTCTTCAGCTTTATGTATTAGTATAGAGTATATAGATTAGTATAGATAAAGCCAACTAGGTAAGTAAATTCTACAACCTACTTAATAATTTATTATGTTATAGATACCTATATTAGCGTCAGAGCAATGTAATTTGGGTCTAGACCAAGCTGTCTGAATATCTTTGTCTCGAGATGAAAGGTCATTGAACTAATACAAATAGATAGTTAGCCGCCTACCTACTTAGCTGTCTAATTAGAATAAACTTTTAGATTGCTACTCGAGTATTTTTAGTTCAAATTGAATTGAAAGTTTTAATTCACATTGAAGTCTTTAATAATAAAAAAAAATCAAAAATTATTGTAATAACTAGGTAGCTGTACCTACCTACACGAACGTCATATTTTTTTATAGCTAGTTACCCGCCCTGCGTCTGTATTCATGAGTTTGTTCCCTAGACGTGGCACTAAGTTTGTGATTGGTATTATGTATTAGGTACCGTACCTACTACCTAGGTGCTCACTAACGCCAGCCACACACGATCAAGTTTACCCTATATTTCTATATTCTTTTCACTGCCCACAGCCTAAGCGCTGCGTACTTGACGGTAAATTGATCGTGTGTGGTTGGCATTAAAATAAATCTGATTAATACCTAACTTCGTAGGTACTTATTTACGAGTAGAACTAACTTATGTACGTTTACTTAATATTAAGTACCTAGTTAAGTAGTGGCGTGTGTATGTATGTAATACTTAATAAATAGTTCCTCAACTATGACCATAATATTAATGAATATGTATAAAAAATTAAAAATGCATTTTATGACGTAAGTATTTCAATGTCACACATGCCATACAGCAAGCCTAACCGGATAGATTATTTATTATTATTATTATTATTTACAAGTTAGCCCTTGACTACAATCTCACCTGATGGTAAGTGATGATGCAGTCTAAGATGGAAGCGGGCTAACTTGTTAGGAGGAGGATGAAAATCCACACCCCTTTCGGTTTCTACACGGCATCGTACCGGAACGCTAAATCGCTTGGCGGTACGTCTTTGCCGGTAGGGTGGTAACTAGCCACGGCCGAAGCCTCCCACCAGCCAACATAAATAATACGATACGAGGATAGATAATACGATCTTTCTTAGAAATAAACAATCGAGGTACAATAACCAAAATGTTAATGAATACAATAAGAAAATGAAAACATCTTTCCGCTGCAGATTCCTGTTGCAATAAATGATTAAAAGAAATCACAAAATCACAGCCGGCCGCAGCCGGGTCCGCGAAAAGAAAAAAAAAACAAAAGAATTAGTAAGAAGTAAGAACTTACTCGCAAAATCGTAGCACAAATTGGCACTTTCCGTAACAAAATGTTAATTGTATTCGAATAAAGATCGCAATATCAATTAAAAATAGACACACACAAAAGAATTCGGATTTAAGGCACAGATAATCACTTGTTTATTTACGTTGTTTCGAAGTTAGTCCGTTGGTGAGGTTCACGCATGCGCAGTGCGTTCAATATGACGGTCAGCGCGCGACTGATATTTTCGAACGTCGAACGTTTCGGAACAGCCGGCAAACGTTTCGTACTGAATGAGCCAGAAAGAGAGCGAGTAGTGCAGAATGAGTGTGGCGTGCGTGAAACGAAATCCGCCGGTAGGGGTAAATCAATGGTGGTAGTTTTTAATGTGTCTGGGTTAACAAACCTTTTAAAAGTTTTAAACCTTTTACTAGTAATTATTTAAAAATAAACGTTACCTACCTGTACTACTTATTTTATACCAACTCAGCTCGTTATGATTATTTTTTTCGATCTATTGACTTTCAATTTGTGCTTAGGTAAAGTCGAAATAATTACCGACATTGGGACTTATTTACTTAATTTTTGAATGTAACTTCAGCCGTTCCATAGCTTTACCCAGACAAACAGACTGACAAAAAATAAAAAAGGTTTGACTGTATTTTGGTAACGGCTATATATTTTTATCTATGCACTTGAGAAAACGCAATATTTTGAAGTTATTTTTGATAATGAGTCATAAGTCTTATTATTAATTACTTATAATATAATATGTAAGTATAAATAAAATTAATATTAGTGTTTAAAAAAACCTTATTTAAAACGGAAAGACTAGCAAATAGGAGTAGATTTTTTCTTCCACCTAGAAGTGTAACGTACCGTTAAGAAAGCAAATGTCAAAAGAAAATGAGAACATATTAAACAGAGCATAAAAGTATTTTAAAAAATCTGCGATGAAATAGAAAACTCTAGTGAGGGCTGTCTGACAAAAGTCCTTGAAGGAAATTTCATAAAATCCACGTTTCGGGGGTTTTTTTACATTATGTGCGATAGTCACAAATTATATCAAGTAATTTAAAAAGTTAGTTTACCTATTTAGACATCAAATTATTCTTTTATGCCCTATCTATATCTAACTTTACTTAAAGTTAAAGTTTAATTCATGTTTTCAATTCGTTTATTGAGCCTTCCTTCCCGGTCTCAATGTCACGATTTCCAGACTCCCACTTTGATTAGAATTTAGATTCCTCTAATTATCATGTTATGATATATACCTATTATACTACAGCCCTACTTGATGTGTACTGTTTGCCTACAAACAAATTAAAGTTACTTAAATGTTGAAATACTTTTTATTCGTCTGCTGAGACAAGATAGCATAATATGTGAATTAAAACTTGACTCTCAGGGTTTGAACTCGTTGGGAAGTAAAACCGCCATGCTCATATCTGCTGCCGGGTAGTAGTAATGTTGAACTTAATCCCAGCATGTCTTGCAAATTATTTCCATTTCTTTCTTGCGGGCTGTTTTCAGTAGAATCTGTCTTCCAAAGCCTCGAGTCACTCATTGAGCGATGGAGCGAGCTATGCTTGGAGTATTTCTGCGTGATCAAATCAGAAATATGGTCCTTCGCTGAAGAACTTAGGTCACCGACGCAGCTGAATGAGTTGCGAAGCTGAAATGGTCATAGTCGAGAAGTCGAGTGGCATATGTTGAGCTGTAGGTAAATTCTTTTTTATAAGGGTTACAGTTACCTACTATCTGTGACCCTTACATTTAAAAAAAATATCTTCTTCTTTCCAAGGTGCTAGAATGGCGGCCTCACTCACACCAAAAAGCGCAGTTTTGTAAAATGTACTTAGATCCCATGTGTGACATAATACAAACTAACTAACTTTGTAAATTTATGGACTTGTTTACACATTCTAAAGCAGTGGTTTTCAAAGTTGTTCACGATTAGATGCTAATATTTTATACATCAAATTAACGCCTTTTGGTAGTATGTATTTGGTAACTAGCTAAGCAACCAACAAACCAAGTTATATGAGCACCTACCAATTTGAGTATTTGTGATTCTTTCATTAGCTATACATACACATAATTTATGTGTCTAAAATTATTCAACATGTTTTATTAAGCAAAATGTTTGTTACATCTGCAATTTGTTTCTATCGTTCTACCAATTAAGAATATAACTATCATGGATGATGACCCATGTAGTATGTGGCATGGAAAACTAAAGCTGGAAGTCAGTCCATAACTTCGCAGTCGCAAAACGTTTTGTACGAGTCCAAGGGTTGTCAAAGAATGAAGATTACTGCGATGCTCTGGCAGCGAAACCAATGATGCCTAGTCATATGTCATATGTATGATCATGATCATAATATCCACAACCCTAAACGGATGACGTACCTATATAACTATAAGTAATGAAACTATACAAGTAACTACGTAATTTATTTTTGAACACTCAAACAGGACGCTTTTCCTGAATATTTTTTATTAAAATCATCCCTATCGCTTAGAACGTAAAGTTCAATTTGCTTTGAACGGCCTCCTGTAATAAACGTTTTGTTCTTACAAAGGTGTGGGGTAGCTCTTTTATTTTTCAAACAGGATATCCTGGGCAGCGCGACGGTTTCCGAGCATACGGTTCATTACGTGTCTGTGCTATAAAAAACCCCGCACGTGTTCCCGAGTGGGGGTAAAAAAGCGCGTAGTCTCACTCTGCTTCTGTGAAAGAGATTCTTTTTTCAATTCGGGGAGGAAAAAATCCCTTTGGACTTTGGGATTTTCGAATAGCACGGACTAAAATAACACAATTCGAACTTAGGTTGACAGACATACTTGATACCTGAATTTTCTGTGTGAAGTCTATCTATTGGGCTAGCGTTGTGGACTATTAGCCTAACCCCACTCAAACGAAAATGAGTTGATGACGTTTCTCAACAGATTAAAATTTTTCTAAATTATTAACTCTGGTCTGGTCTAGAGGGAGGCATCGGCTGTATGGCTGAACCTGCGGTAGGAACATGGTCTGACAAACGTTTAGCTTTTTTAATCATCATCATTATCATTAACAACCCATATTCGGTTCACTATTGAGCATGACTCTCCTCTCAGAATGAGAGGGGTTAGACCAATAGTCTACCACGCTGGCCCAGTGCGGATTGACAGACTTCACACACGTAGAAAATTAAAATTCCCAGGTATGCAGGTTTTCTCACGATGTTTTTCCTTCACCGTTTGAGACACGTGATATTAAATTTCTTTTTTAATCACTTGGAGTAAAATCCATTAATAAGAAGGTAGTAAAAGTCATAAAACTCAAGTATGGCCAGTAGCATTCCTAAAGGGCACTTTAGAACCCTCTCACAGCTCATAATTGAATTTGGAGTGGCGAAGGGCTATCTTTTTGTCACTTCAAGTGTTGTCTCTAGCTCCTTACTACCCGCTGCTATTTTTTCAATAAAAACGTCCTTCACTCAAGAATGATTTCTAAAGATATTTACAATACGTATCTCTGGCTCTACCTGCTCTAATAGAAGATATTTTTACGATTTTGTTTTATTATTAAGGTAAAAGATGGTGTAAATTATTACATTAAAATACTCGTATATCCAACCTTCCGTGTCAGTGGATATGACCTCTGCCTCCGATTCCGGGGGGTGTGTGTGTGTGTAAGGGCATGCACCTCCAACTTTTCAGTTGTGTGCATTTTAAGAAATTAAATATCACGTGTCTCAAACAGTGAAGGAAAACATCGTGAGGAAACCTGCGTATCAGAGAATTTTCTTAATTCTCTGCGTGTGTGAAGTCTGCCAATCCGCATTGGGCCGGCGTGGTGGACTATTGGCATAACCCCTCTCACTTTGAGAGGAGACTCGAGCTCAGCAGTTGATAACGACGAAATACTCCCGAAAAACATTACCTCCAGTTGGTTAAAAAATATATTATCCATTAAACACACTCAGTCACAAATTGCAGATGGCTCGTATCTATCCGCCGTTTCCCAAGAATTCTTTACTCGCCTTCCCATTCAAAGGAATTCAATGAATGAAAGATGCCAGGACGAAGTGATGGGCAGGTAACAATGCCTTTACGTAAGATTCGCCGACTTTGGGATTTTGGGTCCTCAATTTCTTTTTTGCTATAAGTAGGTATAACTTGCTTAATAATAATAATAACTTTGCGGTTGCGTAGATACCGTTCCTGTGGGAATCGTCATTATAAGCATATTCTATCAGTTTGGCCTTCCTAATGCTAACGGATTGACAGCTGATAAAACTGATCGTTTGTTGGTCGATTAAAATGAGATTACTTGATCGTCAGTGGCTGACATTATAGGAGAGAAAATATGGAACTTATTAAGCTCTAACCCCTCTCATTCTTAGAGGAGACTCAAGCTCAGCAGTGAGCCGTATATGGGTTGACAATGATGATGATGATGAAGTTTATAATAAATGAAATACCTAACAATCTAACTAGAACTAGAATTAATCAAAATTAAACTATGATAATTAGGAACCCATAAATAATACCATAAATTGTCATACTCATTCATTTTCGGCGTGAATACAATGGTACCATAAAAGAAAGGCGTACACAAAACATTATCTTTACAAAAGGTTACAGTATTATACGTCACTACTCTTATAACAATAAACATAATTAATAACAAGTACGTACTACAACATAAACAATAGCTTCACACAATAATTTGTACAACAAAAGGTTGGAGTACCTGAACCACCCGCAGACCGTATAAAAAAATGCCTTAGACTGATAACTTATAGACCCGCAACACCTAACATTTTTTACTCCAAACGTAAGCCACTTCTGTGCGTATTGTGAGCGTAAGAGCTAACTTACCGGACTCTGTGGACTTAACAGACACATGTTCAATCTTAACCTACGAGACACAGATCTGTGCAGACTCTGTCTAGAGGCAGAGGAAACACCTATGCACATCTTATGCAATTGCCCAGCTCTAATACATAAACGTAACCTCCACTTAGTCATTTCACAGTAAACTTGGAGGAGGTAAAACACATCCCAGCCAAGAAACTGCTGCTGTACCTGGCGGCAACCAGTATTAGAGGGGAAATTTAGTCAGTAACGATCACAATATATCGGTAACGGTCAACCTGCAGAGCCGCAACATCAAGAAGAAGAAGCAAAAGAAGAATAGCGTAAGAGCTAACCTAATTTCACTCGCAGACACGCACACAAGCGTACTTATCGTAGTGTAGCGATTCGTCAAGGGCTCCCATTTCGGGGCACATAAGACGGCTAACGAATTCTTCGACTACACACTATCTATGTGTTATAAATCTATGGCCTTAGTTTATAAAAAGACACCCGCCACCACGTCTGAGTAAAAAATTCTTTTACGTATATCTAACTACTAATATTATAACACTGAACAGTTTATTTAAAGGCGCAAAATTTTAGAAAGTACAACTTAAAAGTCGCATTGAATCAATCAAGTTGAATTTTGTTGTAGGTACCTAATGGTAAATGAAAACTTGAACCAGAACATGACCAGGCACAGTCAAAGAGAAGGATTGAGATAGGTGTTGAAAAATTGTATGGAATGTCCTTGATTATAACATAATAATTGTCGTTAGAATGTAAAATGTAATGGAGATAAAAAGAGGATGAAACTGAAAGCTTGTTCGAAGTCGCGGGCGTTTGCTAGTTCGCTATATACACGATAATTTGTATACACGAGTGGAACTGCTGGGCATAATGGGTAATTAAATAACTTAGCGCCTGCTAAAATATAATACTAAATGTTGGGTCGACCGTTAAAAACGCAAAACAAATGCCAGGCGTTTTGTTACAATTCGTTCGCACAAAACCACCATTTAAAAAGCTGAACACGTACTACCTAATTTTCAAATTGCTCGTGAAGCTGATAGTAACTTAGAGGGGTCGTAAAAGTTTTATTCCCTCGAATTTAAGAATAGGGTGACTATTTAAATTTGCCATTTTATAGCCTAAAATAAATACATACCTAATAAAGGATAGGGAGAATGATCTCAAACATTAAAGATAAAATATAAACACTGCTAGGTATTAGGATAAACATTGATTAATCTTTTGTAGTTTTTTTTCAAGTTCTAAAACTTAGGTAGGTATATTCTGTATTTAAATTGGAGAAATTTCTCAATTCTCTTCGTATGTGTCAATTGGGCCAGTCTGGTGGACTATTAGGGTTTTTATTTTTTTTTATTTTTTACAAGTTAACCCTTGACTACAATCTCACCTGATGGTAAGTGATGATGCAGTCTAAGATGGAAGCGGGCTAACTTGTTAGGAGGAGGATGAAAATCCACACCCCTTTCGGTTTTTACACGGCATCGTACCGGAACGCTAAATCGCTTGGCGGTACGTCTTTGCCGGTAGGGTGGTAACTAGCCACGTCCGAAGCCTCCCACCAGCCAGACCTGGACAAATTAAGAAAATCTCAATCTGCCCAGCCGGTGATCGAACCCAGGACCTCCGTTTTGTAAATCCACCGCGCATACCACTACGCCACGGAGGCCGCTCAACAGTAAGGCGAATAAGGGTCGTTAATGATGATGACATAGTACTTCGTCGTTATCAACCCATATTCGGCTCACTGCTGAGCTTGAATCTCCTCTTAGAATGAGAGGGGTTAGGCCTTAGTCCACTACGCTGGCCCAAGTCGGATTGGCAGACTTCACACACGCAGAGAATTAAGAAAATTCTGTGAAAATGCCAGTTTCCTCACGATGTTTTCCATCACCGTTTGAGACACGTAATATTTTATTTCTTAAAATGCACCACAACTGAAAAGTTAAAGGTGCATGCCCCGGACCGGATTTAAATCCACAAAGTGCTTAAGTTGGAGGAAAACTTGTAGAAACAGA
Source organism: Bicyclus anynana (assembly GCF_947172395.1). Lineage (NCBI taxonomy): Eukaryota > Metazoa > Arthropoda > Insecta > Lepidoptera > Nymphalidae > Bicyclus > Bicyclus anynana. Next base: position 8,985,213 of record NC_069101.1, read on the forward strand.
GTACCAATTTCTCATTTTTACGGAACCTTAAAAATGGATACGGTTCGTAATAATTCCTACCTACCTCCTCTTTAACAGTCAACCACAAGTTAGTCCACAGGGAAATCAGGAGTATAATTTTTCGTATTTGGATGAACCGATATTTTATCGTCTAAAAAGTTTCGAAGTAGGTACAAATACAATTTTGGCTATATTTCATAATAATAATATTTTCCAGTCAGTTCAGTTAAGTTATCTATGAGTAGGTAGTATGTTTATTTAATTAGAAATTGCTTCTAATTGTAATCCCTAAAATGCATCCGTGTAATCTTAACATTATTGTATTCAGTGTATTGATTTTTTTTATTGGTTTGTTAAACTGGCATGACTTAACCTAACATATATCAAAAATAGCTTATACTCATCCTCATGTAATTGTACCTTCTTGAAGCAAACACATGCTTACATTGGGTACATAAGACATTTTCCACATTATGATAATCTGGTGAAAACATAAAAGGAAAGAGAATCAAAGACCATTGCTCACAAGAGTATACCTACCCACCGCCACGTAGAATGCTTTTTTTTTAAAGAATATTTGCCATAAATCTTCAGAATCTACTCAAACATCTAGCGGATGCGACTTCTATTTTATATTTTATATTATGTACATAATAATTATATCAGAAGACACGGTGAGCATATAGTCCAGGATCCGTAGAACATTTTTTACAACTGATTATAATCAAGTTAATGTTTCGTGAGAAGCTTCATCAATGAGACAATCAACTTTTTTTTTCTCTCCGATATTCTTGATTCTGGTAGCTAACTGAGTTACCAGGAAATAAAAATTTTTAGGCGTCGGAACGAGTACCACGCAATTTGTAGGACATTGAGGCTGTAAAGTTATTGTATTGTAACCTCGTTATTGATACAAGTTGGGAGGAGGGTAGTTTTATCATAGATAATTTTTAGATATGATAAAAAAAGATTTTAGATATGGATATTGCGAGCCACCTACATATATACTCAAATAGAACCTTTTTCTTTAAGCTAGAAACTTATATGCCTTCTAAGAAATACCTATCTCTTTTCTATCGACAGTTTTATAAAGAGGTTTCTCAGACACCCTTTGTGAATAAGTACGTTAGTCTATCAAAAGAAATCAATATGGCGTCTCAATAAAATTCTACACTTCTTACTTATATAGATTCTTTGATTTGCCCTTGGATGAGTAGAGATTTGAAAAACTGCGATTTACATTGGCAGATAAATCAATTCTGCAGTTTATTTCAAACTAGTGGGCGCCCGCGACTTCGTCCGCGTGGAATTTAGTTTTTCAGAAATTCCTCGGGAACCATGGATTTTCCGGGAAAAAAAGTAGTCTATGTGCTATTCCAGACTATAATAAATCTTAATACCAAATTTCAGCTAATTCGGTTCAGTAGTTGAGGCGTGAAAAAGTAACAAACATTCATATCATCAAAATCATCAGTTTTCGCAAATCTCGGGAAACCATGGATTTTTTCGAGATAAAAAGTAGCCTATGTGTTAATCCAGAGTAAAATCTATTTCCATTCCAAATTTCACCCAAATCGCGTCAGTAGTAGCGGCGTTAAAGAGTAACAAACATCCAAACATCCATACAAACTTTCGCGTTTATAATATTATAGTACGATTGTTTTTTTTTTTCTTTCGCTAACTGTTTCGTTATGTTTAATGTATTTTCTGATAAGCTAGCTTGGCTGCAATTATGTCTGATGGTAAGCTATGGTGCAACCAATGGTAGAACATATTTGCTTAAAAAGATAATTTTTTGACTTGAAAACAGCTTCAATAAAATAGAAAGTAATTTATACTAAAATCTTCCCTACATCTTAATATACCGTAACTACCTAAATATACGGTGTACCGTAAATATTACGACATACATTAAACTGCATTGAAGGTAGGGATTTTTGTATTTTTTGTATAAAACAACCGTAAAATTTCGGCTAACATATATTGCGTTATCTATTAGGACTTGATGTCAGCTATCACCCTGTAAAGTATGTCGTAATATTTATAGGACATCCTGTATAAATGCGACAGTCCATTCATCACGAAATCTCGAAAACCTTGAAGTACAAAAATAAAATTTGGCAGGGAGGTAGTCTATAGTTAGTAGGTATCTGCTAAGAACGGATTTTGCGATAGGGCCGGATTAAGGAGGTTTGAGGGCGGACGAAGTCGCGGCCGTCCGCTAGTTTTGAATAAGTAACAAAAAGATGGACCCATTCAAATCATGATAAACAACGAAATTCCCATTGAAATCACAAAAGGATTTTTTTAATTGCCCAGTGGAGTGCGTGATAGCCCAGTGGATATGATCTTTGCCTCCGATTCCGTAGCGTGTGATTGTGTGGTATGGTGTGTGTGAGGTGTGATTCACCTCCAAGTTTTCAGTAGATTTCAGTGCATTTTAAGAAATTATAAAAATCACGTGTCTCAAACGGTGAAAAACAATCTGCATACCAGAGAATTTTCTTCATTCTCTGCGTATGTGAAGTCTGCTAATCTGCCTTGGGCTAGCGTGGTGGCCTAACCCTTCTCATTCGAGGAGACTCGAGCTCAGCAGTGAGCCGTATGTGGGTTGTTAACGAATCGATGCTGATAAATGTGATTCAGGCATTATTTACCAACTTTTCAGCATAATAACTGTCACAAGTAGATAAGCATAACTTTTCTTACTCCTTAATGAGACGTGCTCATGTCTTATGCTTTATATTCTTGTCTCGGAGTAAACTTTACATCAACTTTGTGTTCATTTTCCACGTTATCTGCTTTATTATAAAGTGTATGACGTATTAATTAATGTAACACGTACTTCCCACTTAAATTACTCCGAACACGGGAGAAAGTTTTCGAAGCTCAACGTAAACTCAAAAATGTACCTTAGTTATGCTGATAAGTTATGAAACTTTGAATTTACAATGGATTTAAATATTTCCTTTGAGTAATGGTAATTGGAACACTCGGTTCTTGTGACGTTGGAACCTCGTACTTTTAATTTTAATATCGTTTGTAACTCTCCCTATTAGATATATCGCTTCGTTTATATTAATATACATATATACATAGGTAACTACGGTAGACAATTATGGAGTTTGGACTGTGGTGGCTTTGAGAGGTAGCAGGTTTCAGGGGTCCAGACCTTCAACCATCCAAATGTAAAACGAATTTTTGTATTTTCCTTAGCATGATACGAAATCATATAAGAAATTAGATATTATGTTCCCAGTCCGAAAGCTTTTAGCGTTAACATTTTATAGTCTCGAGCAAAGAAGGAAAGGAGCAAAGCAAAAAACAAAGGGCCTGGGGATTGAATACATGATATCTCATGATATTTCGTAGAAAATATCAAAAAATACGTTTCATACTTCGATGGTCGAGTGTCTGGAAAAAAAAATTTCGAAGCCTATGGTAGACCTGTGGGTTGACTTTCTTTCATCACACTTATATTATAAAGGCGAAAGTTTGTGTGTGTGTGAAAGTGCGTGTGTATGTGTGTATATTTGTTCCTTTGCGTTGCGGTTACTGAACGTTATGGCTGAAATTTGGAATGGAAATAGATTTAACTCTAGATTAACACATAGGCTACTTTTCATTCAGGAAAAATCCATGGTTCCCGCGAGATTTGTGAAAAACTGATTTTATTAGACTTACACTTCATAATATAAGGTTTGTCTGGCTGACGCAGGCCGTCGCTCTGCAAGTCGTTATGTAATGAATGACCCAACTTTTTTCAGTAAACAAACATGTACAAAGTAACTATTTGCTTTGACAATAATTAGAAATACAAACGCGCTGTTTGTTTTGTTTGACGCGGATTAATAAAGGTAACCGACAGCTCTGTGTTAGCTTTGGGGCAGCAGGTGGGTAAACAATGTTTAACATATTATTAGCATAGCTCGTTATGTCGTAACAGCTACGTTGGCCCAGTTGTTAGTATGGGGGGTATTGGACCTAGTGACCTTGGGTCAGTGGCGTAGCTAGGCATGGGCAAAGTGGACGGCTGCCTACTGCCCCCCACCCAAAGGGGCCTTACGGAGCCACAAGACCCCCGCGAGGTCCCTACGACATCACAAAACCTGTTCATAATATTAGTATAATTATATAATATTCTCTTTCAGCACATCTATATTTCTCCCACTATCATGCGAGTATTATATTATGAGTAAGTGTATAATTGATATAAACGGCTTTAATTAACAAAGCACTACATGTATCTGAAGGAGAAACTCTCGTTTCTTTGACGTTTTTTTTTAATTCTTTACAAGTTAGCCCTTGACTATAATCTTACCGGTGATGATGCAGTCTAAGATGGAAGCGGGCTAACTTATTAGGAGGAAGATGAAAATCCACACTCCTTTCGGTTTCTACACGACATCATACCGGAACGCTAAATCGCTTGGCGGTACGTCTTTGTCAGTAGGGTGGTAACTAACCACCAGACAGACCTGAACCAATTAAGAAAAACTCAATCGGCCTTGCCGGGGATCGAACCAAGGACCTCCATCTAGTAAATTCACCGCGCAAAAAACGCGTTCAAACAAAACAGAGCTATCAAATTCGGACAAATGAGAACCTGGTCTATTTTTTCGTCGGTTAAAAAAGGGGTCTCGCAGATTCGCCACTGCCTTGGGTTCAAGTACTGAATAGCAAGTTCTGGGTTTTTCTATCTTCCAAGAAATTTTTGGTATGCCGACTTTCCAAGTACGATCGTCGACCTTCGTGCCTTCGACAGCAGTTTAAACTATCGGTTCCGGGCATAACACATTCTGATTGTTATACAGTCCAACATTGACAGCTCGCCAACGCTTATTGAAGAAGTGAGGTAGAATTAAGCTCTAATTCAATCTCTTCTGTAGGAGAGAACCTGTGACCTGTACAAAGTAACTAATTGCTTTGACAGTCAGAATTACAAACGCTTTGTTAGTTTTGTTATATAGTGAGCTATTTTTAAAAAAAAAGAATATCAGTTTGTTTAACTATGACCAATATTCCTCTTCCCCTTTAATTACTCATAAAGACTGAGGTTGTGGGTAGGACAATAATCCAATGGTCAGCAATATAACCCAATACAAGACCTTTCTTCTTAACCGTAAGGCTATTGAGGCTTAAACTGAATTAAAACACTTTGATAATAATGACGAGTTACGCCCTTAAAATTTGGTGATAAAAGCCCAGTTAAACCCGATGGTGCGGTTAAATATACGCGGAAAAGCCACAACTTAAGATTTTATTAATTACGGGTTAAAATATAATTGCACTCACCTAAGTGACTATGCATTAATTTGTGTGCCAAATTTAAAGGGATCTTCTTTTCTTGTCTACGGAACTTTTCTCGTGTTCACCATTGCTGAAGGTCGTGTGGGTAATACAGTGTCTTTGTTGGGAACTTTTCTCGTGTTCTCCATTGCTGAAGGTCGTGTGGGTAATCCAGTGTCTTTGTTGGGAACTTTTTTCGTGTTCTCCATTGCTGAAGGTCGTGTCGGTAATCCAGTGTCTTTGTTGGGAACTTTTCTCGTGGTCTCCATTGCTGAAGGTCGTGTCGATAATCCAGTTTATTTTTTGCTTTCTTTATAATTTTCTACACAGTCGGGTCACTGACCGTCCCATTTGTCTACGTGGTCATACCAGCAGCTAGGTGTTTGACCGCACGGTCTTTTGACTTTCATCATCTTTCCCACAACTATGCGTTTGTCAGAGTTATTTTAAAGGCGGACCACCTTCCCAAGCCACTAGAGTCCAAACTCCATAACTGGCTACGGTACATTATGTTCATTTAATGTATAGGCTGACAAACCTTCAGCCTATACGTGACGGGTAGCAGCGATAGTGACTGTACTATCATTTTTCGGTTTAAGAAACACCTCGAGCAGGTCCCAGGACTTACCTTGGGTGTAGGTTTAAGGGATCCCTTTAGAATGCATTAACACTCACCTCCCCGAAATGCCAACATTAAACAATTTATGATCAGTAATAATCCCACCACAAAACATTAGTGCACTAAATCACTAACGCGAGTAGCAGTGTGACGGCGTTCACGCTGCCTAACAAACAACTGAAATCATATCATCAAATACCCTTTTATTAATACTATCACTGTCGTAACAACTACATACAAATACCTCCGATTTTGTAATAAACTAATAATAAAAATAATAAATGAAAATACAACCCTTACTCGAGAACCTTGTAAAAGTATGTCTGGCTATCGCAGCCTCTTAGTCCAAATATTAATTTACTGACCCGCATTAATAAAATTGGCAACTAACGTTTCCCAAATAGCCATTGAATAATAGTACCTATATTTAGCTTCATGAGGTGCAATTCACTGCATCACAGATTTTGCGTTAAATTTTTTTGTGTCACCTGAATATAAAATATATTCATCTCTGTTCAACTGATATCGGGGTGCACCAATTAACCTATTCACATAATATACTCATCTGTAACATATAACTAATTGGATATTATTCGAGTATTGATAACATTCTTCAAGTAGCGAATTTTCCGATGGAATGCTTTTTTTAATGGGTTTATTTTTTCAAATGTTAAGGTTCGTCGTCGTTATCAACCCATATTCGGCTCACAGCTGACTTCTCTCAGAATGAGAGGGGTTATATACAGTCCACCACGCTGGCCCAATGCGGATTGGCAGATTACACACACGCAGAGGATTAAGAAAATTCTCTGGTATGCAGGTTTCCTCACGATGTTTTCCTTTAGTGAGACACATGATATTTAATTTCTTAAAATGCACACAACTGTTGGAGGTGCATTCCCGGATTCGAACTCACACCCTCCGGAATTGGAGGCAGAGGTCATATCCGCTGGGCTATCACGGCTTGTAAATATAAAGGTTAGATAATCTTAATTTAAGGCTGTGAATGATTTGAACTCTTTGAAGTTGTTAATGAATTTGGGTGCAAAATTGTCTTTTCACACGATTACGCAATTAATTTCGCTATTTTTGTTTTTGTATGCGAGAGAGGACGAGGTGGATCGCCCGGACCGTTGTCATGGCAACGGGGGGCGCAGTCGGCGCGCGCCGCATCCCAGCGCCAGAACTGTGACCGCCGGCGGAGCGGACGCTGTGTCGTACCGTCCCGAACCGTTTCTCGACGTAACTGGTACGTTCCGTGCGTCATGCGTACCGTTTGACAGGTCGCTGGTACCACGCCGCGGTACGGTAACTCTTGGAGTGTTCAAGTGTTAGTGTGTGTGTGGATGCAGTAGCGGGCGTGCAATGTCGCGGGGTGGTGGGACGGCGTGACCGGGCCACGGTGCGGGGAGGGGCGCTTTACGCCTGATATCATGCCTTTCGAATTGAGACCAGGTAAGCCTTACCCGTTTACCAGCTTATGAATGGGTCTGTGTTTCAGCTAATTTGCTAACTGGGTAGCGTTGGGCATTCTAAGTCGTGTCTCTACGTTACTATTGATGTTATTGATGTGTACTTACTCTAATATTCACTGTGGTTTAATTGTCTATGCAACCAAAATAAAACATTTAGGTTATGTACATTGCTTAGATCCATTTATTTATCTATAAGACCTGCGCAATTTTTTGTTGACAACAAAAAGCTCGATTTCATTTCTATTGGAGTTCAAATGCACTAGAAAAGCTATTTATGGGAAATTCGGGCTTTAATAGTCGTTTGATTTTCAAAAAAAGAACATCCTGTATAATTATACAGCCAACATTTTCAGTGACTAAAGTTATAGGTCACTGAAAAACAAAAGTATTAGCATTAACTTTCTTTGTTAAACGGCTGTGAGACCCACGTGGTTATGATTTCTTGTTTTATATTATAAAAACAGCTGTTTATTGCTATAATTAATAGTGAATAAAACTGTAGGACTAATAGTTACTGAAAAAAATTGAAAGGATATTTGATACCTATTATGTGCTTGCTATACCTATGTTTGTAGAACTTACATGGTAATCATTCTCTTGGATTATAATTCCAATATAATTTTCGGTGAGTAAATATTTCAAGGGCCCCATTTTTTCAGGAAAATATTATTATTAGATAATTTAACAATTTTTTTTCTTATGCGACTGTCAAATCCACATGTTTATACCTCTTTTTCAATATAGTGGCTGATGCTTAACACGTTCGCTGCGGCACTGATTTTTCTGTACTTTCCCCTGGTGCGGTACGAGGTTTTTTGACCTCGTACTAAAACTTTCTGTGGTGCGGAACGAGGTTTATCGACCTCGTAACTCTTGAAGATGCTAAAATACTTTTCTGCTGCTGCGGTACGAGGTCAATTGACCTCTTTCAGCGAACATGTTAAGGGTTATGAGGATAACTTGGATGTTGATGTGAAAAAGCTGCCATAGTTACCCTCTCTCCATGATGGATCGTTGTTACTACATATTTGCTTTATCTTTTTACTATATTCTTGAAGTTGAAGCTACTTGAGATTATATTATTGTGATGTATATGTATAATTATGTATAAATCCAGCAGGCTGGGTTTCAGTGGTATATGGTCATTGTAAACTTGGAAAGAATATTTACATTACGTTATTTAAATAGTTTTCTTCGTTTTATTTTGCGAATAAAGCCCAATGCAATGATTTTGTTGCATTGTAAGGCGTTGCATAAAAAAACCCTTTCAAATTACTGAAAATAATATCAAAAAGCTATATATTGTTAGTCAATTGAATGTAACAATCTGCTAAAAGTCAGCCAATCCGCATTACTATACGCATACAACTATTTGGCCTAACCTTTCTCATTCTGAGAGGAGACTCGAGCTTACTTTGAATAATGGTTATCTGTAATTTTTTTTTATTCTTTGCCCTTGACTATAACAATCTCACCTGATGGTAAGTGATGATTATTAGACAGTCTTTCTGTGTATTTATGATGGTACAATTTATACAAAAGAATTATTAATTAATACAGAGATATTCATCATTCATCATCATTATCAGCCGATGGACGTTCACAGCTGGACATAGGCCTCTTGCATGGACTTCCAAACATAACGGTCTCGAGCCGCCAGCATCCAGCGGCTCCCCGCAACCCGCTTGGGTCGACCAACGCTGCGCTTTCCGGTGCGGGGTCGCCAATCCAGCACCTTATAGAGATATATTACACATATTGTCGATTTTCTACTTCCAACATGTTTATTCCTTTACGCTGTGGAATCCGAGATCTGTTGTAAATATTTATAGAGCCTTAAATTTTAAAACACTGAAGACTTTCGTTGACTGGAAGTATTAAATATTGACGAAGGAACCTTTTGGTGTACTTATTTGGAAACTTACCACACTTGGATAATGGTTTACGATCTGTATGATGAAGATGTTACGTGTGATATCATATTTATTTATTTATTTAAACAGGAATGCAATTTATGCACACAAAATAATTTATATAGTATGATATAAAATATAATTTTCACACTTTTCACACTCCTGTCTATCAGATTGTAAATAAAATAAAATTGTTATTAGAATAGATTTTATGTATATGACATTTTTAATTTTGTTTTTTGAATAGTTCATTTTGATTGTTATTATTATTATTATTATTTTTGTTTTGTGTATTTTAATTGTTGACTATTATTATTAATTTATTTGAATTGTTTAATTTTAATGTATTTGAATTGGTTAATATTAATTTATTCTTAATTTTTAATTTGATTGAATTTGAATGTATTATTTTTAATTTTTAATTTGTTTGAATTTGAATTTATTATTTTTAATTTATTATTTTTGCTTAATATTCATTTTGTAATTTAAGATTTATTGTAGTAATTATTATTCCTGATTGCTCGAGAAACGAATTGGGAAACTGTAATGTTTCTCTGGGCACTTGTTATGTATATAAATAAATAAATAAATAAATAATGGAAAAACAGATTTAAAACATAAACATCCTGGTTTGTAGACACAGAAATACTTAGGCAAAACAAAACACACTATAAAATAATATAAACTACAATGGGGATGATGACTAGGTTTGAATATATTGATTTTTATGATACATTCGGGTAAATAAGGTCAATGTTAACTAATTTATACATAAAAAGCAAAGATTGACTAGATATTTGCAAAATAAATAAGATTATAAAATTTCAAAATCTACTAAAAATGTTTTATCGTAATTAGATGAAAATTCATACAGTTTTACCTTCCTTACATTAAATGTGACATTTTTCAATAAATGAACTATAAACATAAACGCAGAAATAACAAAGATATTAGTAATTTTGATTAGTAATTTTGTTTAAATGCCCATACAAATCTAACGATCATTAATTGCCTAAGTTCGTATCACTTTGTATGGGGCGTTTTTCAGGGATCCGCGGCAGCGCCGCAAATCTGACCCTTTAAATCCCTGTAGCTCCGAAAGTAATGATCGCAAATACCTTGTTACTTTTACAAAATTGCTTTACTATTTGCGTACTCTTAATTTATGTACAATTTAAAAAACTGTCATCACCCCTATTACAATTAACACAAAAAAATAAAGAAAGCAATAATGAACAAAGAAGAAAGAGCTAATTAATAGTAAAATAAAGTAAAGTACCTACACTTAATCTTCAACTTCCCTGCGCAGGGAGTTGATAACGTTACGACGGAAGCATGTCGTTTTAGAATTAAAAAGTTTGATGTCTTGATTATTTTGATGCAGAGAATTAAATAGGCTACAAATTCGATTAATGGAGGAATGGCTAGCAACTTTAGTACGGCAGCAAGGTGCAACCATAGGTATGTTAGAGTAGGCTATTTTGGGAAGTAAATTATATCTATTTTCGTAATTAATAACTTTACCTACATATATAATATACAAAAAAAAAATTCTTTCATTATTTCTCTTTTTTTTTTAATTTTTTAACCATGTTAATAAAATACAAAATATAATATATAACACTATTTAAAAAATTATAAAAAAAATATTCAACACTTGACATTTGAGTGGTCCAGGTGAGGTATCTTCTCACAGTAGGTAAGTTTCAAAAATAACTAACTGCCTTATGTATCCGACTCTTGATCTAGCAGTTAAATCCAGCATCCAATCCAGTTAAGCAAAAGATTCCTATGGTGTTGGTAGAAGCTTTTCGCTGTAAGACATAAATTATTATTACCGTGAAAATGAAAGCCAATTTTCTTTGGTATTTCTACATAATTGTCAACTGTAACTAATCGGTGATTTGAGAATACAAATATTTTCAGGAATCATCCTCAGTCTTAAAGTTTTTTTTATAGTAAAATTGACGAACCAAATTGAATTGCCTGATGGTAAGTAGAATACTTTCGTTTATAAATGAAGCAACACTTCGCAAGGCTTGCAAGGAACAACATCTAAGACGTTATGTGTCTATAATTCACCATGCATTTTTGACTGGAACACAGTAATGCTGAAATAGGCATGGCGGTAGTATTTTCCCGGATGATCTCTGTCACATAACCCATATTCAGCTCACTGTTAAGCACGGGTCTCCTCTCAAAATGAGAGGGTTTAGGCCAATAGTCCACCATGTTGGCCCAATGCGGATTGGCAGACATCACGAATAGTTCTCTACTATTCGTGATGTCTGCCAATCCGCATTAGGCCAGCAATTTTTTTCTAAAAAAAAAACGCTCTTAACGAATAGATTTACAAAGAAGATTTACATGCCCCCAAAAATACTTAGATTGAGACTATATTTTCGTTGTTGGATGAAAATATAAATCTTTCATCCCTTGCTAACTCGATTAGGAGAAATAAATAAGAGAGAGATAATAGCTGCGAAAGGCTTTCCAGTAAGGGGGTATGCGGGTAACCCGGGTGAATAAGTCATGTCACGAAAAAGAAGCACTGATAAAGTAACTGAACTACGCGAAAGTTATCCGAATGACAATGTTTGCTACCTACATACTCGTAATTTATTTCGAATATTATAACTTAAATAAAATGGATTCCTCCGAAAGCGATTTAGAAGGCTGGAATAAATTGTTCCAACTATTTTTAACGATCTTCCAGACACGGTCAAAAACCTTTTAAAAGATACTACTATATTTACGAACGTGCATAGGCGGAAATTTAAGGAATACTTTTTGGACAGCCTGTGTAGCGTCGCAGCAGCGGTACACTCACACAATAATTATGTTGTTTATTTTACTATCCGCTAATGATTGTTCTTTTTTCGTCATTTTGTCTTTTTGTTTGTTATTTTTTCAATATTGTTTATGTAATAATTACAATGGGCACTCAAATGTCCCGCAGCGGGAGGGTGAATTTTTTTATAAATTTTTAATAATGTTTTGTATTTTATAATTATATTGTTAAAAATTAAAAAAAAAAGAAGTAATAAATAAATGAGAGACCAATGCACAATAAAACCAACTGTGGTCTGTTGTCATGGTTAGGCAAAATAAATATGTATCTTATAGAATATTAGATAAATAAATAAATAAATAAAAGTATCGATTTCAAGAGCTCTATTATCCGTGACATGAAACGAATTTATTGATTAAGAAATATATTATGAGCAGATAATATTTTAAGTAGGTCTCCACGAGAGTGGATCATCTTTAAAAAGGCTGTCAGTAAAATATTTAGCTTAAACTAATTCGCATAAAACAGTAATTTGACATAACATTTGAAAGTAAAAAAGTGCTAAAGAATCTGCAAAGTTAAATACTTTAATCATTTTATTCAGTTAGGTTGTTTAACCGACATTTATTATATGTAAGGAAGTTATGTAAGAGTAATTTGTCATAAACTCGTATTTTACAAAGAAGTACTTTTCATTGAAGTTATCGTTATAGTAGGAGATTCTTTTTGCATGTACTTGTAAAGTATACAATTTCCAAGCATTGAGCATGTGTACTTAGTGCTTACGCATATTGCTTGTCAGCGTTCCTTTCACATGAATCGATCTATAACCAGCTTTATATGTATCAATAAGATTTTATTGGTTGCTATAAAGTTAGGAACCTTTTTCAGGATTAGAAAAATATTTATAGCTTTTGTCTTGCAATTTAGTATATTCAGTACTACGAGTGTAACAGGCTATTACTATTTTACGACTGCTGGGTGCATTGGTCAGCTTATTCGAAGCTTCTTTATGAACTTGGGTCGAGAATGGAACATCCAAAAGGTTAGGTATTAAGTATATATTATTCTGTTTATTTTATTTATATTTCATTCAGCGAACAAGTTAGCCCTTGACTGCTAAGTGACGATGCAGTCTGAGATGGAGGCGGTTTTATTGGAAGAGATAGGCCATAGGGGTAGCGTAGGGGTAGGGTAGGAGTACGGTAGGGGTAGGTTAGAGGTAGGGTAGGGGTAGGGTAGGGCAGTGTAGGGTAGGCATAGGGAAGAAGTCAAAGCGAAACCGGATCCGCTAGTACCCTATGAATATCAAGATTGGGCCTAAGTTCTATGTTCTGCGATAATGTATTGACAGTTATGGTTGTCTGTTCGGATAGAAAACATAGCTATGGCGATGGTCCCTAGGTAAAGTATCGAAAGTGGAAAAATCTACTTTTCAGGAGAGCGAGCGAGAGCGGATTAAAAGTTATTTTTTTGTTTCATTATATTTTGGATTCACAGTTGTGTAGGGATTATAATCCATAAACACTTTCTTATAACTCAAACTTGATTTATTTCTTAAGTCTGGCAGTTTATTTCGTAGAGATACAGTTCTAGCCCTATTTATACGAAGATATTAGTATTCCAGACGACCTTGCACAACTACTTTCAATGTAATTGGATGATAGTTTAGAATTGAAAATGGCTCGTTGTTCTTCAGACTTTAAACTATCGTACCTAGCATTTATTTAGCTTGTCTTGTAAGTATTTTTATATGTAAGTGGAAGACAAATTATAACAACTGTTTAGGTTCAATTGGACTTTTTTGCTACAAGTATATCGACACTATCATTACACGAGCTCCGATGATATCTATACTTCTATACTAATATTATAAAGATGAAGAGTTTGTTTGTTTGAACTCGCTAATCTCAGGAACTACTGGTCCGATTCGAAAAATTCTTTCAATGTTAAATAGCCCATTTATCGAGGAAGGCTTTAGGCTATATATTATCCCCGTATTCCTACGGGAACGGAAACCACGCGGGTGTAACCGCGCAGCGTCAGCTAGTCTTAATACATGTTTATTTGTCAAAGATAGGTAAGTAGGTATGTTATATCTGAGACCAATCGAAAGACGGGTTTACTGTAGGGCAACTTTAATAAAAAAAATGTTACCGGAAACTCACGTAGATATTTTGAGTAGGTGCCGTATTAGTTCCGATAACATTCCCTGGTCTTAAATCATGAGCTTGTTCTAGCGTTCATGTTCAGTTTCAGTTTGCTTTCCGTCAGACAAAAGCTAGTTAATTAGTGCCGATAGTAATTAGTGTCTATTCACGAGACCGCAACCATTCAAGTGGTCGATTGAGCTATTTCTGCTTTTAGCTCAGGCGTCAGGGACTAATGACGTATTGAATAATGTATTCATTGAATTAAATTAAAGATCTTTAGTAGGGATGATGACACTTTTTTAAATCTATACTAATATTATAAAGCTGAAGAGTTTGTTTGTTTGTTTGTTTGATTGAATTGATGTATCGAGGAAGGCTATAGGGTATATATTATCCCCGTATTCCTACGCGAACGGGAACCATGCGGTGTCAGCTAGTTGTATATAAATTAAGAGTATGCTACTAGTAAAGCAATTTTGTAAAAGTAACAGGGTATTTGCGATTACTTTCGGAGTTACAGGGATTTAAAGGGTCAGATTTGCGGCGCTGCCGCGGATCCCTGAAGAACGCCCCATACAAAATGGCACGAACTAATGACGACGTAGATACATAATGATCGTTAGATTTGTATGGGCGTTCAAACAAAATTTCTAATATCTTTGTTATTTGTGCGTTTATGTTTATAGTTCATTTATTAAACATGTCACATTTAATGTAAGGAAGCTGAAGCTGTTTGAATTTTCATCTATTTACGATGAAAGATTTTTAATAGATTTAGAAATTTTATAATCTTCTTTATTTTACAAATATCCAGACAATCTTTCTATCAAAAATGTATCATAAAAATCAATATATTCAAACCTAGTCATCATCCCCGTTGTCCTTGTTGAAATATAATTGTGTATTAAAAATAAGATTTAAAACGATAAACGTTTTACACTTAAGTAAATGCAATATATAATTATAGTACAATACAAGACCGTCATAATAAATTACTATTATCTTCTTAAAATTACCAAGAGTAAGAGTAAAAGTTAAAATTACCATGACTAAGAAAGTAAGAGTTGGTTTTTGGTTTAAAGATACTTAAGTTCGTTTAAGAGACTTCTCGGGTATTCTCACGATTTTATTCTCTAACGCTATTATAAATAAAATTAACGAGTGATCGCTCTGACTTAGCGAATTCAGACATAATATCTAAGTTTTTCTGTATTTTACGAATGCATCCATTGTTGCGATCAAACCTCTAAAATCTCCCATTTAAAAACCAAACCCATTATTCTCTCACAGCCTTTTTTTTTTCATTCTTTACAAATTAGCCCTTGCCTACAATCTTGCCTGATGGTAAGTGATGATGCAATCAAAGATGAAAGCAGACTAACTTGTTAGGAGTTGGATGAAAATCCACACCCCTTTCGGTTTCTACACGACATCGTGCCGGAACGCTAATCGCTTGGCGACACGTCTTTGCCGGTAGGGTGGTATCTAGCCACGGCTGAAACTTCCCACCAACCAGAGCTGGATCAATTAAAAAAATTCTCAATCGGCCCAGCCGGGGATTGGACCCAGGACCTCCGTCTTATGAATCAACTGCGCATACCACTGCGTCACAGAGGCCGTCAAAAATCTAGGTAAGTATATTTTGTTTATTAGGTACATACATGAAAGTCGTATGGTCTGGTAAAAGTCTCATAAATATAGTTTCTCTTAATCGAATCCTACGCGAAACTTTACTCTTCAGTGTGACATTAGACGTCAAGTGGTGATGTATGAGAGGTAATATATGATGGAGGATGCCTTTAGGCGATTTCGCACATTGCTCAAGTTGTTATTACGTATATATGCCTAATCTTTTAGCTTGATTGGCTAAAACTAGTAAAGCAAAAAAGTTAACAGGCATGTAGGATTTTTAAAGTATGCTGCTAAGAACTTCTAGGGGAAGAATATTTTACCAATTAATTTTTATTAATAGCATTATTTCTCACTAAAATAATAATGATTAAGAAGGACAGTAAGATACAGATCCTATACCTACGTAAAGGGCCCAACTGAAACTAAAGTGAACTGAATAGAATGTAAATGAAATTGAATTGATGAATTTATTGAGTCTACTCTTTGTCATAAAGTTTTGTATAATGCAAAAACTTATGGATATAGATGACCCCGATTGTGATTCATCATTATCAACCCATATTCGGCTCACTGCTGAGCACGAGTCTTCTCTCAGAATAAGAGGGGTTAGCCCAATAGTCTCCTACGCTGGCCCTATGCAGATTGGCAGACTTCACACACGTACCTACTTAGAGAAATAAGAAAATTCTCAGGTATGGAGGTTTCCTCACGATGTTTTTTCTTTACCGTTTGAGACACGCGATATTTAATTTCTTAAAATACACATGACTGAAAAGTTGGAGGTGCGTGCCCCGGACCGGATTCGAATGTCGCCCTCCGGAATCGGAGGTTGAGGTCTCTGCGTGTTTGAAGTCTGCCAATCCGCATTGGGCCAGCGTGGTGGACTATTGGCCTAACCTCTCTCATTCTGAGAGAGCTCAGCAGTTAGCCGAATATGGGTTGATAATGATGATGATGATGAAATACGCAAATATATAAACAAACAAAAAATAAAACATAATGTCAGTAAAATGTTTTTATTTTAGAACTTACTGATGTTGTCAGCTTCGTTATAAGTTGAGTTGAGTTAGTCTAACTACTTCTCATAAAACTAAGCGACCTTGCAGCAATGCATTCGTAATTGTAGCATGCACTTGAAATGATAGCAAAACTTGAATAAACATGTTATTTTAAAGTATAATTTTTTAACTCAGACCAATTATAGAAGGACCTGTATCGCACTCATAGTCACGAACAAAATTGTCTGTCATTTTCTGAAGAAAACAAGCTTAGATTTGGTATATATCTTATACTAAACTAGAAGTTTTTGTCCGTTTTTTACACAATTCAATTACACAAAAAGGTATTTTTACGGAGCTCTTTAACCGACGAACACGATTACAACTATTTAACATCAATACTATAGAGACAGTTTCTATAATCGCATTAGATCGTTGATCATATACTTTAACAGAAAAGTAACGTCTAGCGAGGCAGGTCCTATACAATAATTGGTCTGAGTTTTTTAATAATATGTTGAGAGATCTTGTCTTGTGGCCTTGTTGGAGATATGGAAAGGAGTGGGGTGGGATGTAACCGTATACAATGAAGAAAATCTTTACAAAACATTTTATACTGACTTACCATTGTTTTGTGTTTTCTTTAAACCGTTTATGCCAACCTACATTGCGTGGTGGGTCTACTTCATGACGGTAGGCCTAGTTCTATGGGGGGCCTTTAAAAATTAAAAATTAAAAAAAAAAAATTCAACCGACTTCCAACTCAAAAATTAACCTAAACTAAAAAGCAAAAAATAATATCTTACCTATGTGCTACCTTCTGATCAGTTTGAAGGCGGTGTCAAGCCAGTGATGTTTTAATTTAAGCCGTTTAAATTACAAAATTTCGGTGGTTCTTTCAGAAACGGTTAATTAAAACATGACACTGTATCGGCACCCTACGATTTTCGAAAGTTCCCCTCGATTTCTCCAGGATGCCATCATCAGATCCTGACATGAAAAAAATGGGACCACCCTGGAATCAAACCCTTCAAAACAAAAAAAAGAATTTTCAAAATCGGTCCACAAATGACGGAATTATCGCTGGACATACATAAAAAAAAAAAACATACATACAGCCAAACGTAGAACCTCCTCCTTTTTGGAAGTCGGTTAAAAATAGATGATGATTATGGTTATGATGACTTGTTAAATCATATGAGGAAACAAAGAACCAAAGTAGTGAAGTTTGGAAGTTCCTACAAAAGGCCTATGTCCTGCAGTGGACGTCCGTCGGCTGATATGATGATGATGATGATGACAAAACAATATAGGCTGTAAAGTTATTTCTACTAATTTAATTTATGCTGAACAAACATGCCACATTTTAGTAGTAAGTTTAGATGGTCCAAATTAGCAACATAATACGTATAATTACGTGATAAATTAAATATAATCTGGCAAAAAAGCCCATAAGTCACGCAATTTAATAAACTGTCTACCACAGATTCACGATCGTTTCTACTCAGCTAAAATTTCGATCTAAGCTAGGTTAGGTTGGTATAGTTTCCACTACCCAAAGGCAGGATTTCATTTTAATTTCAGCCCTTCGAGAAAAAGTCATAAGCTCTCTCCACGCGCTGGATTCAGTAGAACGTCACTTAATTTGTTTTCCAAGGTCCCGAGCCGGCAAGTCGTTTGTTTACTGTGAAATTCACTTAAGGGCTTTTAAGATGATTTTCATATAAACCGTTTTTGAATGTTCCTTTTGTCTTTCCTGTATTTTAATGAGCTTTAGGGACGGAACTTTCTAGAAACCCCTATTAAAGGAATAGGGGTTACAAACATTAACAGGGTCATAAGAGGTACTTGCTCAGAGTCCTTCAACTCACTGATCCCCGAAATAACTAGATATTACTAATTAACGGCAATTGGAAAACAACAGTACTTACTTGTAAAATTAACACAGACTAATTTTAAATAATCTTTTACGTTTCTTTTGATTTCTAAAATACTATCCTTGAATTATTTATTACTAGCTGACTCAGCGCGGTTTCTCCCGCGTGGTTCCCGTTCCTGTAGAAATACGGGGATAATATATTGCCTATAGCCTTTCTCGATGAATGGGCTATCTAGGACTGAAAGAATTTTTCAAATCGGACCAGTAGTTACTGAGATTAGCGCGTTCAATCAAACAAACAAACTCTTCAGCTTTATAATATTAGTATAGATCGGCATTAAAATCGTATACTAGTGATTAGTGAAACTTTTTTTGAAAATTATCCTGTAATAATTGAAGCCTGAATGTACCTACACAGGTGTCCATTAACCCGGAGCTAAAAAAGTCCTTGTAAAATAAGCCTACTTACAATAAATTAATTTTGAATTTAAATCTGACGGAAAATTAGAAATCGAAGTGAAAGTCCACAGTTTTATAAAATAATTGTGAATTATAACATAAAACAAAAAGAAATCATTTCAGTAATTAGAGGAGGAAAATCAGGATTTCATTAAGCACTCTCCCTCGAAGCCTTCGCCGGGAGATGGATTTAGTGAAACGTCATCTAATTTGTGTTTCACGGTCCCGGCTTCTGAGCTAAATCTTTTTGTTTACTTTGAAGTTTACTTAAGAGCTTTTAGAGTCAAAATTATTACTTTTTCTCCGTGTTCAGTCCTTCCTTTTCTGTAATGATTTGGGGTGGTAAATGTTTTTGTCATTAGGTATTTTACATGATAAGTAGAACTTTTCTTACCTTACCACCTAACTTAACATTACCTAATTTAACTTGTTTGTCACACACTTCATAAACTGTTATATTGTTTCACTACTGTGGAAGAAAGTGATTACCACTAAGGAATCCTAGTGTGGAAATCACAGACCTATGTAAAATTATTTTTATGTGTACTAGTGAATCAATAATAATAATTATTATTATTAATACTATTATCTTGTTAGTAGGCTACTTCTAAGCTAGTTCTTCTATTGCATCTTTAATTAACAACAAATGAAATCGTCGTAAGACTTGTCACTGAATAAAAAATAAGCCTTCTATGGGTATATTTTTATTTATGAAACACTACCACCGTATCTATATTAACATTGTAAAGAGAAAAGGTTTGATTGTTTGCATTGAGTACTACTGGACCGATTAAAAAAAATAATCATTAGAATTTTATCCCCGTATTTCATAAATGGGATTTGCTGACTTTCTATTGGTAGGAAGAGGGCGCATTGACGCATTGACGCATTTTTTCTGATGCTATATTTGTTGCTTCTATTGAGGACCTCAGAAGCTGTCCCCAGGGGGTATGGGTGAGCGCAAACTGCTAGAGTTCAGCCTGAGGGCGAAACGAAAGTAGGGGGTCGGAATGACTATGGGTCTTTCCGTCTTATTAGTCTCTTAGTAGCGAATTCGTTTTGGCTGACAAAGATGCTGTGCAGATATTGATTGTGTTTAAGATCTCGTCCAATGAAGTTACTGTTACTGCATTGGTTATTTCCGCCGCAAAATATCATTGCTGTGTCCCGGTTGTCAGGGTGTAATTGCCCGTGCATCGGTTGTCAGGGTATAATTTCCCGTGTACCGGTTGTCAGGGGTATAATTGCCCATGTATCGGTTGTCAGGGTTTAATTGCCCGTGTTTCGGTTGTCAGGGTATAATTGCCCGTGTATCGGTTGTCAGGGTATAATTGCCCGTGTATCGGTTGTCAGGGTATAATTGCCCGTGTATCGGTTGTCAGGGTATAATTGCCCGTGTATCGGTTGTTAGGGTATAATTGCCCGTGTATCGGTTGTCAGGGTATGATTGCCCGTGTATCGGTTGTCAAGGTATAATTGCCCGTGTATTTAGTCTCTCGGAATTTGGTCACTCCTGGTAGTTATTGCTAACATCTCACAGTGATTGTTCCAGTCTCAATAATTGCCACAATATTTTTTTTATTCAATGTCAAGTTAGCCTTCGACTACGATCACACCTGATGTTATATCACGACTCAGTGATATACTCAATAATATATACGAAGGCGGGCTTACTTGAAAAGAGGTACAAATATTTTTTTTATGTTTTCCTATACTCCCGGTAGGGTAGTAGTAGTAGTAGCCATGGCCGATGCCTGCTACCAGACCAGACCAGAGCCAATCTACACAGAATCCTAAACTGAGAATCAAACCCTGGACCTCTCTATTGAGAACTGCAGCACTATCAACTGCACCAGAGAAATCGCCGAAATTTACCCACATTGGAGCGGTGTGGTGGGTTTAAGATCTTATCTCCTGTCTCCTGTGACTCAAATAGTTATATAATCGTAATAACTATAATGTAATGGACGTATAGAGACGTTATCATCATAAACCTAACACATGAAAGTAGGCCATTAAATTAAAATATAACATTCGTTCGGAATTATATTCGCATGGAACATGGTTTGTACATTTCTGCTAAAGTATTTTAATTTTATGAAGAGAAACATATTAAATAATGGCGCAAAGTAAGTTAATATAGCAAACATAATCTACTAAAGTGACTTAACCCTCATTCGCACAAGAGTTTTTATAACGGACGTTGAAAAGGCGTTCAAATACAACAAATGCTTTCCAAGTATAGGTATGTTTACACGACAGCGTTTTTAAAACGACGCTTTTTTAACGAGCAGTGTCGCATTTTAAATTTTGGACGTTTGAAACAGACCTTCGTTCAACATCGTACTATATGAGTACGCTACGCCCACCAACGATCGGTTTTAACCCATCGCTTTTTAACTCTCGTGCGAATGAGACCACGATCGTCAAAATCTAATTGCAGCGATAACTTCTTATGGGAGGGTATTTATATAGATATGACGAATAATGTTTGTATAATATGAGTAAGAGCCGTGATAGCCCAGTGGATATGACCTCTGCCTCCGATTCCGGAGGGTGTGGGTTCGAATCCGGTCCGGGCATGCACCTCCAACTTTTCAGTTGTGTGCATTTAAAGAAATTAAATATCACGTATCTCAACCGGTGAAGGAAAACATCGTGAGGAAACCTGCATACCAAAGAATTTTCTTAATTCTCTGCGTGTGTGTAGCCTGCCAATCCGCATTGGGCCAGCGTGATGGACTATTTACCTAACTCCTCTCATTCTGGGAGGAGACTCGAGCTCAGCAGTGAGCCGAATATGGGTTAATAATGATGATGATGATAAATATGAGCATATACGGCGTACGTACCTACTCAGTATGTTCTTGGTAATCTCAAACACGAATCAAAGGATTTCTGTACAACCTCGTGTTAGATACGATATAGTTTTATCTCTGTATCTTTCCGAAAATAAAACTTATTTTTAAATTTTAAACATAATTACTTATAATGACGTAGTAGGTAGGAGGAGCCGTAATTACCCAGCGGATAAGACCTCTGCCTTCGATTCGGAGGGCGCAGGTTCGAATCCTGTTCGGGGCATGCACCTCCAACTTTTTAGTAATGTGAATATTAATAAATTAAGTATCACGGGTCTAAAATGGCGATTATCATGAGGAAACTTGCATACCTGAGAATTATCTTAATTCTTTGCGTGTGTGAAGTCCGCATTGGGTCAACGTAGTGGACTATTGGCCTAACCCCTCTCATTCTGAGAGGAGACTCGTGCTTAGCAGTGAGCCGAATATGAGTTATTAATAATGTATGATGTTCAAATACTTTATAGAAACCCTTATAAAAACTCATGATGATGATTAAGACGATGCTACCGACAACAGTATAAAATAATTGCTGACCACAATAAATTAATAAAAACAAAATTAATAGCTAACATGAAAATGTCCAATTTGAATTATGACGTCATAATTCTCCACACACGAGTGTGTAGCGTCATTTGGCGGTCGAGATTGACCCCTTGTTGACCTCCATAAACCAAAATATGGGTTTCATTATGTATGCCACCAGTATGTATGACTATAACACATTATAATTGTTCATAAAATAAACTTTATTTATCTAGTATATTATGTACCAGTTTTTACCTAACAACAGACCCGGTCAAACTTCGCTATGACTTGTCCACATACTTCTTACTACCCTACCTCTACCCGTATCCTACGCCTACCCTATCTTGGTATCTAATTGACAGTTTAGACCTATTTAAACTAACAATGAGATACCAAGTATAAATAAGTAAGTACCTATACTATAGTATACACTATGCAGTGGTATAGACCTCGGCAAGTAAGTTATACCTTAATGACAGTTGTCAACGCAGGTACAAAAAATCAACTAAACATAAGTGTTAAAGAGATCTCCGGTGGATTCCGGTACCTATTAATAATTAAGCAACATTTTTTTTCTGTCTGAGTATGTGCCGATAGCTCCCTACGGAACCACTACGACGTCACTGGGGGCATTAAGCAACCGTAAAAAACAACTGGTAAATACGGCAGTAATTTAAAAACCTCGTCATTGATACGAGTATAAGTTCAGAGGAGGGTAGTTTATCAGAAGTTGTTACTAACCAGATGTTTTTTTAACTGTTGATTTATTAATAGTTATACAACTTAACAACAACAGTGTCCTACAAATTGCGTGGTACATTATCACGTTTCGACGCTCAGAAATTTTTATTTCCTGGTTACTCAGTTAGCTATCAGCATCAATTTTCGTAAATAAATAAGTTGTTCGTCTCATCGAGATGAAGCTTCTCACGAAAAAGTAACTTTTTACTAACATTTTTTTTGGATCGTGCCGCGATGCAAGAACCAGCTCATGACTAAGGGCCCCGTATGGGTTCGAAACTAGTCGGGCATACTCCGACCTAATATCACGTGAGTTTTAGCCGTGTTTCATAATCAATTAATTTGTTACTAACAAGTAAATTTTTCGTGAGTAGCTTCAACAAGTTAATCCGTTGTACATAATGTTCCACTGATCCCTGACTAACATTAAACATGTCAAATAATTATTTACGAGTTTATATTAGAGTCAACGCGTTGCTATGGTTACTTGTTCCCTCTTATCGTCGATAACACACGAAAATGTGTCATTGTGCACTCTTCAACTTACAGGCCGCGTACTATATTCGACTAACCACTTTCGAGGCCTACCACCATACAAATGGTTTTATTTTAAGCTTACAAAATAATGTTCGTTTTGCGTATCGATAGAATCCTACAAACTTGGTATATCGCTTGAACAGTATCACAAAGAAACTTTTAATAACATTTCAAAAATATTTTCTCTTTTTAACATGAGCGATCAAAAGCTTCAGTGCATTCATCTGTGAACAGCTTATTTTGTTGTAAGAGCAAATCGGGCTTTAGTAGAGGAAAAGTTTTATATAAAAATTACTAGTTACTGGAACCTCAAGTTCTCTTTTTTTGTAATATTTTCAACGTCGCTTCCACACTTCAAACAGTACCTAAAAAGAGGTTTTTGTTAGAGAATAATTTCGGTGCAGTATAGTATAGAAAATATATAAATAATAGTAGTAAAAACGAGCGAGCGAGACTTGGTCGCTAACTATGGGCCTCATAAGAAGGCTCAGAGTCATACAGCGGCCGATGGAACGAGCTATGTTAGGAGTATCTTTGCGTGATCGAATCAGAAATGAGGAGATCCGCAGAAGAACCAAAGTCATCGACATAGCTCAACGAGTTGCGAAGCTGAAGTGGCAATGGGCGGGGCACATAGTTCGAAGAGCCAATGGACGTTGGGGTCCCAAAGTGTTGCGACCACGCACTGGTAAGCGCAGTGTTGGCCGACTCCCCACCAGGTGGACTGACGACATCAAGCGAGTCGCAGGGATTCGCTGGATGCAGGTGGTTCAATATCCTGATGTTTAGAAGTCCTTACAAAAGGCCTATGTCCTGCAGTGGACGTCCATCGCCTGATATGATGATGATGATGATGATGAGTAGTAAAAATGAAATGAAGAGTGCTACAGGGAGATGTGATCTCTCCCAAGCTATTTACCGCCGCATTGGAAGACGTCTTTAAGCTTCTGGACTGGGACGGACTTGGCATCAACATCAATGGCGAGAACTCAACTCAACTGCGGTTCGCGGATGATGTTGTCATCATGGCAGAGACTCTGGATGAACATCATGATTAATGACCTCAGCAATGCACTCTCACTCACACTCAGTCCTGCAGTGGACGTCCATCGGCTGATAAGATGATGATGAAAAATGAAATAATTCTGCTGTCAATCATCCACTGCTGATATTCAGTGTCAAGCAGCGGCGAAGAGTCCATACAGACAGATTCCCTCCGGGTTACCTTTTAAAAATCCATACTTATATATTCATTATGGTGATGGATTGAATAAATATGTATGGATCTATGACAAACCGGAGTTTGTGTTGAGCGGTATGAATTTCCTTTTCTTTGGGACGGCTTACCTTCGTCAAAACTCCATTCATTGCCACTGGTGTGAAGTAATGCTGGTTAAATTACTATTAGACACATATGCCTCTGGTAATCAGGCTACAAGAAAAATAAATGGGTTTTAAATACAATACGCAGAAAATAACGGCCGTGATATGACCTCTGCCTCCGATTCCGGAGGGCGTGGGTTCGAATCCGGTCCGGGGCATGCACCTCCAACTTTTCAGTTGTGTGCATTTTAAGAAATTAAATATCACGTGTCTCAATCGGTGAAGGAAAACATCGTGAGGAAACCTGCATACCAGAGAATTATCTTAATTCTCTGCGTGTGTGAAGTATGCCAATCCGCATTGGGCCAGCGTGGTGGACTATTGGCCTAACCCCTCTCATTCTTAAAGGAGACTCGAGCTCAGCAGTTAGCCGAATATGGGTTGTTAACGACGAGGCAGAAAATGCCTTGTGCGGCAAAGTATTTATACTCTGTTATGTACTAGAGAACTTTTAATAACTCGTCTCCATAGAATATTAATAACATAACTGGCATTCAAAACGCAACTTCCTTATTAATTGTGATAAATCCTAATAAACTAATACATTTTTAAATTACCAAACGAACCCCAGTCAAATGGAATGTGGCACAGATTTGCGTTTAAGAGATCGACAATTTAATTGCGTGCTTAGAAAACATGCTCTGAAATTATTTTACGTCTTTTTGAAAGTCGGTTAGAGGATTTAATGTAAGCTACTCCAAACGCAAAGCTCTTCTAATTAAAACTTTTAGTTAGCGAACTTGTCCTAATTATTTGGCTAAAACTAAACACCATTTGTTAACACGGGCCCACGTTCGAGGGCTTAGAAAGGTCAATTTATTAACAGTAGCACTACTACATACTCGCAGTGATGTGCACAAGGTATTCAACTAGGGTAAGCACTATACGTATTACAACGTACAAAATAGAACATTCTCCTCTAATACATGTAGGCAATGCATTTTTGTATATATGAAGTGCAAGCCACTGTATATAGAACTTTTAAAGTTATTCGTATTATAAACAACAAAGCTTGTCCGGATGTTTGTTTCTCTTTCACACTGAAACTACTGTACCGATTTAGCTGAAGTTTGGATTAAAGATAGATTATAGCACATAGTAACACATAGGCTGCTTTTTATCCCAAAAATCAATGGTTCCTGTAGGATTTGTGTTAAACAGGCGCGAACAGATTTGCACGTTGGTAAGAAATTGAATTGTTTAAAGAAATAAATTAAATAAATAGAATATTAATTAAAAATAACTGGTCGCTAACTATGGGCCTCACTAGAAGGCTCAGAATCATACAGCGGGCGATGCTCGGAGTATCTTTGCGTGATCGAATCAGAAATGAGGAGATCCACAGAAGAACCAAAGTCACTGACATAGCTCAACGAGTCGCGAAGCTGAAGTAGCATAGGGCAGGGTACATAGTTCGAAGAGCCGATGGACGTTGGAGTCCCAAGGTGCTGGAATGGCGAACCCGCACTAGAAAGCGCAATGTTGGTCGACCCCCGACCAGGTGGACTGACGACATCAAGCGAGTCGCAGGGACTTGCTGGATGCAGGCGGCTCAGGATCGTGATGTTTGGAAGTCCCTACAAAAGGCCTATGTCCTACAGTGGACGTCCATCGGCTGATATGATATATACATATATGATAATATGGTGATTAAAATTAAAATAATGAATTGTTTTTTTTTAAACAACTTTTGTTACACGAAAACCCTGTAATACTGAGCTATCGAGGCAAAATTTCGCGTAGCAAACATCATTAATTAGCAAAGTTTTTGGGTCAACTAATTCTGCTGAGTCATAAACATGACGCGATACCTATTGTGGTTTAATTCAATACAAGCGGACGCCCGTGACTTCGTCCACGTGAAGTACTGTGATATGCCATTTTTTCCTTATATCTATTTCATGAAACAAAGCTTTTATGTTTCTTCAGACTTTTTTTTATTATTTAAATGTCCACAATCACACCGGATGCGGGCTAACTTGTTAGGAGTAGGATGAAAATCCACACGCCTTTCGGTTTCTACACGATATCATATCAAAATGCTAAATCGCTTAGCGGTAAGTCTTTACCAGTAGGGTGGTAACTAGCCACGGCCGAAGCCTCCTACCAGCCAGACATGGACCAATTAGGATAAGCTTGAAAGCAACTGAAAAGTTGGAGGTGTATGCCCCGGAACCCACACCCTCCGGAATCGGAGGCGGAGGTCATATCCACTGTTCTATCACGGCTGACGGTATTAGGTATACGTAGTAATATTTATAGATTTTGAAAAAGTCCCAGCATAAAATATTTTATAGAAGTGCACTTTAAAAAATTCGGAATGCCGAGCTAAATCCGCAGGTAATAAGCAGCCATCTCCTTTCATCCCCGTCGTAACCTCACCCCTCAAAGTAATCCACACTATTTTCTAAATTCTTCGTAGATAATCGTACTCTGCAAAATTCTTGGCAGAGAAATTCTTGCGAAAAACAATATTTACAACGAAAAAAAAAATTAATGCGTTTTATTTGAAAATTCATAGGCAGTCCACGTACCACATATATTCATTTGAACTATCTATTATAATTTTATATAACTAGCCCATTTATCGAGGAAGGCTATAGGCTATATATTATGCCCGTACTGAAATGAAACTGCGCGGCGTCAGGCTAGTACTAAATACAAGTTAAAAAGCTTCTTAAAAGAGTTTTCTCAAGACATCAAAATAGATTGATGTGTTGCAAGAGAAATATAAAGCTTAAAAGGCATTATCCATCACGGTTAACCCGAGCCATTCCGTAAATTGAATTGTTGCTGAGGCGCTAATGGTATTGAAGCGTCGACACAAGCTTATGATCATACGAGTGAATCTAAAATTATGTTGCTGTAATTAGTAAAGTATATTATAATTAATATTGTTATGTTTGTTGATGTGTTATCTGTCTTGTTGTTAACTTATACAATGCTGCTTTAATAGGATTTTACCAAATTTGGCTAGGCAGGAACAACACGAGCGGAGGAGGGGAGTGTTAATCGATCATCAAGGAATTCCTTAGCCCTACATTCTGTAGTCACAAGTCCAGGACTCTGCTCGGATTATTTCTCTCTACCACGCGATGGACCTGGCACCTGCACGGTGAATCCATGGAATGCTAAGATATTCGTCTCATACAATTTTGTTGGAAATACGATGTTGGATGATTGCATAAACGAACATACGATGAAAAACGATATAGTGACTCATTATTTGAATGGGACACCGAGATACATAATAAGCCACATGAGATCGCAGTTATGGGCAAAGTTGTCGTTGATTAGAAAAGCTTTTAAGAATCTCAGGTGTGATTCAATAAGCTTTTAAAATTTTGTTACATTTTAATTAAACCTAAACCAAATCTTAGATTATGTTACGGTAACATTTCAAGAGATACAATGTATGTGGTATTCACGTCTGCTTGTGGAGGCAGTAACTTCAACTTTATTAAAGTTTGCTCTCGATTTATGCGAGTGATATATTTACCCTCGATCCAATTTAATATTCACTAAATACCGACGCATTAATGCAATATCATAAATTTGCTCTGCATTCAATTATGTATTATTATTAACGCTCTGAAAATTCTGTTTTGCCATCTAGTGGATAAAACACACGTATTTTAGAGATAAAAAGGCTTTTGGAAATTTTAGATTTTTTTTACACACTGCGCCCTTAACGATATTGCTTGCTTAATATTGTGGATCGAGAGACTGCGATAGCTATACGAGGTGTATGGCTATCGCAGTCTTTCCGTTTTACTTTAGGAATAAATACAAATACAAATCTTTTTTTATATTTATATATTTGTTTTCCGTGTTTATTTTTCTAATGTGTAATTTCGATTTGGAATTCCGTGAGACTACCGCAGACTTTATGTATTTCTTTATTCTGAATGTATGTTGTCGCAAGGGCTCGCATTCGTTACGTACGCGTGGAATTTGTTCCGTTCGGAAAAACTTACATGTGCGTCATTAATGTATTTTATACTGATTTCATTCATTCGGTTTTCCGAATACGGAAAACGGATTCTGACATTTTTACTTATAATCTCAATTTTTATCAGCATTAAAAAAATAGCGAATAAAACTTATCAACAATAGCTAGTTAATACATTTCGGATATGTCCACTAACATAGTCAAAGTTAGTGAATTGGCCTACCTGTACTCTCGAAACCTGCTACCTTCAAAATTCCTAAATTGGCTAACGTACATGTTAATATGGTCAATATAGGCTAACGACGCTAATAAAAGTTAGTGAAAAGACTACCTAGAGCCACCACCAGGTTTAAAGGTCGGTTAAAAAACGTATGGAATATTGTCACCCTATTTGACAAGACAATTATTGTCAAGCAATATCCTTCGTCGCGGGTTTTATGGAAGTTTGCCATGTATTTTGTGAAATAAAAGGAGCAAAATGAGATAAAATAACGCCGGAGATGCGATGAAACAAATTGTACAGTAATACAGTTGTGACATATCTGATAAGACTACGATTTTTATATTTTTTTATTACTATAATAATTATTATGTTTATATTTTAATAAATATTAGGCGTTGTAGTTTGTTTCTGGTTTGATTATACATATAAGACGATAGTATTTTAATAGACAAATGAAACTATGTGTTGATCTGAAAACAGAATTATTTATTCCTTAGTATTATAACAACGATTAGACTAATACGCAATATTTATGAACACATTTACTCATCTGAAAACAGAACATTCATCAGGAACAAAATTGACTGTAATTGGCTCAGTCACAAAAATGTCCTTATTTAGGTAAAGTGAACTTGTATGGTACTCATAAGTGAGGCTACGTATATCCCTAACTGCCAAAGAGTTATAAGTTCTGGGTGATCCTTATAGGAGAGGAAATAAATTCTTTACAAGTTAGCCCTTGACTACAATCTCGCCTGATGGTAAGTGATGATGCCATCTAAGATGGCAATGCGGATTGGCAGATTTCACACACGCAGAGAATTAAGATAATTCCTCACGATGGCATGCAGGCTTCCTCACGATGTTTTCTTTCACCGATTGAGACACGTGATATTTAATATCTTAAAATGCACACAACTGAAAAGTTGGAGGTGCATGCCCCGAACCGGATTCGAACCCACACCCTCCGGAATCGGTGGCAGAGGTCATATCACGGCTCTACACATGGCTCGCACAACGTGGGTCCCATAAAAAAATATTCTCCAGAATGATACGCATTTAAAACTGGACGAAACGAGAAATTTTCATCTGACCCAAATTCACAGAGCGAAGATTTATTGTTATAGGTTGGGATAATGAAAAACATAGGCAGCGTTTTACCGAGACGTCGGGACAGCGGCAAAAGGAATTCCCCTTAAGTGTTTGTAGCGTGCGAAGGGACCGACATTTAAGGGATGAATTGCTGACATTGAAGGGAATTCTTTTTGTTTGACATACAGCTCTAAATAGGCTACGAATCTTGATAGG
The DNA here is from genome assembly GCF_947172395.1 of Bicyclus anynana. Taxonomy (NCBI): domain Eukaryota; kingdom Metazoa; phylum Arthropoda; class Insecta; order Lepidoptera; family Nymphalidae; genus Bicyclus; species Bicyclus anynana. Next base: position 9,015,954 of record NC_069101.1, read on the forward strand.
ATTAACTCGATAAAAAAAGGAATGATACTACGCCGGAATGCGAAAAGCAGGCTTTTTCTTTGATTTTTGCGTCACAATTATTTTGTGTTAGTAATTTGTCCGTTTCAGATATTGTTTATTTTATAGAGTTACGGAGTTAATCTTCTAATGTTATAAAAAAGTAAATCTTGTGTGGTTTTAGGGAAAACCTCTGGATTTACTGATCCGATCATGAAAATTCTTTAACCAGTAGTAAGTCAAGACATTTGTGAGTGTCACTATGTTTGATATCTGTATCTGCGATCTGCGCGGATGATACTGCGATGCATCAGCTAGTAAATAATATGTTGGATAAATTAGAATAAATAAAAGCAGGACCAAAAAGGTAATTTTTATTGAATACCCTTTATTTGCACACCACAATAATAGAAAACAAGGGAAACAGAAACATAAAAAGAAGGCTAAGGAACTTATTTGAGGACATTAATCTGTAGATGGTGTATACCTAATTTAAATATACCTAATATACCTATAGTTTTAGTGTACCTAATATAAACCATATTACACAAAATATAAAATAATTATAATAAATATTATAAACTATACTGACATACATTATACATACATTAATATAAATACATGTATATATAAATATGTCATTATATTCATGGATATTTAAAGTTTTGTGTATGTATGATGCCTTAGCTTATGCCTTAGAAAATGGGAAAATGAGAGTTATATAAGCTCTTGCTCATATTATATTGCTTTTATGTAGTAACTAGCGGACGCCCGCGACTTCGTCCGCGTGAAAGTCGATGTAAACTTTCAACTAGCTACCCCTACTCTAGCCCCACCCTACCCTATCCCTACCCTATCCATACCCTACCCCTACCCTACCCCTACCCTACCCCTACTCCTACCCCTACCCTAACCCTACTCTACCCTACCCCTACACTACCCCTATCCTACCCCTACCCTACCCCTAATTTTCTTTGCTATAAACCTCACGGAGCCCGAGACCTTTCCAACGAATGCAAAACCGTGGAAATCGGTTGGTGCGTTCTGGAGTTATAGCGTCAGGAAGGAAAACCCGACTTATTTTTATATAGTAGATGTAGTGAGGTCATAAACGCAGTACTGTAAAACATGCTCAAGAAAGTTATTGATTGTTAAAGGTATTTTCCGCGATAGAAGTACCATTATTTCAGCATAATCTATCTTCATTTCAAATTGTAGGTAAATTAGGTCAGTAGTTTCGGCGTAAAAAACTAACATAGACACGCTTACACATAAATTTCCACCTTCATAGTATGATAGTTTGGTAAAAGCGAGTTATTAATTATTACATTAAAAAAAACAGATTCTTCGATAATTTGGGGTTCTGTATAATTAATTGATGCTTTTTTATTTAAGCATTTATTTCATTAATCCACCCCGTCAACTATTACTACAACAATTCACATTATTAATAATTAATCCCAAAATCATGAGTCTAAAGCTGTAGATAATTTCACGAGTATCTTTTATAAAACCAATGCTGTAAAAGAAATCTTAAATTAACCGAATACTCTAATTACACAGCGAAAAAGTGTTTGAATTAAAAATTGTACAAAAGATTGGCCTTTTGACGAAACCAAAGATAAAAGAAAGGAAAAAGTACGTTTCCGGTTCCGCACTTACAACATCGAGTCAGAAGACCCTTTATTGTTGAAGATAAAACAGAATAAATAACTTGTTTTTACATAAACTTCGACATTTTGTTCGTAAAGTCTCAGAAGACATTTTATCCAATTTTTCCATCATTATTTATTATTCATTGGAAGTATTATTTACGGTTGAGTTCCATGAGTAATTTGACTCAGTTGATAACAAAATGAGAAATGACTGCTTCAATTAAGTGATACTAAATAACTTCCGTGGTTTCCTTTTTTACACGCTTTATATTAGCTTCACTTATAACTATGTATGTAATAAAATCTTGGAATCTTCATTTGATGCTCTTCCCGGTCTTCGATTATATGTATACATGTAGAGTGCCATTGTTAAACTTGAATTGGCAGGTCAACTTAGTATTCTGAAAAATGGTGTAGTTCTGATTTGGTAGGCTTCAAGACCACCTTACCGGTAAAGCGATTTAGATGTATTACAAAATACAGCGAAGGAACAAGGTTAGTTTCGATGTAATGAGTAGCAGTGAATTACTCTTTTAAAGTATCTTACTTACACTGGATCAATTAATATAAGGTGAAATTGTAGTAGGTACAATTATTTAAAAAAATATTGTAGTACCGTAGATATAGAAGTAACTATTGTCCTTTTCTGTAGCCTTTTACAACATCAAAGTAAAACATTCGTTTGAATTGTTAATGTGCGTAGCAAATAAACATGTTTCAGTTACACAATTTTTACACCCTGCGTAACACAATTCTGTCAAAAAATGTGCCATTTTTCAATGGTCCAGTCATAAAATAGGAATGCCGTGTTGTATTAGTCGGTATAAGTCTGACATAATCTCTTTGCCTCCTCACGACATGACTTTACGACAGTTATCACGCGTAATAAATGATATAATCACCAAGAAAAAGTATAACTAATCGCAGTAAATAGCTTCTTCCGCTTTGTATTCAGTGTCTTCACTCTTTGTCACCCTACATGTCGAGACAATTATCACGGGCAATTTACCATGTCGCTTCGATAAACCGTGTTAAGCTCACGTCGTTGGGTTTTATTAAGCTCCGCAAACAATGATGGAGCTTCGGGTATAGGCGCAGGCATATGAGTTTCCGTTACATGTTACAGGTATTTCGTTATCAACCCTTAATCGGCTCACTGCTGAGCTCGAGTTTCCTCTCAGAATGAGAGGGGTTAGGCTAATAGTCCACTACGCTGGCCCAATGCGGATTGGCAGACTTAACGCACGCAGTGAATTAAGAAAATTCTCTGGTGTGCAGGTTTCCTCACGATGTTTTCCTTCACCGTTTGAGACACGTGATATTTAATTTCTTAAAATGCACAGAACTAAAAAGTTGAAGGTGCAAGTCCCGGACCGGATTGGAACCTATTCCCTCCGGAATCGGAGGCAGATGTCATATCCACTGGGCTATCACGGCTCAACAACTTTGATACTTGTGGATCTAATGGTAAGCTTATGCAAATCTGGATAATGAGAACCTAGGTCTTTTGGATTTTTTAATTCCAAGAATTTTCCAGTAGGAGCCCGGAGTTGGGAAGTTAGTAGGTTGTTCCGAGAGCACGTTAATTTGTTAGTCCCAATCATTATCATTAATAGTTTTCATTATAGTTGAAGTCCAACTTTAAGTCTGTCAGTCTGCATTGGAGCAGTGTGGTGAGTGTAAGTTCTAAATCTTTTCTCCGTTAATTCTCCTGTAGAGGGTCATTCAAATAGGTATGAACGTATTACGTGAATGTTTGATAAAGATGGTTACTAAAAAAATCCTCTAATCTATACGTTTGTTCAAACCTCACTATTATACTAATAAACTGATTTTTATGCAGTTTTCGGGTTTTATTTCATCTAAGCAGTGGCGTGCATATGGTTATTGATCAGGGTATGCACTAGTAAGAAAAATTAACCAAACTGGGAAAATCTTCATTTAATAAGCAATAAGAAAACAACCTTTAGAGTATGCAGTACTTTAATGCATTTATGAAGTGCACGCCACTGCATTTAAGGAATGGATGGAATGTAAGGGAAAATTGTTGTGCGTATTTAAAATTTTAAGTGGATAGCGTTGCGGGCTAAAATAAATAAAATTTAGATATCGATATTACAGACAGGAAAAACATTTCTTCGCTTTGCATAACGCAAAGTTTAACTGAAATCTTTTTCCACAGTTATAATATACCAAAAAGAAATAAAGATTCCAATATTTTATACGCGACGTTACATAATCCGAGTGAGCTCCACACATTTTTCCAGTCTTTTATACATTTCCAAGTTCCGACGGTCGCAAGCAAAACTATATAAAAACTTGAAAAAAGACTAAGACAGAAAATACATGGGAATCACACTAATATTATAAAGGCGAGTGTTTGTGTAAGTGTGTTTGTAAGTTAGTGTGTAAGTGTGTATGTTTGTTCCTCCTTTACGCTGCGGCTACTGAAGCGATTTGGCTGAAATTTGGAATGGAAATAGATTTTAATCTGGATTAACACATAGGCTACTTTTCATCCCTGAAAAATTCATGGTTCCCGTGGGATTTGTAAAAAACTGAATTCCACGCAGACGAAGTTGCGGGCGTCCGCAAGTTTTATATAAGTAAGACTAGTTTAGCTGCAGCATAACGGAGGAACAAACATACACACACACACAAACATTCGCATTTATATTATTAGTGTGTGTGTAGTCGATTTTTTTGATTAGACTAAAACCTGTCAAGACAGAATGGCTTGAATTTGACTTGTTAAAGAATGACTGGCTCATTTTGAGCAAAGAATGAGCCTGGCTGTTAAACGCGGAAATGCAGCCAGTATTATTAACATTACTCCACGTGATCATAAATTAAATAGCCGCTTGGATAAGTTATCTCATGTTTGTTTGACGATAAGCGACGTAAATTATTTCTTTATTTGAATTGTTTTGTTTTGTTTCAAATAGGTTTTTATATACGATGGTTGCTTCTATATTTGGAACAAGTAAAGTAGCATTCATATAGTCTATTGAGCTATCATTTATAATAATAATTATTATTTCTATAGTTACAATGTAACGAAGGATTAATATATTATATAGTAATCGGTATATTCTGTGTTAAATTCAAAGCCTGTCGGATTGTCAAATCATCTTATTGATCTTGAAAATCATTTATCACACTAATATTATAAAGGCGAAAGTTTGTGTGTAAGTGTGTAAGTGTGTAAGTATGTTTGTTCCTCTTTTACGCTGCGACTACTGAAGCGATTTGGCTGAAATTTGGAATGGAAATAGATTTTAATCTGGATTAACACATAGGCTACTTTTCATCCCGGAAAAATCCATGGTTTTTTCAATTTGTGAAAAACTGAATTATACGTGGACGAAGTCGCGGGCGTCCGCTAGTTTATGAATCTTTATCAAGATTTGTATGTGATGCATTTTAACCATTTTTAACACATTTAATATGTATGATTATCATATAATCATAACATTCAATGTCACTGTTAAGAAAAAAACAGTAGTCTATTATCATTTTAGTAAGTAGCCTGGAGTTAGGAAATCTGCAGTGACGTGACACTTCCATGCCTTAGAGAGCACGTAATGTTTCACGCTTGTGCAAAGCTTAATTATTGAGTTTGGAAGTTTAGGAGGAACTTAATACTCGTGTATAGAATTAATCATACTAGAGTTTGTATACATATTCTGTTCTTGTGCTTGTAGTGTGTACTCTTCTCATATGACCGAATTATACCTACTCCGGAATAATCTGAAGACAAATTGTGGATATTCTTTACAAAATCCTGAGATATCTACCGACGCTTGGTTATACGTGCTGTCTCTAAAAAATCTATAGTTCCTGTGGGTTTCCTGGACGACGGGCATAAGCTAGTATGCAAAGATGTTAAATTCAAAATTCATTTATTTCAAGTAGGTATAGTTTACAAGCAATTTTGAAACGTCAATTTCAACTATTCGTAAAGGCTCTACCACCGGTTTGGAAGGCAAGTTCTGCTGAGAAGAGACCGGTAAGAAACTCAACAGTTGCTCTTTTCAAAAAGAAATCTATTTGAAGAATTTACAATTGTTAACATCATTAACATTTCTTTTAGTTTTATTTTCTGTGTGGAGGTAGAAGCTGATCCAATGGTATGACCTCTAAGCATCTTTATCATTAAGAGTGTGCAATATGTAATTTGATGGTTACAAATGGTTCTGGATCTCAGTTTCTGGAAAAGTTAGGAGCCTGATATTTGACTTGAGCTTCGTTATGACTATACAAAATACACAATTTGTAAAACTTTTCTCGCTAGTTTATTTTTTTTGAAAAATACATGTTTTGCTCACATTTTGCTTTCAATCTCAGGAAAAGCAAACTTATTTTCTTAAATGTTTGTTTTGTATAGAAAAATTAGGTATATATCTTGAACATGACCATTTTGTTTTTCATTATTTTGTTTAATTTACTCGCAATTAGGTAAAAATGGTTTTGGCGCTCACGTCATAAAATTTGCGTCGCGCGTCAATCACTCCGTGATTTTCACTCACGTGAAAGTCATAATTCGGCGTCTCGCTTGCGCTTCGAATTTTACCATATCGTACCGACACGCTGCGCGCTCTTAAGGATCTCATCAATTGTGTAGTAAGTAACGTTGACAAAATAAATGTTTTTTTGACACATTGCTTAAACTTATGCATTGGCATAACTAAAAGCCGATAACTAAAATAAATATAGTTACTAGTATGTAATAAACAAGAAAAAACAAGGTAAATGTATTATATTCTGTAAATTTTAACTTAAACCACCTGACCCGTATAACGGTGCTCCTGATCGAGTTAGCTTTCAAAGTGTGCTCATGACGTACGTTACCGTTAGTGTAAGCTTTAACGTGTAATGTAACGATGAAATATTCAGTTTAAAGTAAAGTTGGAACGAAATTTTGCTACAAATTATAAAGTTTCCACTAAAGGCTTAAAACTTTAAATTCATAATTGATTTAGACGGTTATCGTACAAAAGAAATCAATTTTTCATTGATTAAACTGAACTTTTACAAACTGACACCTGCTGACACCACTGATTAAGGTTAAATTCAGCGTGAAAGGACTATGTAATGCTTTAAATCATACTAGCTGACGCTCTGTGGTTTTACCGATGTAGTTCTCGTTCCTGTGAGAATACGGGGATAAAATATAGCCTATGTCACTCACAATTAACGTGGCTTTCTATTGGCAAAAGAATTTCCAAAATCGGCTCAGTAGATCTAGAAATTACATCCTAAAATACCACAAACTTTACCTGTTTGAAATAGAGAATTATAGTATTATTTTGCGCTATAAAAAACACTTTTTATTGACAGTTAATTAATTATGATGCATCAGAAAGTCAATGTCTACTGTTGGACATAGGCCTTCTGTAAAATACAACACTCCCAAATACAAGTGTCTAGTGCTAGTAAAACATAAAACATATGAAACAAAAAATAAATTCGTTTAGAGTAGACCTATATTTTTTACTCCACAAAATGAAATACTAGTCAGCCTGCAAAAAAAGAGGTTTATTCGATTCGATTTGAACAAAAAATATATTCGAGAAAAAGAGTTTTTCCAACAGACAATATCAAGTTTCAGATACTAAAGTTTCAGCCGCTACGTAATAGACAGTTGAGAAAATTATATATTTGAAGGTTACGAGACACTCGACCAAATCTGGAAGGTCGCCAAAATCGACCCACACACCAGAGAGCAACAAGAGGCTCTTCGAAGACATATTTATATACCAGTTTTATTATCAGTTCAGATAAAGTACCGGACCATTAGGTCAGTAGTTTTTCAACTAATATACGAATTTCCCAACTGGACAACAGTTATACTGTCCTTAATAAATAAACTCTTGGGTTAAATTAACTCTTGGGTTACTTGTAACATGCACTTTTAAATATTTTTTTTAAAAATGGTGTTTAACTTTTATAACTATCTTGTAGAATATTAGCGGACCCAGTCAAGCTTCGCTTTTTTTCGCTACCCTACCCTGAATTCATTTGTTACAAAAAATATGATAAATGAAGAACCGCTTGACCGATTTTGTGCAAAATTCACTTAAACTATCTACTAAATAGTCCAAACAAAGCCTAAATGTTTGGTTTGGATAGGTGAGCCCGTTCTTGAGTTATAAAATCACAACGAAAAGTGGCATTGATGTTTATATATAGTTTAAGCATGTCTTTAGCATGAACAATATTCCCTTCAATTAGTCTTAAAGACTGTAAGAATGGGTAGGTATTGGTGACAGTCCAACGAAGCCTAGACTTCTGAGATGAGAGTCCAGTTCCTTATCCGTTTATCTATAAAAGTCCAAGTGTAAACCAGGAGGTGCAATGTTTATTTGTAGACGTGTTACTTAATGCACAAAAGCTGATTGTATCTAGATTGGAGAACTGGTAGATACAACGGAATAGCATACGATGCCAGATAAGCTGCTTGTAGCTTTGACAGTCGTTAAAATAGGAAGAGAAATGTAGGTCACATTTCGTATGCTGTTCTTATTTTTGCAGCTGCGATTGTTACGGGAACTAACGTAGTTTTGCGTTTATTTACGTAACTTGTTAAAAGTTATCTATCTTATAACTGTGGAATAGAAGCAGGTGTCACTTTGCGGATTATGTGTGGAGGAAATAATTGTGTAAGTTCTTTATCATTAGAGCATAATTTTGTTATCTTCTCCGAAAAAACGATTAATTCAAGCGTCCCCCAGATACCAAAGATAATTTTCGGACATTTCATTCCAAAACTGGAGCATCCTCAAAAATTATGTTGGTGTCAACATAATTTTTAACCGGGAAGATTTTGCAATTGAACATTGTAGTGTTACAATGTTCAATTGCAAAATCTTCCCGGTGATATGAAAAATAAATCTATTCTTCAATTGTGTTCAAACTACACCAACACGATGTATACATTGATTACATCGGACAAGAACCAAATAACACCAAATATCAACTTTAACACCTTCGCTGGTACGGTGGTACGAGGTCAATTGACCCCGTACCACACTGCAAGTATGATGACGTACGAGGTCAATTGACCTCGGGTCGCATCCTACTTGCGGTGCGGCTACTTAAGTAAATTATTAATAACTAAAAATTTAATTGGAACGATAAAAAAGTTATTAGTGTAATCATAACTATCAATATGTAACTAAGGTAACAATATTTTTCTATTGGGCTTGATATTTGTAACTTATCAACCGAGCCGAAAGCTTTTATATCTGACTAGCTAACGCCGCGTGGTTTCACCCGCGTGGTTCCCATTCCCGTAAGAATACGGGGATAATATATAGCCTATAGTCTTCCTCAATAAATAGGCTATCTAACACTGAAAGAATTTTTCAAATTGGACCAGTAGTTCCTGAGATTAGCGCGTTCAATCAAACAAACAAACAAACTCTTCAGCTTTATATTATTAGTATAGATTTTTTTCCAGAAAGCACCAGATTTAGACATTGTTAATAACATTTCACCAATTTTTGCTTGCACACGTAAGGGGCTCCTGTATTCCGGGGCCCCATATCAATGATAAGGCGGTAGCTACGCACTTGAGGCTTATAATTCTTGGCAAACATCTTGAACAATCCATTAAAATGAGCAGAAGTCGATTTGTCGGTCTCTTTGGTAGGGCGAAGGGAACGCGGGAGAATACAGTTCGCGCGCGCGCCTTCTATTGGTAAATCAGTCCGCCTTGTCCATTGTCATAAAGTGTACCTGCGCGAACTTTGCCCCACTACGCCGGTTATGGTTCAAGATGTTTGCCGAGCGCTATACCAACTAAGCTTGACGAACACAGGCTCAAAGATTACAGTGTATTATCACAGGCTATTGTAGTTCGTTCCTCGCAAGACGTGTTCCTCGCAAGTCCTGCAAAGTATTGCGATATTTATAGTCGTTTGTTTACCACTTACCATCAGGGGGGACTGCTTGACCCGCCAATTATTATTTAATTTACAAAACCTGACTAATGTTAAGATATTATTGATATTAAATCAAAATTATTTTGGTGCGCTATTTAGGTTTAGGTTGTCGTTACATAGGTTTTTGTTGTAATAATTTACTAACCAAGCAGGCCAATCTGGAAATAGCCCCCAAAACTAGACAAATTTTTAAATTGTGTTATCAAAAACTTACATTATCAGTGAGTAACATACGCAATGATGATAATGATGATAAGTGGAACACCGTCGTCTATAAACAGCAACACTTCGTAGCGACTTCAGCGTAACCCATCAAAATTATATTGATGGGTTTGAACATCCATAACTGAAACTGAATACTCTTGTCATCATATATTTCTAGTCGAATTTTGCTTTAGGGTACCTTAGGCCATTTAGGCCGTAAATTTTACGGCCTAAATGGCCCAAATGTCCACGGCCACATAAAGCAATCTGCGTCAGAGGCGCGCTGGATGGCGGCGGTGCGGCGTACATAACAACTTTTATTGTGATTCATTAACAGTGAGACATTTCCTCATACTGTACTAAGAGCCTATGATAGCCAGATCTTCTACATTTTATAAAAGCTAAACCAAATTTTGAAAAATAAGGATTTGTTAGCTTTTATAACATAAAATAGAATATTTTGAAAAACCTCCGAATGTCATAAAATTATTAATTACATTCAGAATCAAGTCGTCAATATTTAGCTTTAATTTGAGACCTCACTCGAGTATATTTGCAGACATTCGGTTGTTCTTCCATACTTTCAACCCCAACAACTTTTAAACGACTCAACCGATTTTCATGAAATATATCTAACAACACTCGTCCGTAAGTCAGCTTTGATACAAAAAAACTAAATTGAAATCGCTTCATCTGTCAGCTATGGTGACACAGACAGACTGACAGACAGACACGTCAAACTTATTAAACCCCTCTTTTTGCGTCGCGGTTTAAAAAAATGGCACAGTATCGAATATGGGCTTCTTTTGATTTTGATATTACCACAGAATGTTTGGTAAAAGCTGATGTTTGCCAACTTATACTCCAGTAGACAACTATGGGGTTTGGTCCCATGGTCCCATGGTGGTTTTGAAAGGAGAAGAAGAAAAAATGTACAAAGGTTTCCATTTCTGCAATTATCCAATGTTATAAAACAAAATTGTTTGATATTTTTTAAGGAATATCATTAGATCACTTCTCAGTTACCAGACGCTTAGCTTAGCAACCCTTCGTTGGCTGGTGGGAGGCTTCGGCCGTGGCTAGTTACCATCCTACCGACAAAAACGTATCGCCAAACGATTTAGCGTTCCGGTAGATGTCGTGTAGAAACTGAAAGGGGTGTGAATTTTCAAGCTACTCCTAACAAGTTAGCCCGCTTCCATCTTCGATTGCATCGTCACTTACCATCAGGTGAGATTGTAGTCAAGGGCTCAGGGCAAAGTCATGTAAAGATTAAAAAAACACACCCTTGCACTTTAATATTTATACATGTTTCAGATGGGTTGCCTTGAAGCAAACCGACTGCTAAATGGGGACATGATTTCTTACATAATGCTGAGAAAAATATAAAAGTATACATTTTATAGGTACTTGTACGGTTGAAGGTCTGGACCTAGAAAATGGTTACCTCCACAGCCACCAATGTCAAAACTCCATTTCCCTACCATACTTATGTATGGTAACATATTTTAAACCTACATAAATACCTGTAAGAGCATGGGCTAATAAACTTTTAACATTTAGAAAACTAACAGACCCCTGCGACGCAGACCTGAGGTTGATTCCAATCCTGTCAGAACACGGAGATAAAATGTTCGTCGCTCATAATGTAGCTTTTCATTAGTGAAAGAATTTTAAAAACCTGTCCAGTTGTTTCGAAGTCTATTTGCTACAAACAATAAATACGCGTGGTACTCGATAAAGCTTTTTGTTCGATTGCATTTTTTAACTACTTAGACAATTAAAGCATACGTCTACACACAAACACACAAACACCATGCCGAAGTGTGTCGAACTGAAACGACGTTAGACGCTGTTTCGGTTGGAAACCATACGGAATTTCTTGATTCGGTCGCGCGGTTCAGATAAAAGATATGCTATAGCTTAAAAACTAAATTATATTAGTAGTTGAGGAAGGTGTGGCTATGACAGGCTCTCGTGCCGCCCAGCCGCTTAAGTGACGATTGATGTGTTTGTGCGAGTTCCAGTGGTTGTACGCGGTGGTGTATAGTTACGATTTGTGATAGACGGGTTATGAGAGTGTAATATAATACTTTTGTTTTTTTTTTATATAGAACTAGTGGACGCCCGCAACTTCGTTCGCCCTTAGACCTCCTTAATCCGGCTATATCACAAAATCCCTTCTTAGTGGACCTCTACTAACTATACTCTACGTCCCAGAAAAATTTCATCTTTGAACGTCAAGTGGTTTTTGAGTTTTCTTGATGAATGATGGACCTTTTGTATTTATATAGTAAGATAAATAAAGCCTCAATAGCTCAACGGTAAGAGCGATTTTCTACAAAATGATGCCCTGTTTTTCAACCAGAGGCGAAGATGTTAGAGTTAGGCCAAATAGTCCACCACGCTGGCCCAATGCGGATTGGCAGACGTCACACACGTAGAGAATTAAGAATATTCTCAGGTATGCAACTATCCTCACGATGTTTTTCCTTCACCGTTAGAGACATGTGATATTTAATTTTTTTTAAATGCACATAACTAAAAAGTTGGAAGAGCTACACCCTCCGGAATCGAAGGCAGAGATCATATCCACTGGGCTATCACGGCTATAATATATATAAAATATCCATTATTGCTGATTAAAATAACCAGAACGCAAGCCTCGGTTTTGTGAATGTACAGGAATTCCCCGTAGTTACGAGTATATTAACGGTTACCTGGAATAGCTTCGCACAGAACACACTGAAATTGGTGGGAATATTAAAGCATAATACAAACGTGTGGGTTGAAACTCAATTAATCTTGTCGATAGGATATTTTGTAATTATGATTTTTTTTAGCGTAGGCTGCTTGTCCACTAAAGTGGAGCGAGGCAGCGGAGCGGAGAAATGGACTAATGCGGAGCGGAGTTGCGTACTGTGTCTTGCCACCGGAGAGAAGCAATATTGTGAAGCGGAGTGAGAAAGTATTGTGAAGACGTGATTCCCTGTTCCGTTTCTCCCTCTCCACTTACCGTTTTTGTATGTTTTTTTTAACTAGCTCGCAAGTGCCTGTCCACTGAAAAGAGCGGAGATTTCGTACAATCCTATTGGTTAATATTTTTCTAATTCTCGGCTCCGCTGCCTCGCTCCGCTTTGGTGGGCTGGCAGACAGCCTTAAATTTATTATTAAAACATCATGGATAGATCACCATCATCATCATTCATACATTTAAATAAATTTGAAGTGTCTGTCTCCGACTTTAAAATAATAGCGCATAAAGTTATTTACAAATGATAATAAAGCATAAACAAGTTTTAAATTGAGATTTTCATTTGTCTGTCTGTTTGTTTAGCTAACCATTGGAAACGATACATATTTTAAAAAGATTTTCACTGCAAGATAATGAAGTTTATTAAGCAACGTATAGGCTACTTTTTTTTCAGAAAATTTGTAAAAAACTGAATTTTATGCGGACATAGTCGCGACCATCCTTTAGTCTATACTAATATTATAAAGAGGTAAAGTTTGTAGGGGATAATCCCTGGGTCTACTAAGCCGATTTTGAAAATTTCTTTACCACTTGAAAGTCAAGTTATCACAGGCTATAATTTATCCCCATATTCTCACGGTAATGGGAAGTATGCTGATGAAACCGCTAATATAATAACTGTGTGGTTTTATGCACTAATTTAATGTTACGCTGGTTATTGATATATGTGATGAGTGGACTGTATTTATTTGTATTTTGTATGTATGTATGTTTGCTGATTTCTGCCAAAACCAAAAAAGTAATTTGTGATCCACACCAACCTTGCATCACTCGCCCCCAATGGCAGCACGGCAAGACCAAGGAGAGCCTGCGATTTGGAGTAGTTCTTTTCTTTCAGGAGGTAGGCACACACAAACACACAGATTGTTCTTGCAAGAAAAACGTTTTCTTGCATTTAACGCGCGCACACGGTGCGAATTTGTTTCTTAGGCACGGCCGAATGAAAGAAACACGCGTACAGGTACGACATGCACACAGCACGGCTGGATGATGCAATATGTGGCAAGGTAGTCCAAGATGGCGTCTTTTGGAGATGACGCTTGCATCAGTTGTCAAACCGACATCTGACATTGATTGACGATTGACACAATTCTGATGTGGTTTTTCTCAAACTACCTGCATGGTAATGGCAAGATCGAACAATAACATTGCCTGAAAAAATGCCCTAAACGAAAGCCCCATCTAAGTTGGAGGTATCTATACTAATATTATAAAGCTGAAGAGTTTGTTTGTGTGAACGCGCTAATCTCGAGAACTACTGGTCCGATTTAAAGAATTCTTTCAGTGTTAGATAGCTCATTTATTGAGGAAGGCTATAGGCTATATATTATTCTTGTATTCTTATGGGAACGGGAGCCACGCGGGTGAAACCGCGCGGCGTCAGCTAGTTAAAACATATGTGGCAAGTACAAAACCTTTTAAGTCGGTCAAATACTCTAAGAAAGCTCTTAGAATAATAAAGATCATTTTATTACGATATTATAAAATACACAAAGAAACTCAGTTGAAAGAACTATCCCAAGGGGGGAAAGGGGGGCGTCAACCCTATTATGCGCATCCCCGGCAGGAATCCTCGTTAGAGTCTAGACTGCAGACTGAAAGAATATATGCGTGCAATAAGAATCCACAACCATTTGTTTTCTTATACTTATGGCTTGATTTATTTTGAATTTTATCTTTTATTCTTGTTTTTTTTTATTGATAAAGAATACAATAAGGAACTTAAGCTAGCTTATCCTAATAACTATACAAATCATGACCACGTGGAATGGTGGCAAGAATCTTTTATTAATTAAATGATAGTTCCCAATAATATAAATCCCCATCAAAGACTAACGACTTTCATGTGTGTTGTGTTAGATTTTCCTATTATAATTGAAAATAACGATATGTTCGAATTTGATTTTTATTGTCACATAAGATCCCTCTCAATTACATCAGCTTTCAAACTTAAAATAATGCATCAAAATCGATCCATTTATATTTATTAACAAAGGAAAGTTCTATTATTGATAAGAATTTGTGTCTGTAATGTAAGATTCTTTTTTTCCGACCACTGCAAGAAAACCCATGAAAATAAAACTTTCATCGTCAGGTGTTTTTATTGAGATCTTGAGATTGCATATAGAGATAAGGCCGCCTTTGCATGCTAAGTTTAAGTTTATAATTTTAAATGTTTTCTTTATTATTGTATTTTTGTGTGTAATTAAGTATTTCTTCTTTATTACCTAAAAATTCTTCATTAAATTTTTTTTTTTTATTCTTTACAAGTTAGCCCTTGATTACAATGTCACCTGATGGTAAGTGATGATGCAATCTAAGTTGGAAGCGGGCTAACTTGTTAGGAGGAGGTTGAAAATCCACACCCCTATCGGTTTCTACACGACTTCGTACCGGAACGCTAAATCGCTTGGCGGTACGTCTTTGTCGGTAGGGTGCTAACTAGCCACGGCCGAAGCTTCCCACCAGCCAGACCTGGACCAATTAAGAAAACCTTAATTGGCCCAGCTGGGGATCGACCCCAGGACCTCCGTCTTTTAAATCCACCGCGCATACCACTGCGCCACGGAGGCCGTCGTAAAATTACCTTTATTGAATACAATTCAAATTTTGTTCAATTAACTTTATTGAAAATAATATTTTTGCTACGTGGGGTCTAAGCTCTGTAGAGGGTATATTATAATCTATCACATAAGTCCCACAATTAGGATGTAATGTATTGGGCCGTTAATGGCTGATATTAATGATGATATAATTTTTGCTTTCCTTGATAAATATATTACATAAGAAAACTAATATATTTCGGTGATTTATTGCGACGTGTGTACAACGCCTTATGTTTCTGGTGTTAATAGCCCAATAGGGCGCTCGGAGAATTCTAATTAACTCACCAACCTAAGACTAAGCAGATTACTAATTATAGCACCTTTTGACTGTTAAGGCACGTTCACGGGAGATTTCTTCCTGTTGGTAGGTACCTTAAAAGATGTATAAACCAACGTACCAACCTATCTGTATTGTTACATATAAAGTTAATTTATAAAACGCAAGCATAAAGGAAAGTCTTATTACAGTTGTAATCTAATAAGTTTGTAAAATAGTGGTGAAAAAAAAAAACCTTGGCCGAGTTTGTTCTGTGGTCTCTTCTCGGACCAATTGCGTTTGGAACTCTCGTAACTTTAATTTTAAGTTTTTGACTTTAATTGTCACCATTAAATCATGACATAACTTGACGTTTCAAAAGTGCTTGTAAACTAAGCCTTATTGAAATAAATGAATTTTGATTTGAATATATATGATAGGTCTACAAGCTACACGTAAACTACAAGTAATTCATGGATAAAACGCAAATGGTAGATACACCACCTAGTTATCTGGTTAAAATAAAAAAAATCTCTAGGGTTTTCTATCTTGACTTAGTTTAATGAATGCCAAATATCCTGTATACATGAACGTTTCCGCAAAATCCTTTATTTGAGTTAAATTCCCGAAAATAGTATATTTTTGGCCTAAAACCTACCCCAAAGGGGGTTAAGAGGTGTATAATATATAAGAAAAATATAAAAACATCTTGACGGCCTCCGTGGCGCAGTGGTATGCGCGGTGGCTTTACAAGACCGAGGTCCTGGATTCGATTTCCGGCTGGGCCGATTGAGGTTTTCTTAATTGGTCCAGGTCTGGCTGGTGGGAGGCTTCGGCCGTGGTTAGTTATTACCCTACCGGCAAAGACGTATCGCCAAGCGATATAGCATTCCGGTACGATGCCGTGTAGAAATCGAAAGGAGTGTGGATTTTCATCCTCCTCCTAACAAGTTAGCCCGCTTACATCATCACTGCGATTGCAACATCACTTACCATCAGGTGAGATTGTAGTCAAGGGCTAACTTGTAGAGAATAAAAAAAACCTGATTTACAAGCAGACGAATTAGCCATGCCTTTGAGAATAAATAAATAAACGATAAATCTTCTCCACTCAGTTATATGATTATGAACAACCGTATCTAAAATAACTTTGTTAAATTTAACGCCATCATTCGGTTAGGCGGTCTTAATTTTCTCAAAATACGGACAACTTTGCAAATATGGGGAGCGAGCAACAAATTGTCGCTTGTCGCTTTGTCGGCGTGAATACGTAATTTGATTGGCAAGCAGAAACGTCACTTATAAGGGTACAATTACTCTGTTCACGGTCTCATTTCATTAAGAATATGAATTTGGTTTGCTGGTTTTAATTTTATTTCACTTTTTGCATACCAATATATTATGTAACTAGCGGACGCCCGCGACTACGTTTGCGTGAATGTCAATGAAAACTTTCAACTACCCTTACCCTACTCTACCCCTACCCTACCGCTATCCCTACCCTACCCATTAAGGCTGCACACGCGACGAAAGCTTAAAAAATGGAGTAACTTCTCCCGTTTTCCCAACATTTTCCTTTACTGCTCTGCTGCTATTAATCGTAGCGTGATGAAAAGTATACTATAACTAGCCCAGGAGTATGAAGAACAATTTTACCAAGTTTTTGTTTCTATAACGAACATACAGAAAGACAGACAGACAGACACAAAGACAGACAGACAGAAAAAATATTTTACTGATTGCATTTTTGGCATCACTAATCACCCCCTGATAGTTATTTTGGAAATATATTTCAGGTACAGAATTGATTTCTCTACAGATTTATTATAAGATACAATCTATATAGATTGAACCATCATCATCGTTTACATCAATTAAAACTGTTGAGCACGGGTCTCCTCTTAGAATGTAAGGGTTAGACTAATAGTTAACGACGCTGGACCAATGTGGATTAGCAGGCTTCACACACGTAGAGAATTAAGAAATGTTTTCCTTCACTAATTCAGACACGTGATATTTAATTTTTTAGCTTAACACTGAAAAGTTGGAGGTGCATGCCAGACTTGAACCTACGCCCTCCAAATCGAAGGCAGAGCTCATATCCACTGGGCTATCACGGCTCTTGTTATTGAATATAAGTTCATTGTTATTACGGTAACCTAAGCCACCCGGTTCAATTTAAATCACCCAAGTTGTCCAAGTGAAATACAAGTTACCAACAACGACTTTCTCAAATGTGGGTTTGTGTTATTAGGGTGATAATGTTAAATTATTTAACGACCTCTATCAGATGTTAATCAGATGATAATGACCGAGACCCACGGCTTATTAATGACTCGAGGGGGGAGGGGGGGGGGTTTGTAACACCACCGAATTCCCAAGGGCCGGGCTTTGTTACAAGAAAGAAAAGCTTAATTTTGACCGTGGTAATTGGAAGTCTATACAAGAGGCCTATGTCCAGTAGAGGACAACCATCGGCTTATAATGATGATGATGATGAAAAAAAAAAGCGGGTAACTCGAATTTTTTAATGGAATCTCAAAATAATAATAAAATAAAATCCTTATATTAAAGTATCTTTTCATCTACATCGTAAATTCTAGGACACATATTTAATTACAGAATGAATGAAATTTTCCGGGTTGGTATGCCTACGTGAACATAAATCCCAAGAAGAAAAAAAAGGTTTTTATTAAGGTCTACCCACATATGGACGCGTGCATTAGCATATAAATACCTCACAGAGCTATCGTCGTAGCAGTCTACGTAGCGCGTAGGTGTACTACGAAAGGTCGAATAACATAGCTACGAGGTCAAATATTGTGTATTACCTGTGGTCTGTGGTTACAACTGCGTAGATCGTATTCCTGTGGGAATATTGGAATAAAAATAGCCTTTCTGATATACTTTAAACAATATTTGTGCTCAATTTTATTTAGTTTTGTTTAGGCCATGTGCAGTGATTGACTAGCGAACATTTACAAAATAGTCGTACACACCTACTTAGTGACTATATTATCTTGTTAATTGATTATGAAACACGGCTAAAACTCACGTGATATTACGTCGGAGCATGAAGAATGTGGACACGGACGGTTCAGCAATAGGCGAGCATGTTCTAGCTTCGGGTACGACTCATTATATCCGTTTTGATAAGGCTTCTGTATTGTCAAGGGAAAAGTTTCTAGTACCTCGTAAGATACGTGAAGTGATAGAAATTAGTCGTCACCCGAATTTTAATCGGGATCATGGATGGTTGCTGCCCACAGCGTGGAAACCGCTATTTCTTTCATTGTCACATACAACAAACTTGGAACAAGATAGCATTAGTTCGGTTTGCTTACAAGAAGACGAGTCTAATGAAGATGACATTAATGAACCGTCGGAGAGTGTAACGGAACCTTCACTCCCCACCACTTAACCCCTCTCCGCGCGCGCAATGCGTGCAGCAGCGCGTCGCGCAGCCGCTTCGCAGTTTGGATCGTGCCGCGATGCAAGAACCAGCTCATGACTAAGGGCCCCGTATGGGTTCGAAACTAGTCGGGCATACTCCGACGTAATATCACGTGAGTTTTAGCCGTGTTTCATAATCAATTAATATGAATAACACTCACGATAGTTTAAATTCTAAAATATATTATCTTGGTTGGTAGTCTTATTTAATGTCAAAATTGACACTTATAAAATAGTTGTTAAGATTTCCGAAAATGGATTTTTATTTTTTCTGATTTCCGAAAACAGAAAAGATTTCAAGTAAGTATAGCCAAGTACTTCATTCATTTGTTAATATTATTTTATGTTTTTAGTCCCCATCAGGTGGATTGAAGACATCAAGCGAGTCACAGGGATTCAGGATGCAGGCGGCTCAGTATCGTGATGTTTGGAAGTCCCTACAAAAGGCATATGTCCTGCAGTGAATGTCCATCGGCTGACAACATGATAATGATGATTTTATGTTTATTGTATGATCCATAATTTTAGAGAGTAACATCTCACTAGTCGGGTTTTGATGAAGCTATTTTAGGGCAAATGACGTAAAAAAAATAATTTTACCGGCCGGCTAGATAAAATGTTTTCAGTACATAGGACAATATTTTGTCCGTGGAAGTGTGAACTGATGTCATCCAATTCGGGTCAGTGACCACCCCATATTCCTCTGACCTAAGAAATGACCTGGGTGATGTGACGTAGCATCTATAAACGCCCAGACGTCTGTTTGCCTATACTATTCGTGAGAAAGCAAGTGTTGCAGTGGCGTGCTCAAAGTTGCCAACTGGTGTGTCTGCTATACGTACTGTATAGTGTTTTTTTTTTAATTTTTGGCCTGAAACAAGTCCTCAAGAAAGGCAGTGCTTTCTGCACAACTGTTCCTAATAAAATAAATAAATACTGTTTCTGCAACTATATCTCAGCGGATAATTCTATATTTTATTATAACACAGTTGCTCGTAAAGTATCGCTTAATTAACTTTATCAGATAAAATATAATAAAAAAAACATTTAATTCTTTAATTTTTAATAATTTTGACCATACATGTCAACCGTTTATCTGGACCAGAAACACAAAACAATTAATTTACTTTATTAGTAATACTGGCTGTTTTTGGTGCATTTATATAAAAAAAAATTAACGATGATGTGCGCACTTCGTTATCTGTATAAAAATAACAAGCGTATCAATATGTCATCATAAGGAAAACAGGCAAAGATGCAAATTCATTTTCAAAGTGTGTTTTCTCGCAAATGCGTTATAAACGTCGTATGATATACGTGCGCTTTGATAATTACAGCCTCTGTTTCCTTACTATAGCTCTCGCCTTTGGCTCGAGCTGCAATATTGCCTCAGCTGTAATTTTCAACTTACCGCACTTATATCATAATGTACTATTATAAAGCAGGATTGGCTATAAAGTAACAGTAAACACGTTGCTGTGCGTAATGTAAACTGAAGGAACCTATGTTTATGATGCCAATTTAAAAATAGTTGTTTGATGCACAAAAGCACGATTGTTGAAGCAAGCTGTTCAAATGCTTACTCTTCTCCATGTAAATGACCAGTTTCATATTGATCAAAGCTGAATGAAACTAAATAATAGTGTAATTATTCCTTTTACTCGGCCGTTGAGTCGCATGACCTCATTCCGAAGTGCCAAATCATTAACTGTTCCAAATCTCGCACTAAAACCTCAGAATGCTTTATTCAAACGGGCTTTCGCCATTTCTTTTGAAAGGTCGAAATTCTGTTTGAGTCGGAAAATATACTCTGATATTAATTTTCGTCTCAGGAGTGTCTATGTCGACACCGTTGTGTGACAACCAAGTTAAGGACATAGTAGTTTTTTTTAACAAGTTTAGCCTTTGACTACAATCTCACCTGATGGTAAATGATGATGCGATCTTCAATGGGATCGGGTTAACTTGTTAGCAGGAGGATGAAAATCTACACCACTTTCGGTTCCTGCACGACATCGTACTGAAACGCCAAATCGCTTGGCGGTACGGTGGTCGGTCGACCACGGCAGACCTGGACCAATTAAGAAAACCTCTACCGGCTCAACCTGGGTTCGAACTCAGGACTTCTGTATTGTAAACCCACCGCGCATAACACTGCGCCACGAAGGAGTACTTTACATGCTCAATTTCCTACACGCTTACTTTTTTATCCTGTTACAATCCATGGTTTCCGCGAGATAAAACAGAATGTCACACGTAAGAAAGACGCAGGTATCAGTTAGTTCTAGACTAAAAGCTCCATAAACTTAAAAAAAAAGATTCCTTAAACAAGGAAGGTAAATCCAATAGGAACTATTGCTAACTTGAAGTTCAAGAAGCAAATAGTTACCAGTTCGTGCAGTAAACAAATATACCCGTAACTTGTTCGTTAGATGCTTCATGTTAGGATTGTATAACCAAGGAGTTAGACTGGTCTAATCTTGTATCACTTACAGTCTTGTTAGGTCTCTACTTAATATAGCTATATATTATGTTACTTCTTACTTACTTGCTGCTTTCGGCGCTACAGCCGGTTGTGTCAACCACTTTTCTCCGTTCATTTTATTTCTTTATGTTTTTTCTCCCACACATATAATTTTTCCACTATTTGCACAATCTAGCCATGTGTTTTTAGGTCTTCCTTTTAATATTTTTACCTGTGGTCCATATGTGTTCTGTGCTGTGGTCTCGATTTTGTCATCACTTTTGGCCCTCTATACTATTTGGTATCCTCTCTACGTGCCCCAGCCACTAAAGATTATATTGGCTAACTAAAGGCTTTATAACTATATAGGCTTTATAACTAAAGGCTTTATATTGTTTATTATAATCTGTAAACGGATTTAAAAGTTTACTGAATAAATTTTTAATTCATAATTAGTTAAGACTGAAATAAAGACACAGAAAAAACAAGTATAGGTTCCGTGAGAATAGTAGTCACAGGCTTTGTGCCTGTGCCTGTGACTATTTAAATATTTTTTTCTGCTACAGGTTGTTCCGTAAATAGCATGACATACTTTGCAAGGTACACTTACTCCGAAAAATCTAAAAATTCGGTTTATTTAAAAATTAACCAAACAGATTCTTAGATGATATAACTTTCACATTCGTTTAATTCATTAATTATGGCACAAACCGTATATATATTGTAAAAGCTTATTTTACGCGGTCGCGGTCGCGGTGCGTTATAAAGTTGTGTTGGTCGCGATCGGCATGATGTCCTGCACAACACACGATCAGTTTTATCGGCTGTCAATCCGTTAGCGCTGCAGGCATTTGAGATTACTTGATCGTCAGTGTACATAACACATAGACTTATTAGGTACTTGTATTCTATGAACATTAAATAAGTACATAAAGTAAAAGCTTTAGGTAAAAAAAGCGCTAGCTAAACTGTAAGTAACGTGAAATATTTAGCATACTACATTTTTATTAAGTTCTCTCCCCATAAATATATTATGCAGGAGAAACGTACATAAATTCAGAGGTAAGTAATATAATGGTATTATAGTTTATTAGATAGTTTTCCCGTTTCCGTATATTTCTCGTTTCTCCGATAACATAGAGCCATTTTCGTACTTTGATGTGGGTCAACGCGATGTTTGAAGTCACTTGAACGTATTCTTTGAAAGTCGTCTATTATCGATATTGATAAAATAAATATACTCGTTGTATTTCTTACTAATTCTATTGTATTATCTGTTACTAAAAGCCTAGTAGATATGGCCTAGGTTCGAATCCGGTTCGGGGCCTGCACCTCCAATTTTCCAGTTATGTGCATTTTAAGAAATTAAATCTTTAAACAAAAACATCGTGAAGAAATCCGCATACCCGAGAATTTTCTTAATTCTCTACGTGTGAAGTCTGCCAAAGCGCAGCAGGCCAGCGTAATTATTAGCGTAACCCCTCTCATTTTGAGAGGATACTCGGACTCAACAGTGAGCCGAATATGGGTTGTTAATGATGATCTGTTACTATAGTTTGGCAAGTTCGTTGATTACACTCTTATGATATGCGGGCAACGGGAGGGGAAGGACTGCGGTTTATGAAGACGAGCGCGCGGGGCATCGCTACCCGGCCCGGCCCCCGCAGACCATCGGGAGTGTTACAAACGAATTTGCTAAGCTATAGCATTCTTTCGCGATTTTGTGCACAGATAATAAGAACACAACAGCCTTGTTGATTCAAAAGTTAGCATATGTGATAATATATCGTGATATCATAATGATATTTTCATGATATACAGTGATATATAATGATATTTTCAAAATTATCAAAAATCAAAATTCACTTTCACGAGGTTCAAGGTTGAGCTACGAAATAATAAGCTTTCTTTCGTAAAGTAAAATTTCTCAGCCCCATGAGGGCTATTGGAGAGCACTTTAAGCCGTCCAGGTCAATACCATTGACATCCTGATAGTGGTCGTTAATGAATGTAACAGTATTCCAAGCCCATCCACTCGCATTGGACCAGCGTGGTGCGTCTAAGCTCCATCTTCTTCTGAGGGAGCCATGTTAGGTTGTTTAGAATCTGACAATGATTAAAAATAACATCGTAAGGGTATTCTTTAACACCATTTATAAAACAATATAAAAAGCTGGCGGCAATAGAAATTAATAGGACGTTAAGCGTGTGACGTCACGACGCCGGTCATTACTCAGCGCAAGGAGGGTGGCCGCTGACCCGGAAGCTATGGCGACATTCATTTTACACCTCTATGCCTCGTGTTTACGGCAATAAAAATGTGTCTGACAAGTTAAGCTGAGCAATTTGTGCTACGAAAAAATTAATGGGTACTACTTAATTATACCATAGACTAGGATGGTTGAGAGACTCTGGACCCTTACGCTACGGTCAAAACGGGCCAGGATTTTTTGGGCATTATATTTTTTGTATGCCCCGGTAAATAGGTTGAACCAAAATATCGTTCTGCGCAGGTACAATCTAATTAATTTTAATTTTAACAAGGTTAATCGACATCTTCTGGGCAAGCGCCCTTCATCTTAGACCTCATCATATCTTTCCATCAGTCATGATTGTAGTCAAGCGCAACATAAAGAGTACTATACCGTACTAAATTTGATATCTCCTACTATCATCCATTGAATAGATGGGTGAAGGTCGTTTCTAACTCGGCTCTTGGGCTATTTGCTCAATAGCAGACGTGTCTATAGATTATTGACTTAATACTTTGTACGTTGAGCTTCACTTTGGCTCGGCGCCAGTGTGAATGGATTTCAAAACTCTGTTTAAGTTTCATGTTTAAGGGGTATAATCCAACACCAGGAGGTCATGGTTTCTATCCCCGCCCGACTATTGCTGTTCCTTGCACAGCATATATGAGAAATTAGGGGGAAAAAGGGAAACTTTCCCTAAGAAAAAAATCTACTTACGTCAGGAGCTTAAAAATACTACTTACGGGTGCACTATACGTAAAATAGATGCCGTAGTAATGGTGCAGTTTACTGTGTCATTTATAAGTAACACCATGTTACTAAGCAGCTGGATACATAATAGTGCTAGAAGACAGAAAGATGAATATCTTAGCATTCCATGGATTCACCGTACCGGTGCCGGGTTCATCGTTTGTAGATAGAAAAGCTCTCCGAGCATAGCCATGGACTTGTAACCAATGCTGAGGGCTAAGGAGTTGGTTGTAGGGTTAAGGATATCCATAATATATGTTGACTCTACAACGTTCCATTACTAAGAATTCTTTGCAATTGCACGTTGTAGAGTCAACATCTCCTGAGGATGCTCCAGTTTCGGGGTGAAACGTACGTAGAGAGTATTTTGTCGGACCTGGATGACGTTGTCGCGTGGGTTCGTCCGCTTTTCGCGGAGGATAGCAAAATAAATAAATCATTATATATTCATAATGAACTTCCGCAAAGTAACGCCTGTATTTAAGGATATCCTTAACAGTATACTGGACACTCCCATTCTCCGCTCGTGTTGTTCTCCACTTTAATAGTGCTTGGTTTAGTTGGTATTTTAAGTATGGCGGTTCAGGAATTTTGACCACCTAAAAATTATGACTAGTATCTCTAAGAAGGAATTAATATGTTGTCCTTTACTGTCTCATAACCTGCGATTATTGACCTATTTATTAAAGGGGAGGAATTAAATAATAACACTGACAAATTACCCGACGGGTGACAAGTTGCCTCATATTCCCCTAAACGATGTCATCAGGAACGATCATTTATAACACTGGATAGCCTCACTATGGTGCCTCAGGAAGACTATTTGTCAATTTTAGCGTTTCAAGATTATTCACCTCATAAAAGAGTTAAAATTTTGAAAATCTCTACTGTTATCTACGAAATACTTGTAATCTCTACGAAATTCTCAATTTTTCTATAATGACGCATTAATTAATTTCATCATAATCGGAAATAAACTGACATATTGGAAATTGAATTTCCGATCTTCATTGTTGGAATATGTGCACAATATGTGAACGGAGTGTTATTATCATAACACTCCGTTCACATGACGTACAGCCTTCTGAAGAAAACGAGAATCGCAATAATTTTTGACGTATCTAAGTACATTTGAATTCTGTGAAGGAGCTTAAATCTTTTTCCAAGACATTCCCCACGGAGTCGTCAAGAAACGAAAGCGATGTGTAATATAAAATGCTCACCATTTTTCAGAAAATATAATGTTCAGTTAATTTGTAAAAAGTTATCTGTTTCTGGAAAATCCTACAATAGGATTTTCATAAACATACCTAAAATGATAGGTTTGAAGGATTATGGATTTAATTTGACAATGATTTTTATATCATGAAAATATAAGAACGCGTCCGCGAGTTCGATTGCGTTAAATTTTATTTTTTACAAATCTTTGAACCATGAATTTATCTGGGATATAAAATAGCTTATGTTCCGCTCTAAGATCTAATTTATCTCTATTTCAAATTTCAACTAATTGGTTCAACGGTTTAGCTGTGAAAAGGTAACAGACAGATAGACATTTATAATTCTTTTTTTTTTCTTAACAAGTTAGCCCTCGACTATAATCCCACCTGATTGTAAGTGATTATGAAAATCTAAGACGGAACCGGGCTAACTTGTTAGGAGGAGGATGAAAATCCACACCCATTTCGGTTTCTATACGTTATAGTACCGGAACGCTATATCGCTTGGCTGTACGTCTTTGCCGGTAACTAGCCACAATCTTAGCGTCCCACCAGCCAGACCTGGGCCCGTCAATCAAACGCAGGACCTCCGTCTTGTAAGTCCACCGCGAATACCACTGCGCCACGGAGGCCATTGAAAATATCAGTATAGATCTTCCTCGTTAGTCCAGTAATATGGGTAGCAACGGGTAAAATGTATAACAAAGTGTAACCATTTAGAAATTTGAAATGGGGGCTCTGTGAAAATTAGGCTAATGATACTGACGTTGAATAAACTGTTGCAATGTTTTAGTTGTTACGTGAAAAACAAACAAGAACATGGAAATAAGTGAATTAGTTGCATCGGTTGGCCAAATCCTGACCGAGTATTCCCAAATATCGGATTGACCCAGATTCACCCTTCGCACCGAGTCCCCGTAACAATTGATTTTAGTTTTAAAATTGAACAGCGTTTTATCGAAGTTCCGCATTGTTTTAAAAATTTATACAATACTAGCGAACACTTGCGACTTTGTCCGCGATATTTTTCAGCTGGCTATAATTACTCTTGTCCACTCTATAATAACCATTTCGTCGTTGTCGTCCGCCTCGTTTTTCCGACTATCTTGCCTTCTAGGATCAACTTAGGAAACTCGTATAGGGGTCCGAAAAATGCAAACTTCCTCCTCATTACAGTTGTCAGCACTTGAGCATTTGAGGCAAAGTGATTTCGTGAGATTTTCAACATTTTCCTTAATCCTCACATCTCAAATGCTTGCAAACGTCGACAACACTCCTTTTTCTTGATAGTGATTTGAGACTGAAAAAAACAATCAATCAAACCTATATAGTGATATTTTTTTTAATTCACTTAACTGATAAGTTGGAGATGCATACCCCGGACCGGATTTTTTTTTGTTGTCATATCCACTGGGTTATCACGGAGAGTAGATATTTAACTTTTGTTAATATGCATTAATAGATAACAAAAGTACATATTATGTAATGAGGCTTACTTATTATCAGATGCGAGTCTTATAATTAAAATATTTTGATGGAAATACGACCTGATATTGCTTATAATTAATTTGACCATGTTTTATTAATCAAACTTATTAAGCTTGAA
The DNA here is from genome assembly GCF_947172395.1 of Bicyclus anynana. NCBI lineage: Eukaryota > Metazoa > Arthropoda > Insecta > Lepidoptera > Nymphalidae > Bicyclus > Bicyclus anynana. The sequence continues at coordinate 9,043,397 of NC_069101.1, forward strand.
AAATGTTCGCCTAAAATTATTTAAGGCTTAATTAAACTTTCAGCGGTATGTCAAGGACAGTCATAAAAGTGAAATATTGCTAACGAGTTTATAAAGTGTTACAAATTGTAGTTTAGGATGGAGAAAAAGCTTCTTCGAATTATTTTTAACCATTATTAAAGTATTTTTTGTGGAAGTTATAGTTAAAAAATATCATGTATGATATTTTTCTCTGAAAGGAGAAATCGTCAAATAATAAGCAAACATTAAAATTTTGGAAATATACCCGCAACGGTTACAACGTGCGAGATCGAAAAAGTATAAAATAATTTAAAAAACCCCGACTAATCTCAGAATAAAAAACCCCGCTAATCTCAAGATCTACTGGTCCGATTTGAAAAAATCTTTCAGTGTTAAAGAGCTCATTTATCGAGAAAGGCTTAATATTATCCGCGTATTCCTACGGGAATGGGAACCACGCGGATGAAACCGCGCGACGTCAGCTAGTATAATATAATATAGCCAGCCCGGTACACATGGTTTGTTATGTTGAAACTCAGACCAAACACAAATGGACTTGTTTATTTTATTGAGGGGATAAAGTAAACTCACACATCGAACATATTTAACACCAATAAATATATTTGTGTAGGTACCTACTTACACTACACACTACTAAGACTATCCACAGAATATTCATTATTTGATCGATGTTTTGCTGTTCGGGCTGAAGAATTGATTCTTTTTGTTTTATATTGTTTATATTACAAATTTGATAACATAAACTTAGAAAGACTTATAAATTAACGTAACTTCATATAAGTAAATTAGAAGTATTTGACCGTTTTTTATGCCCGGCATTCTAAAGAGCTCCTTACACGACGAAAACGATTACAACAATGAAATATCGATTCTAGAGAAACAGTTTTTATAAACGCGTTAGATCGTTGATCTTTGACAAAGGGGTAACGTCTAAAAAGGCAGGTCCCTATTATAATTCGTCTGAGGGTAAAAAGAGGAGTATGAATCATGTTTAAAAGACACGGCAAGTATAACTCACTTTACTTGCATCCCTAATGTAATTGGTTGCAAAGTTTTAATCAAATAGTAACAAACAAAAAACAAAACTTGCCCATCCGTTGTGTTTGTCCGGTCGAATACTTCGGCCACTCGACGGTGGGGTCGGAAAAGTTTCCCTCAAATAGAATTTGGACCCGACCCCCTATGTAACACGTGAAAGTTGGGTTTGTTCAACATTCCTGATTTGGCTTCCTTTTCCTGTGTCAAATGAATATTATAAAAACTTCACTGTTATTACTTAAATTTTGGATGAAATGGACACACAAAATTTACATTTTATGTAAGTTACTAGCCAGCGCCGCGCGGTTTCACCCGTGGTTTCCGTTCCCGTAGGAATACGGGGATAATATTAGCCTTCCTTGATAAATGGGCTATCTAACACTGAAAGAATTTTTCAAATCGGACTAGTAGTTCCTGAGATTAGCGCGTTCAATCAAACAATCAAACAAACTCGCCAGCTTTATAATATTAGCATAGATGTTGGCGTGTTTACAAGAGCTTTTGATATTTGTATTTTTGATTTGTATTTTATATATAAGTTAACATTCAATCACAAATAGTCCAACCCTATCAATCTTATCATAGGATTGGACTATTTGTCATTGAATATGATCTGATCACTTTGAAGGCGGTGCCAACACAGTGATGCATTAATGCCGTTTCAGTCGCAGATGCACTTCTCTAGGTGACATAATTAGGCATTATAAAATATAGTGCCTAATTGTGTCCCTAATGTGTACATGTAATTTTACTTTATATAGTAACCCGGTGAACTCGCCATCCTCACAAAAACGTCAAGTTTATTAGGATGGCTATTTATGTACCTAATTATGTAACACTTTTTTGTTTTTTGTAGAATAAAATAAAAAAAAAAAATCATAAAGTTCCAGGATATTCAGACGGATCTTTCCCTTTCTGACACGGCTTAAATTAATACACCACTGGCTTGGCCCCGCGTTCAAAGTGATCAGAAGGTAGAACATGCGATGTTATTTTTCGCTTTTTAGTTTATTTTTGTGATTTTGAAGTCGGTTGATTTTATTGACGTATGCTAGTAGACGCCATATACGAAATTGAGATTCCATGTTTAAAATGTCATCCGGTACTAATAATAATAATAATAAAAAGCCTTTTATTTTCTCTTCTTCACAATATTTTACAATTAATTTAACTTAAAGTAGGTATTAATTGTTATTATTAATAAATCACAATTTTTAAAACAACACATTACTTAATTATTCCGTTAATCATAATCCATGCATTGTCATAATCATAAAGAATATAGATGTTTTGTACAGTTATATCGATGATTTGTTATTATTTAATTAATTAATTACAATTCTAAAACAATAAATCTAAAATTATACATGTTTCTTATTCTTATTCCATGCATATACCTAGTCATTTAACATAATTACATCCGGTACTACTGGTTGATGTCATACAGTAGGTAGATGATATTTCTCAATTGATTTGATGTTTATTTTAGTAGGTAGGTAGGTATTTAAGACCAAAATAGCTAATAGGCCAGCTGGTAGACCATGGTAGTGGTTCCGTAAAAATACAAAAAAGTATCTGTACCAAACAAATAAAATAACTCGATGTATACTAATATTAAATAACAGCAGTATCTTGTTTGTTACACGTTACCGAATCCCCATCATCCAATTTATCAGTGAAATATTAGGTATAACCGAGTTTTGCTCTCCAATATTTATTTTGTTCATTTCTCTGAGAGTGGCCGCGTGATAGGAAATTTAATATTGCATCGATGTTTATAAGGGATAAAAGTACTAGAATAGGGTACTGATCGAATTTTTGATTATCATCGTTGATTAAGTATATCATTAACGTAAATTTAAGCCATAAAAAACAACACTTGTAAAATGTAGTAATTCTCGCAATCGGTTATTCTACCGCAAAAAGTTGTGAGATCCATGTAATACCAAATAGATTACTTTATTCTGTCTGTAATTAAGGGATTTTCTGTTTCAAGTTATTACGTAATTAGCTAACTTAACAACATCTTATAGTGACCATATCAATATTAAAAATCTTTTAAATTTTAAATAAATAGATTAACTTGGCCATCGCATATACTCATTTGTTACAATTAATACATATTATATTTAATAACATTGCTTAGAGTGCTTACCAAGTCTATTTATGTAAAGCCATAGCCTATGTGTTAATGTATCTTATCTAGATACATTTTAAATTTCAATTAAATCAATTCAGTAGTTGCGGCGTTATAGAGTAATGTCCAAACATACATACAAACTTTCGCGTTTATATTATTAAGTAGGATGTTTGAATATGTTTTAATATAATGTTGTTCATTTAGTAATAAACAGGAGAACATTAATTTAATTTAGTGAGTACGTACGTGCGGTCGGTTAAGCAGCGCTTACGTTTTGAGTGAAGGAAGACATTTCCGAGACAAAGCCTAATGAAGCTCTTACGGCTTCAAAGACGTTCGTGATAGCAGAATTAAGCCCGGCTGCATATTCCCACGAATGTTGTAGATGATATCTGAGTAGTGAGGTAGTCTCATGTATTTTTTTTTTAAGAGACTAAATATTTGAAATATAATCAATATTCTCATTCCCTCTTAGTTTACCTACCTAACTAGTTTTGACGACTTCTGTGGCGCAATGGTATGCGCGGTGTATTTACAAGACGGAGGTCCTGGGTTCGATCCCCGTCTAACCGAATTGAGGTTTTGAGAGAATCAACCCACGGCCACTCGATGTTGAGTTCGGCCTCTTTGTCGTTTTGAAATGTTTGATTAAAATATATGATTTTCAGTTTTCACTAATATTGATTTATTTCTTGGAGGAGTAATCTGTACTAATATTATAAAGAAGTAAGATTTCAACACTTCTACGTTGACGCAGATTCACGACAGCTTGGTGAAACAAGAATAATCTCACAGCCGCTTGCATTCACTAACAGGCCTATTAATTCGTGCCTTATTCATGGCTCAGTGACGTCATACAATTGTACAAAGTCGTATGATCTCCCTGAGCCCATAGATGACAATACTTCATCATCAATGGGCTGCTGAGAGTTCAGTATTGACTGAACCGATAGGAAATTAGCGGGATACCGTTGGGGGCGATAAAGGCCCTCTATGATTTTGCCTGACTCTTAAATCTCTTGGTTTTATACTGATGGATTAAGTATGGGGATCTCTTACTTACTCTACACGGATACACCTCAAAATGTATGCGTCAAAGCGGTAAGACCTTGTGGCATCGGTAAAGACACAGATATAAGAAGTAACAGCGTTAGCTTTTAGCGATCTCTGTTCTGTGGGTGAAGATTATTCAAAACTTGTATCAATGACATAAAGGTGGAAATGGTGTAAACGAGCAGTTATTATTGTACTCGTAGATTATGGCAGGATAGTGAGCTACGAGAATATAGTTATTTTAGAAACGAATTACTCTAATAGCTTATTGAAAGGGGCTCCTTTATCAACTCAGCCGATCTACGTTCACCTGTAGATCCTGAGCCGCCTGCATCCAGCAAATCCCTGCCACTCACTTGATGTCGTCAGCCCTGGGGGGTCGACCAACACTGAGCTTTCTAGTGCGGGTCGCCATTTAAACAACTTGGTACCAATCCATCGGCTCTTCGAACAATGTGCCCCGCCTATTGTAGCTTTGGTTCTTCTGTGGATCTCCTTATTTCTGATTCGATCACGCAGAGATACCGCAAGCAAAGCTTGTTCCATCACCCGCTGTGTGACATTTAAAACCTTGCAATGTAACAAACACTTGGCAGTAACATTGGGTGTGATGCCCTGTCTCCTAGAAAATTCAAGTTTACCTATAAGCAAATGGTGTATAAGTATCTACATACAAAAAACCATCCACTACGTAGATTGTTCAATGCAACAGTTTCAGAAAAAGCTACGCGAAAATATATGAATTATTTTACCACAACAGAACATTTTTCAAAGCCTTTGTTTCACTTCGCGGAAATACTCTCGTATTTTGGCAAACGCCATTGTGATCGCAAAGACCGTACGTAAAAATATTGATAGTTGGAAATACATTTTAATGTTCACACCATTCTGGTATTGTAACTGGTTTTTAATAGAGCTTTTCCTATCGACGCGACTGTATGAAACAGTATTATTATGAACTTACTTTTAAATGTAGAAGTTAACGTTTTTTATTATCCTCAGTCTATTTGTGTGAACCACTACAGGGCCACGCGTTTATAGAAGATGGGAAGGGATATAGAGTATAAGCCCACAACACCACAATGACTCTATGTTTAGGAAGATGTTTGACTCTGTAACTATCATCATCATTATCAACCCATATTCGTCTTACTGTTCAGGACGAGTCTCCTGTCAGAAAGAGGGCCAAATGCGGATTGGTAGACTTCACACAGGTTCCGTCATGATGTTTTTCCTTTTTCCTTTTCCTTTGCACGAACCAGCTCATGAATAGTCGCGCATACTCCGACCTAATATCACGTGATTATAGCCGTGTTTCGTAGTCAATTAGTATCAAACATACATTGATAGTATAAGGTATAAGCTATCCGGCTCGAAGGACCACTTTGTAAGGGCCAGGCTTAATAAAAACACAGAAATACTTTTTAAAATGGCTTATAGCAGGAACGTATACTCAAAAGGCTGTCAAAGTATAACGAATCAACACGTACGTTCGGTTTTCGGCCAGTTTATGACTATAAACATTTACAAATACAATATACAATTGCGTCGCTTACATATGGTAAAGAAGTTATCATCATTAACAACCCACAGTCGGCTCACAGTTGAGCATGAGTCTCCTCAGAATGAAGGTTTAAAGAAGTTATACTAAACATGAATCAGGCTGATTTCGAAGACAATAGCCAGCTAAGAAATTGTTTATAAAGTTATTCCAACAAGAAAATTGTTTTATATCAGTTGAAATCACTATGAAATAGGAAATTTAATATGTCAGCTACCTCGGAGGCAGTTTTCTAGACGCTGCCACGGCCTCGACGTATGATGCGACACATTTTATTATTCCCGAGGGCATAATATCGTATAACCGAGTGAAACTTTATATAATACTTTGTGTTAAAGTTGATCTACGCTTTTGTTATGATAGGATATACGATATGGGGATGTATTTCCACCGAGGGACCCATAGATATATTTTGCTATAAGAAATACGACAACGTACTTTATGGCCAGTTTCTTTTCGCTGCGAAGCTTCTAGCCATACCTTTATTTAAGGAATATGGATAGGAATCCAATCCTCAAAAGTAAGGTGTCTTGTTTTTCTATTTTTAAATACATTTTTTGATAATAATATTTTGGGAATTTTGTCCTTTAGTAAAACATTCAAAATAAGTATTACTTAATTATGTCGACCAAACTATAAAATTGCTAACTTGAATAACAAAGATAAATGAAAACATACAACTCAGCTTCCTTCATAATACAAGAAAAACTGTAAAACTGTAAATTTTATAAACCGTTACAATTTTTTTAAAAAGCGCTTTAGTTAATTTTCTTCTTGGCTCTCACATATTACTAATAACCCTCATTCTCTCTGTTAAGCATGACTGCTCAGAATGAGAGGGGTTAGGCTAGTTCACAACGCTGGGCCCAAAACTTCACATACGTAGAGAATTAAGAAAATTTTCAGGTATGCAAGTTTCTTTACGATGTTCTTCATTCACCATTTGAGACACGTGATATGTAATTTCTTAAAATGCACATAACTGTAATTTCGAGGTGCATTCCGGACCGGATTCTTTGGACGTATGTCCTCCGAATCATATCCGAATAGAGTGAGTATCCACTGGGCTATCACGGCTCTCACATGAATATATGAGTAGATTTAGTATTATGTAGTTAAATATACCACGTGCCGTGATAGCCCAGTGGATATGACCTCTGGATTCCGGAGGGTGTGGGTTCGAATCCGGTCCGGGGCATGCACCTCCAACTTTTCAGTTGTGTGCATTTTAAGAAATTAAATATCACTTGTCTCAAACGGTGAAGGAAAACATCGTGAGGAAACCTGCATATCAGAGAATTATCTTAATTCTCTGCGTGTGTGAAGTCTGCCAATCCGCATTGGGCCAGCGTGGTGGACCATTGGCCTTATCCTTCTCATTCTGAGAGGAGACTCGAGCTCAGCAGTGAGCCGAATATGGGTTGATGACGACGAAATATACCACACTGATGGCATATTATTTTCTTTCATTCCGGAGCATTGAACATCTTAAACGTTATAAGAGCTCCATTAAACCGCATCCTGTGAACGATTTAAAGCGTGAGATGTGCAAGTAAAGTGAGAGAATACGAACGTGATAATGGCTATGTACATCTACATCGAGACGCGCGGAAGTGCGTCAGCCAAATAGAGAGAACGGCTGACATTATATTTTTTATAGCTGTTCTATATTTATATTATAAAGTCAAAGTTCATTTATTTCAATTAGGCTAGTTTATAAGCACGTCAAAGTCAAAGTTCATTTATTTCAATTAGGCTAATTGACAATTAATTTTGAAACGTCAAGTTATGTCACGATTTGATGGTGATAATAAAAGTCGAAAACTTAAACCAAGTATAACAATCTTATCCGCATCTGTGTGTTGGTCTATTCGAGAAAATCTCAAAAGTTGATGAATTTACATGCTGTTCTCACTAATAGACAGGGTTGTTCTTGAGGTAGGATGAGAAACATATTCAAAATAAATTAATTTGAAGTAAGGTTACAGTTTGAAAAGTCATGTCTGTCCTTTTGGGACTCTACCACAGGTTTAGAAGGTAAGATCTGCCGACAAAGGTAAAGTATTTCAAGGTATTATGAAAGAAAGAAAGAAAGAAAATATCTTTGTAGCTACATTATGCCACATATCACAATTATCTAAGAATAATAAATACCCTGCGATATGTGGCATAACCTAGAAAAAGGTCCCAGCTCAGCATTGCTATATGCTCCCCATAAGCAAAGATCTATCATCGCTGATTTTCAGCTAGGACCCCTTTGCAAGTGCCATCACGAAAACAGACAACACAAACCCGTATTCAAAGCTTAAACTATAATAAAACTTATAACTACTTAAAATAATAATAAAAGAGAAAGGAAAAATACTACTTGTAACGACCCTCGTCCTTACACTATAAGATAAGTTAATCACTGGCTCATTGATACACTGGTATGGCAAGAAGACCGCACACGACCACCCTGGTCAAGCGCCGATGATAGACTGTCCCATTGCCCCCACTACCAATGTACATGAGATAGTGTAGTATTGTAGGTATCTATTTAGTATACACAAACACTAAACTACTTAATAAATGAAAAGGAAATATATATAAATATAATATGTAAATTAGTTGTTGTTCTAAATTCACTTAACACGAAAACACTAGGAGATGATTTACTTTCTAGTAGTAATAGTCTCTGAGCTAAATCACGAGCAGACAGAGAGACTGACATGGTTATCAGGGTTTCTTGTTGACTGCGGAACCCTAAAAAGTGTCAGCACACAGTGACCTCGATTTAAACTTATACGTTATATTCTGACACTGTATCTATGAATTATATTCGGTATATTGCGGAATATTTCCCGCGAACCGTTGAGCTGTATTGACGTTCCACTTGACTCGAAAACTTGCTCCACTTTTCCCGGTTCACTTCACGCCTCATCGAGCTCCAAATACCTTTGATTTTATTGACGGGCTTTAAAACCGTGAAACATTTTAAAAGCAAGGTTTATGGTTAAGTTTTGTGGGATAATCGCTACCTGTGGATATCACAAACTATAAATTTACTTGTTAAAAGTATATTTGCATATACCTACTTTATATATTCACTAGCCGACGTCCTGCGGTTTTACTTGGGTAGTTCCCGTTCTTGTGGGAATGCGGAGATAAAATATAGCATATGATACTCACAAATAACGTGGCTTTCTAGTGGTAAAAGAATTTTCAAAATCGGTTCAGTATATCCATAAATTACCCCCCCCCACAAACTTACCTATAGCATAACGCTTAACCATTGGATTTACTAATTTAATTTTCAATGAAATTCAAAAACAATTTTCAAAGGTCACCCAAGTAACTTAAGCACTACTCCGAAGGCCAACGGCTCGCCTACGACCCCACTATGAATAATTATCAAAGTATTTCATTTGAAGCCTGACTTTGTAGCATTTACGATTCCTCCAGGTGCTATATTCATTAGAGGTGCTTATTTGACTACAAAATTTATGGATACCAATTATTCTCTGTTTAGCACCCCACTTTAAATTTAAATGATGTCATTAGAGACCTCTCTAGATACTTCAGTTGATCTGTAATTGTTTTTCAAGAATGTATTGCGCTGAATTTTTCAGATATTAATTTAAATTAGAAAATCAATTGCAATTTAAAAAACTGGACTGAGTAAGGCTGCCTGTCCAACAAAGCGGAGCGTGGGAGGGTAGCGGAGAAACGGACTAATGCGGAGCGGACTATGTTAAATAAATAAATGTTAAATTTAATTTATTTAACCCTGCTCCGTTTCCCCGCTCCGCTTACCGGTTTTATATGAATTTTTAAACTAGCTCGCAAGTCCCTGTCCACTTAAGAGCAGCGGAGATTTTGTGCAATCCTATTTTTTAATAGTTCTCCGTTTCTCGGCTCCGTTGCCTCGCTCCGCTTCTGTGGACTGTCAGCCTTAGACATGCCCACCGAGAGTTGCGTACATGCATGGTTCAGGTTATTATTAAGTTAAGGAATCGGATTACGCAGTTTTTGCCTAGCTTTTACCGAAATTCAGCTTCAAACACTTACCCTTTTTTACAGATTTAATTGCAAATGTATAGTTTTAAAATTTTTTCTTGTACTTGTGGTCTATATTAATAATACTCGCTAGATATCACAGTTCTAGGTCAACGGACAGTATACTATAGGTTTTGATTCCCTCGAGAGTGGCCTTTAAGGCCTTTTTTTACATAACTTGGAAGTTTGATTTTTCACAACTTCATGGAACCGTAGATTTGAGGGTTATAAAGGTTCTTGACGGACACACAAACAAACAGAGAGACAGACGGACAGTAAGGTGATCTTAAAAGGGTACCATTTTTCCTATCCAGGTACGGAATCCTACCTAAATGGCATCGAAAAACTTTGATAATACATTATGCCTTATTATATTTTTAGAAAACAATATTTTGAAAGAAACCTTTTCCTATTATGGCTTGATTTTGGTTTCAAAATCTAGAACCTCGTGATTTTTAGTCACTGATTAATTATGTTTAAACTAATTTTTAACTTAATAAAAAAACATCAAGACAGGGCGCTATTTATATTGTACATAATTAGGTAAGAAAATATACTCAGAGGCACAATTATCCACCCACTTTGATATTATGCGAGTATATTAAAGTGGGCGGATAATTGTGCCTCTGAGTATACAGAGTAAAATGCAATATGTAACGCTCTTAATTCCATACTTAAGTTTAAGCCCACGTCTAGAAACCCTATTATGTCTGATCCTCAAAGTGTCTTTGACTTTTATCTCCCATTCAAAGGTCAACATAAATTCACACCTAAGTTTTTTTATTGTATAAGTGAGTATTTATATAAGAGCCGTGTTAGCCCAGTGGATATGACCTCTGCCTCCGATTCCGGAGGGTGTGGGTTCGAATCCAGTCCGGGGCATGCACCTCCAACTTTTAAGTTGTGTGCATTTTAAGAAATTAAATATCACGTGTCTCAAACGGTGAAGGAAAACATCGTGAGGAAACCTGCATATAGAATTTTCTTAATTCTCTGTGTGTGTGAAGTCTGCCAATCTGCATTGGGCCAGCGTGGTGGACTATTGGCCTAACCGTGAATCATTCTGAGAGGAGACTCGAGCTCAGCAGTGAGCCGAATATGGGTTGATAACGAGTATTTATTTCTAAAGTGTTTAATAAGTTTGATTTAGATATAGTTATTAGTTACATAATACGACTTAAAACAAAGTCGAGTTAGTTGTACTATTTATAAGGATCATCATCATCATGGTCAACCCATACTCGGTTCACTGCTGAGCTCGAGTCTCCTCTCAGGATGAGAAGGGTTTGGCCAATAGTCCACCAAGAGCCCAATGAATATTGGCAGACTTCACACACCTTAGAACTTAGTTGATAAAGTGCTACTTATACTAAGTACAAATTATCTTAATGAATATTTAATTTTTGCTACGGTAAAGCTTTTTTTTTCACATTTCCTTGACCTTTATATTTAACTTTGACTTGGTTAAAAATGTAATAGATTTTTTTCATTTAATTTTCTTTCACTTTCCGCCGTCCAACGAACTTAGTTTGTTTTTGCAATAAAAACCTTTATCAATGCATTAATTAAAAGATAACTGAAAGCTTAATTGTGAAACTAATAAGTTGCCAGCTTATCGGTGTTTTATAGGATATATTTTGGAGAATGTGCTCAGGAGCTATTCGATGTCATACCACCTTCGCCTTTTTACCATCGCACCGCAAGACATCGGGTGGGTTTTCATCCCTATGTTGTAGATGTCCCTAGGACCCGTACAAAACGCTTTGCGTCTTCTTTTCTCATACGCACGGCTAAGGTTTGGAATACCCTTCCCAAGTCTGTGTTTCCAGAATATTATAACTTGGGTATCTTCAAAACAAGAGTGAATAGGCACCTTCTAGGCAAGCGTGTCTCATCTTAGACTGTATCTACACTTACCATCAGGTTAGATCATGGTCAAACGCGAGCATATTTGCATTAAAAAAAATAAAAAAAAAAACTAATTCTAACAGTAACAGTAACACAGTTTTTAGAATATATTTTTATTTCATTATAATTTCTTTACAATTACTTTAATTTATGAAATTTAAACTGAGTCGAACCTACAAAATCAAAAAATCAAAATGTTATCTGTCTGCATATAAGCAAATGTTATAAAATACAAAACAATTAACTGTTAACAAACAAAAAACTCATTTACATTTTAATGATCAATTATAAATATACAGTTGGTAAACTGTTAAAAAATATATGCTACTCAAAGTAGGTCACACAACCCCAAACAATACGAACAATTAAACGTTACTTAGAGCTTAAAACTTGGTAGTACAATGAACATTTTATGCGACATCAAGTTTGTGTAAACCGCTGAGGAACAATACCGCAATTAGGCGTCAAGTTTTGAGGCTTTTAGGTCAACAGATCATTTCAAGTGTTGCAAAAGCCAAACAGTAAGAACCCTTCGGGGACCAGCTGCGATTATGGGTATTCAATTTCATCCGTGCGGATTTGTCATTTTCATTTCCATCCGGTGTTCGTTTCATTCAGTATTCAATTTTATCTGCGTGAATTTATCATTTTCATATATCTTTAGAGGGCCGTGATAGCCCAGTGGATATGACCTCCGCTGATTCTGGAAGGTATGGGTTCGAATCCGGGGCGTGCACCTTCAACTTTTCAGTTGTGTGCATTTTAAGAAATCAAATATCACGTGTCTCTATCAGTAAAGAAAAACATCGTGAGGAAACCGGCATACCAGGGAATTTTCTTAATTCTCTACGTGTGTGCAGTTTGCCAATCCGCATTGCGCCAGCGTGGTGGACTATTGGCCTAACCCCTCTCACTCTGAGAGGAGACTCGAGCTCAGCAGTGAGCCCAATATGGGTTGATAACGAATGATATATTTTCACCTGTTTGCCCAAACGTTGCGATTTTTTCTGAACTACATCTAAAGATTATCCTTGCTTCTCTATGCTGCAGCCAAGAAGAGAACTACGATAGAGCTTTAGAACATATAGTTGCTTTAACAATATCTTATCAATAAAATTAAAGTGTTTGTCTGTGATTTCAAAATAATTATTTCATCAAGTGTCTTAGTTACTTGCTTACTTACTCATACAAGCAAACTTTTTGAAAAATTTTCCGTGACTTTATCTGGACTTTAGTAGGACTTCACTGAAAGAGAAAAGAGGTTATTGAGCAACTTAATAACTACTTTTTGATTATCATCATTTAAACCTCATACACGTCCAGTACTGGAAATATACCCTTTGCATGGACTTCAAAATATTACGGTTTTGAGCCGCCCATATCCAGCGGCTACCTGCAGCCCACTTGGTGTCGTCGGACCTAGTGGGGGGGTCGACCAACACTGAACATATGGTACTTTTCACGGTGTAGGGGTTGAAAATTTGGTTGAAAATCCTTCATTTTTAGAGTAAAATACGAAATATGATTCAAGAATTTTTAAAATTCAACCCTAAAACTGGTGAAATAGGGGTTGAAAGTTTACATTGATTTCCACCCAGGCAAAGTCGCGGTCGTCCGCTAGTTATCATATATTAATATAGTGTGATCAATATAGTATTCTAAAGAATGGGATATGAAAATAGTTTATAACAATTGGTTGTTCTAACCGAGCTCAAAACTTAAAATAAAGTAATCAACTTCGTATTAGTTACGGCCCAAACTTTGGCTTGCGAAGTTCCAAAATAGTTTAGCCGTAATTGGGGACATTCTTCACATTTTCTTGGCATCTAGGTTACGCGTATCGCCTGTAAAGTTAATTTAAAGTTTAATTATTATAAAGACGACCTCTTACACTGTGAACTTTGCTGGTGACTTATAAGCCGAGTTGGAAGCTCAGAAGGTTCGATAATTTCCGTCGGGTGCAATTTTGGAAAGTTATAGTTCGTGAGTAATGTTTGATATAATTTTATGCTTCGTTTAAGATGCATTATTACATTGCAACAAACACAACACTAACATTTACAATTAAAATCTTTTCCATAATAAATTCGGGCTACTTACCACAAAGACAAAAGATTACCACATATTTAAAAGTCTTTTTTTTCAGAAGAACTACAGTACATAATATCGAATGTTTTCGGCAACGAGTTAAAAAAATACAACGCTTTCTACTTTTCGTTGCCCATAAAGCATTTGAGAAGAAACAAAAGTCACAGTACAAGTAAATTTTACTATAAAACTTTTTTTTATGCTTTACAAGTTAGCCCTTGACTACAATCTCACGTGATGGTAAGTGATGATGCAGTCAAAGATGGAAGCGGGCTAACTTGTTAAGAGGAGGATAGATTTTCATCCTCCTCTTAAAACACACACCCCTTTCGGTTTCTACACGGCAACGTACCGGAACGCTAAATCGCTTGACAGTACGTTTTTGCCGGTAACTAGCCACGGCCGAACCACCCGCCAAAAAAACTGTAAACTCAAATGGTAAAAAATTAACTTTTATAACAGTTACCTACGAGTAACTATCTATTATCTGATTTGTATAATTTTGAGGGCATTGAATTACCTTAATCGGGCACTGATCATTTTAAAAATAAATATCTATTTCCTTGTCCCTATCATAGTTAAAGTACAGGTTTAAGTGTTGTTAAAGCTTCTTACTGGCAAAAGACGGCTTAGGCGTTGAACGAGGGTAGACGAGCAGGGGATGGGGTTGATGGGGCTCTTAGCATGTGAGACATATGTAGATGGGAGGGATTAAGAGCACCGTGTGTCTCGTAGACATTCTACGAAACTTGAAATCGTAGGATGTACATAGGATGTAGAGCTGTATACGTATCGGCACCTGCACGGCTATTCTCTAACGATGTTTTGTATAACTCGCAAGTGCGATTTTCGAAAACACCGCTATCTTTCTCATTCTATAGTATCGTGTTAAACAGAGATAGATAGAGGTGAAATCGAAACTCGCACTAGCGAGTTATAAAAATATCGTTACAGAATAGCCTAGCTGAACTGGGTCCTAACTGAAAATACTTTGTTTTTATATAGGAAGTATGAGGCAAAATGCTGAGTTGGGTCCTTTTTCTAGGTTTATGCCACTGTGTGGGCAGTTTAACTATAGAATAATTTAGTATTTAATAATGCAATATGTGACAATACCTAAAAATAAAAATCTTTCTTAATTCTTTATAGTACAAGATCCGGCATAAGAAATACATACCCTCATCTGCTATTTCACTGGGATGAGACATATACGATAGTAAATAATTCACATTGATACTGCACATAGGTTGCCTAGTTAAATTGCGGCCAAACGGTATTTAATAATTATTATTTTTTACTTCATTTAAACTACTTTACTCGTTGGTGAATTAAAAAAAAAATGTACAGTAGTTAAAAGAAAATATCCAATAGAATTGAAAACGTATAGGTTGCTTGCTTTCATACTGCAATTGTAGGGTTACCAGATATAAGTAGTTAAGTAATGTTATTTACATACCCTCATCAGTAATTTAGTCGTCTAATATGTCAAATAAATGCTTATTTCATACTTAATTTAACTGTACTAAGCCTTTGATCTAGTTCATGGTTTCCTAGAGTTTGTATGAAAAATATGTGTGGTTGCCTATTTGTAATGTGCCACTGTGAAAAATATCTATCATTTAATTCTTATCACCAATAAATAGCAGATGAGGGTATATATTTCCAATGTCGGATCTTAGAGCATATCTCTGATATAGCTTGATTCGTTATGATTTTGGAAAAAGAAAGAATAAGTGGCTTCGAATGAAATTTTTCATTTCAATATAGTTTTTTTCTCTTCTACCAGAGCTTTTTATAAACAAACAAACAGCTAAAAAGTTGAAAAATTCGATGCAGATACTTTTGTATGGGAATGGTCACTTCATACACGACTGTAATACTTATTTATTTTGTATGAAACGCGGTTTATATGGAATATATTATGGTCTAGGGACTACGTGTGTTGGGTCAGCTAGTACGAGTGGCGAATAAAACTCCTATCTCTATTGTAAACCTCACTTCTTAAGGTTTATAAACTACACTAAAGTTTCAATAATCTAGTAACATTTAATAATAACCTTTAGTAAATCCTAGTCGAGAATATTCCATTGCGTAATAATATAATTATGATTGCATTGTAATTTCCCTTTACAATTTCACCGTTGCTATTTGACGTACTAATTTGTCGGCTAACTCCGTCCCAGTTGAATGTCAAATGATGCCAGTCGCCGAGCTACGTTTGGCCGGACGTTTCAACGTTCATTACATAAAATATTCACGTTAATTACGTTTCTGAGCTACTGTGCTCTCATGTTGATCTCGAATCTAGATAAGTCACAAGCTGTTTCAGTAGTAGGGGTTAAGTTATGCAATTTCGATATAGAACGAGCTACGAATACGTCTCATTTTCTGAAGGCTTGAATTTTGTTAGCCAATGCTCTTACCATGTGTAAATAAGATAGGCAATTATGGAGTTTAAGCCGTGGTAGGGTAATCACACATTGTGTGTAAGTGTGTAAGTATGTTTGTTCCTCTTTTACGCTGCGGCTACTGAAGCGATTTGGCTGAAATTCGAAATAGAAATAGATTTTACTCTGGATTAACATATAGGCTACTTTTTATCCCGGAAAAATCCATGGTTCCCGCGGGATTTGTGAAAAGCTGAATTCCACGCGGACGAAGTCGCGGGCGTCCGCTAGTCTAAGTATAAAACGCAATTTTTTGATATTGTCTTTGGGATATCATGAGGAATCAATGTCTCTATTCACCACACATATAGCTTCGTGACAATCCTATCTATATCAGAGAGAGATAGGGAACCTAGAGCAATCACAACGCATTAATTTTATTTCAGTTTTTTAATCTACAAATCTGCGTATCTGTGTTTTAAATTGGGATTTAATTATCACTAACTTTACAAAGTACCTATTCATTTCTGTTAAGATAAGTACATAAAATAAATAAAAAAAAAAATAAGCCTGCTGGTTAGTTACATTTACATTTTTAAGTATATACATAATTCTTATTCATTAGCAGCTTGCCCTTCGACATAGGCCTCCCCTAAAGATCTCCACTTTTCTCTATCCTTCGCCATTCTAGATAAGTACATAATACCTATTCAAAAAGTAGCAATAGCAGCCATACAAAGTTTTTTCGAAATCTATTTTGCTAAGAATCTCTAAACCTCTAAACTTTACAACCTTCTTTACATACAAACAAAATCATCGCGACAGATTTTGTTACGGCCTCTTAAGGGCAGGTGTGTGAAATTTCGTTTGACCCTTGGGTAATAAAATATTCAGGAGTCGCAAACTTGGAGCCTTGGGACGCCAGAGGTATAGTAATGAAGCTAGTTTTGTTGTTCAAATATTATGTTTACGTATTTTACGACCCTTTTTTGAACATGTTTATTACTCTTTCACGCATAAAGTACTAAATGGATTTGGCTGAAATTTAAAACGGACTTAGATTATACACTAGATTTGTGTAAAGTAATATATTAGATATATTACACAAGACAAATCCTTGCAGATTTTGCCCATGTTGTCCCCTGTCACCCGTCTTATTTCGTCCGCCCATCTATGGCTGGACGAAGGCTTCGGCCGTGGCTAGTTACGACCCTACCGGGAAAGACGTACCGCCAAGCGATTTAGCGTTCCGGTACGATGTCGTGTAGAAACCTATAGGGGTGTGGATTTTTATCTTACTCCTAACAAGTTTCCTCCTTGCTCTTCTCCTTGACTTGTATACCATTTCATGACCGATTTGCTCCATTTTTCTGTGCTAGCTATCCTAATAATAATTTCCAAAAATCTATTCCCGTGGGAATATCCCCAATATGATTATTACTTTATTGTTTGACTAAATAAATAAAATGGTTTTAAGTAATACACATTCACAAAGATAAGAAAAATTTTATTTGGGAAAACAAGCACGTCAACTAAGTAACGACCTTTTGAAATTCGTTTAAAAACAAATTATGTAATAAAAGAAAGCCATTTCTACCAAGGTGAAGTATCTAATTACCTACTTCAGAAATAATTAACGTTAAATTCACTGTACCAAATTAAAAAAAATCGAGGCAATGTATCTACCAGGTATAGCGACGTAATTCTCATTATTATCAGTCTTTTTAACGGGCCACTATAGGGTCAACCCTCCCTCCTTATAAGAGATGGATCTAGAGCTTAGACTCACCACGCGAGTCCAATACGGGTTGGCGGGCTTAGAGTGATAAATGTAAAATTCATTAACAACCACTGCACACAACACTCCAAAGACGGGGGTGTAACTTTACCAACTCCAAGCTAAAAATTCCTTAGAAGAATGGAAATTCATTACCTCATAGCCCGGCTCAGGATTCGAACCCACGAACTCATGATCTGAAACCACATATAGGTTGCAGACTGGGCCAACGAGCCAGTATCTATACTAATATTATAAAGCTGAAGAGTTTGTTTGTTTGAACGCCCTAATCTAACGGACTACTAGTCTGATTTGAAAAATCAGTGCTAGATAGCCCATTTATCGAGGAAGGCTATAGGCTATATATTATCCCTGTATTCCTACGGGCACGGGAACCACGCGGGTTAAACCCCGCGGCGTCAGCTAGTGTAATCATAAAGACATTAAGTTATTTACAAAATTACAAAGACAGATTTTTGAGTTCAACTTAATTGCTTATTTTAATATTATATTGGTATTCTCGGAACATTTTGCTAAGAGAATTACCTTGAATGTTAAGAAGATTGTACTAAGAGTTGGTATTTCAAATCAAATTAGGCGAAGTAATTTAGATTTTCAAACAGAATTTCGTTATTAAATGATGGTAAATCCATAACAATTTAACTTTATTTTGAAGTAGATAGGTACGGCATCTAAAGTGGAAGATGAAATACGACGTACGAATTTATTTTTATGAAATTTTTATTTATTTATCGAGTCGAATCGAGAGTTAAATTTCATTTTTCATTCTTTGGCTAATGATAAGTGTTTTCCACGTATGGATTCTAAGCTATTCTAGCATATTCCCATATTATTATTTATGTGATGCCTTGCTAATAACTTTTTTTTTAAATTACTGAAATAAATCAAAAATCTGTCTAACCTTTTTTGGGTCATGTTTAAGATACTACTGAACTTCTAAGAAGTTTCAGGTAGATAACCATAATAGGCTAGTTGACATTTTTTTAAAAGGGTCATAAATTGTTTATTATCGTTATTATTTAGCTGTGATAGCCCAGTGGCTATGACCTCTGCCTCCGATTCCGGAGGGTGTAGGTTCGAATCCGGTCCGGGGCATGCACCTCTAACTTTTCAGTTGTGTGCATTTTAAGAAATTAAATATCACGTGTCTCAATCGGTGAAGGAAAACCTCATGAGGAAACCTGCATACCAGAGAATTACCTTAATTCTCTGCGTGTGTGAAGTCTGCCAATCCGCATTGGGCCAGCGTGGTGGACTATTGGCCTAATCCCTCTCATTCTGAGAGGAGACTCGAGCTCAGCAGTGAGCCGTATATGGGTTGACGTAATTTATAAATTTAGTTTTTTACTTTATGAAATTGATCTTGTTTTATATTAAATTTGATACGAGCAACTACCTAATTCACGTTCTAATAATAACGTTACGAATTAGTAATACCTATATAATGTAGCAATAGATTCAAGTGACAGTATAAGCTGGCCTACATCTGTCATCGAGGTATTACAGCATACTAGTTACACGCCTCATGCCACACTGAACAGTGTCATGTCGAGAGAATTAATGATTTCTGAATTAATTGTTATCATTTGACGAAGTAATTACTTTAACTTCTGACACTGAAGGAATTTCATTAATACAGAAAACTAAACCGACAGACGGTTTGAATTTTTGACCCTAGCGCCATAGCACCCCCATTATTAATCAAATAATATTCATGAAAATGCAACTTTTCTAATAAGCTGTAAGCCACGACAACCCTTTTCCTAAGGAACAACAAAAATAAATAGCAAAATTGACAAACTCTACGGGCAAAGAAGTAGAGTCAAGTGATATAGCTTTTTAGACAAGGGTAAGGGTTTAGGCATAAACAGTGTTCCTTCTAAGTTTGCATGTATTTAACTATAATCCCTCCAAGTTCGCGTGAAACTAGAAGACGATCCAATACGGGGGGTGTGTATTGGACCGTCTTTTAGTTGATGATTTGTGCCATAAAACGTGTCAGAAAACATAAAGCTACAGGGGACATTATTTTTCTGTATTCTGAGAGGACATTCATCACTTAACTATTGTTTTATTAGAAACGTCATTTTTTTTCTAGTGTTGAGTAAGTGCCGATGGCTCCATGTGGGACCACTACGGCGTCACCGGGGGGTTAGGACGAGCGCAGAAGCATCGCCTGATGAGACCCAAAGGTTGTGAAAGGGGAAGGTGTTACCGTGACCTGAGTGAATCAAAAAAATGAAATTAGAAAACCCACGTCCGGGTGACGTTAGATATCGGGGACCTCGTCTTCGCCGGCGAAGACGTTTAGAAACGTCAATGCGAAACGTTTCGCATGCCCGTCGACTGGATGTGAGCAATAAAACTTTGCCACTAACTAGTATGATGGTATTTCCTGCAATAGATACGAGACAATTTGTTGACAACAATTGGGTTTAGACGACTCTAGAATCTCACAACACTCGTAAATTGCAAAACAACAGCGCTATTCCGTGACCTGTGATTTTATGACTCTTTAGTCTCGAATTCCTCTCTAACTTTCTCTGTCTAATACGATACTATGGGTAGAGAGAGATAGAGACGAATTTAAAACTTTCAATGTTGAGTTATAAAAACTTAGTTATATAGAATAGCTAGCTAGCTATTAAAGCTATAGCTTGACAACTTCTTTTGTAACACTCGGGAGCGTGTAGCGATAAATGAAAAATCCACGATTGACACACCTCACTTTTCCGCACGCACGATTTTACACCCGCGCAGTCTTTCCCTTCGTCGCCCGCATATCATGGGACTGTCATCAACAAACTTGCCAGACTATAGCATTAAGGGTTCGTTGCCATTAACCATACTTTGTCAAGTAAACACCATAACAGAAGAAATCTTATTATATTAGTGTTTTGGGGCCCGAATATTAATTATTAAGTTTCCAAAGTTTGGTACGACAAAATAAATACGGAACTAATTGAAATGCGAACTTCAAGGCCGGAAAGTTTGGCAAGATAAATATTATACACCACTGTCACCATCAGTCCGCTTTTTTATGGATTGTGTCCTGGGTCGCTAAGTATTTTATACTCATCTATCTAACAAGTTTTATTAGAATTTGAACTTTATTTCTATGGGATGTCAAAAATAAAATGTCACTAAAAAGGTAATTGCCATGGAAATGAGCGATGTCACATCGCTGTAATTTTACAGAATGCAGGGGCCGTTTTAATATAATTGAAACGATTGTCGATTTGTTTGTGAGTTTAAGGATTAAATTGCTGCAAACGGACAAACTAGTATTCTAGTTTTCATTTTACAATTTACATGCAAAAATGTTGGTATAGTTTTTGTTTATTTTATCCTCATCATCATCCTCATACATTTTATATTTAACAAAGGCTTTGTTTCCGGGCTTACCAAGAGGTAGCCTCATAATTAGGCTTGAGGTAGATTTATGAGCCCGTCGCTGTACTTTGATTTTTAGAGCTTTTCTTCCTCATTCTTGCCACATTTGTAATCTTCACAATACCACAAACTTTACCTCTTTGGAATATTAGTATAGATGATCTAGATTTTATAGACTTCGTCTTGTGTCCGAATATTTTTATGGACACTCTATTCACAAGCAAGTTGTCGGTTGCAGGAAGTTCGTCACTTAATAACTGTAACTTACTGAAAACGGAATTTAGTGACGCAAATATAATGTATTTCAGTACGAAATTATTCTATGTAGAGTCACAATAATATAATTTATTAGCAGACGTCTTTGTCCTCGAAATTCAGTTAACAAAAATCCCACAGGAACCGTTGATTTATCCAGGGTAAGAAACATTTTCCACCTCTTAGTTAAAAATCCCCTTAAAATCGATCCAGCTGTTCCAAAAATTAACCTGGACAAAATATTAAAAAAGCTTTTTTGTGTTTTGATATCGATATATTTTTGAAAACAGAATAAGGTTATTATGTTATTAATTCAATTGATAATAATAATAATTAATCTGTTTGAAAATGTAAAAGTAATCATTGTTAATTTTTTACTAGTCTTTACATGTAAATTGTGCCAATTTATAAAAGTAAAGCGAAATCTTGACTTTATTTATAAAGAGCATCTTTGCTTTGGTAATCTTATACTTGTAGGGAAAATTATCCTTGCACCCTCGTCAATTTGTGCTTCAGTGGACTTATTTGCTATTTTATTTACTGTCAGCAATAGGGATGAAGGCAGTAAATTAGGAGTATGCTATCATAATCATCATCGTCATATCAGCCGATGGACGTCTACTGCAGGACATAGGCCTTTTGTAGGGACTTCCAAACATCACGATAGCTTAAAAGTCGTCCAGCCTTTGGACGTCTATCGGCTGATAAGATGAATAGAAGAAGATAAGATTCTTCAAATAATAAATAATTTATCCGAAGATTGACGAGTCTATCAAAATAAATCCCATCAGTTTATTAATTACAATGTTATTTCTCGAGGCAACTATTACTAAGTCTGTCAATATGTCATATCAAAGAGATTCACCTCAAAGCTTGTTTGATTGTCCCAAACTTGGTAGTGAAATGATCCTTCCGACCCTCGTCATTATAAGTTTGAGATGCCTCTTGACTGTTTGCTGCAGTGGTCTTTTAGTTAGTGCGTCGTTATGGCTTTAGTTAGTAACTTATGAATTTAATACAAATAAACTTCCTTCATAATCATTGTCTCCACGCTCCTCTAATACGAGTTTTTTTTAAATATTGGATAGAAGCAGGCGTTACTTTGCGGAAGTTCATCATGTTCATCATCAATTTATTTATTTTGCTATCATCCACGAAAAGCCAACGAACTCATGCGACAAAATCGCCCAGGTCCGACAAAATACTCTCTATGGTTCCGAAACTAAGTTTCGGAACCATAGAGAGTAACTATGGACCTCATAAGAAGGCTCAGAGTCACACAGCGGGTGATGCAACGAGTTATGCCTGGAGTTTCTCTGCGTGATCGAATCAGAAATGAGGAGGTCCGCAGAAGAACCAAAGTCACCGTCAAGCTGAAGTGGCAATGGGCGGGGCACATAGTTCGAAGAGCCGATTTACGTTGTGGTTCCAAAGTGATGGAATGGCGACTCCGCGCTAGTAAGCGCAGTGTTCGTCGACCCCCCACTAGGCGGACTGACGACATCAAGTGAGTCGGGGGGATTCGCTGGATGCAGGCGGCTCAGTATCGTGATGTTTGGAAGTCCCTACAAATGGCCTATATCCTGAAGTGGACGTCCATCGGCTAATATGATGACGTCAAAAAAAACATGATATTTTTTTCTCAATCTAGTAGAACGATAATGAACAATTTAAGACCATTAAAAAAGTGTCAACTAGCCTATTGTACACTACGGAATAGGTACTGGATTATACAGATTGCCACTAACATATATCTTTATGAGTTAGTGGTCGAATTTCGACCAGGCGTTGGTCGAAATATACCGTAACCGACCGGACCGGACCGTAAACTACTACTAACAATAATTACATGACACCCCACTTGTCTCAATTGCAGCTCTATGCTAAGGTTGGAGACCTATTCGACCTACATTGTGAATTGCACTCGTATAAACATTGTATTTTACTTTCCAAGTAGAAGTAAGAGCGTATAATGTTGGACTAAATAATTCTTGCCTTCTTTGCCGAGGCCGGAATGCTTTTCAAGGGTTGTCAATGAAATGAATTAAATTATACTAAAAGGAGTAGTGAGGTTTTTTGTAAGAGGGCCCTTCAGAAGTACTGCCGCGTTGCTAATTCTGTCAAGCATCGCTATCTTTCGGTTTGCAGGGGATAGTTGCCAGAAAAAGCTAGCAAATAAGGTATGGACAAATTATAGGTAATAGATTGGGCTTTCATACATTTCATCATGTATTTTGCATAATATTTTTTTTAAAAGAACATATCATTGCTATATTTTTTTCGTTTGGATGTTTGTTACTCTTTAACGCCACTACTACTGAAGCGATTTGGCTGTAATTTGGAATGGAAATATATTTTACTCTGAATAGGCAACTTCTTATCCCGAAAAAATCCATGGTGTCCCGAGATTTGCAAAAACTGATCATTTTGTTTGTTACTCCTTCACGCCTCGACTACCGAACCATAGATATGTTATAACATAGGCTACTTTTTGTCCCGGAAAAATCCATGGTTCCCGAGGGATTTGTGAAAAACTAAATTCCACGCGGATGAAGTCGCGGGCGCTAGTATTGATATATCAAGTGTTTCATTTTTGTACTACTTAATTTAGAGAAAATTATGATTTTCAATAAATGTACAACATTTTCTCTAGAAAATACGGAGTGAAGGCTATCAAGAGTCGTTTGTTTTTATACGCGAGCTTGATGGGGCTCTAAAGAGAGTTCAATCTCTCAGAAAACTCATTACTTTGTCTCATTTAAAATTGAAATTGACAAGTATTTAATTTTCATAAACTTTACCACGCTTTTACTTAGATACCTACCTCTTTTGTTTTTTTTTTATTCTTTACAAGTTAGCCCTTGACTACAATCTCACCTGATGATGTGTGAAGTAATGATGCAATCTAAGATGGAAGCGGGATAACTTGTTAGGGCGAGGTTGAAAATCCACACTCCTTTCGGTTTCTACACGGCATCGTACCGGAACGCTAAATCGCTTGGCGGTAAGTCTTTGCTGGTAGGGTGGTAACTAGCCACGGCCGAAGCCTCCCACCAGCCAGACCTGGACAAATTAAGAAAATCTCAATCTGCCCAGCCGGGAATCGAACTCAGGACCTCCGTCTTGTAAATCCACCGCGCATACCACTGCGCCACGGAGGCCGTCCATATCCTCTTAGCAGTGCTGGCAGTGAGGGCTGACTCTGTAGTGCGTAAAATAGACTGATAATAATGAATCACATACTATAGATGTAATATCGAATCCTTAGAACATGATATTTATTTGAATTTCAATATCAAACTTTATCATAATTATTTTAACTAACTAGATCAACAGTATAGGACTGATTTACAGCATTACTGAGCTCGAGTCTCCTCTCAGAATGAAAGAGGTTAGACCATTAGTCCACCACGCTGGCCCAATGCGGATTGGCAGACTTCACACACGCAGAGAATTAAGAAAATACTCCGGTGTACAGGTTTCCTCACGATGTTTTTCCTTGTTTGAGACACGTGATATTTAATTTCTTAAAATGCACACAACTGAAAAGTTGATGGTACATGCCCACCGGATTCGAACCCACGCCCTCCGGAATCGGAGGCAGAGGCCATATTAACTAGGCTATCACGAATCTCTGGATTTACAGCATACGCATTGAATTTTCACAAGCCGCTGAATAATGCGTCGCGTTACCTTTACACTTGTATGTATAGGTATATCCGGTCATTTCCACGTTTCCACCTTGTTCCAACCGCGCGTCAGTCGCGGTCAGACCGCGCCGCTGACGTGACGTGTGTAAGACCGGTCATGTTCCCAAATGACACGGATAAAGTGACTATTGTGGCACCAAGTGAAATAAATCTCTGTCATAATATATACTTGTACATTTATGCTGTGACACTTTTGCGAGTGCAAAATACGTGTGGCATTTTTTTTTAATGACCACAGTGATGGGAATAAATTAGTTTAATGAATGTGAGGGTATTATAAAAGTTTTGGTGGTTTTGCGCGGTTATACGAGCTTTCCAGTGCATTTTTAAGGTAATTTTTCATTGTTTAACTATAATAATAGGTAGGTACCTACCAGTATTTAATCCCTAAGTGCATGATTTTTTTTTGTGTAGCCAAAGATTACCTAAAAAATAAATAAAAAATCTAGGTAAATTCGCTCTCCGAATCTAAAGCAGAGGTCATATTTCGGCTCTATTATTACACATTTATTTTTTCAAAAAGAAATAATATTAATTCACTTTAACAACTGAAAAATAAAATTTAAATTTTAAGGTTTTAATTTATATTTTTTATTATTTATATAAGTTTTTCAAGCTATAATAACAAAATCGTAAAATCCTTTTCATGAAAGAAGTCCCCCAGACGCAGCGCTAATGTCTTATTGGCGCTCATTTTGTTATTTGGTAATGGCGTAATTTTTTTCTCGGGAACCATGAATTTTTCCGAGATAAAAAGTAGCCTATGTGTTAATCCATGCTATAATATATCTCAATACCAATTTTCAGCTAATTCGGTTCAGTAGTCGAGGCGTGAAAGAGTAACAAACATTCATACCATCAAAATCATCAGTTTTCGCAAATCTCGGGAATCCATGAACTTTTTCGGGATTAAAGCAGCCTATGTATTAATCCAGAGTAAAATCTATTTCCATTCCGCTTAAGTAGTAGCGGCGTTAAAGAGTAACAAACATCCATACATCCATACAAACTTTCGCGTTTATAATATTAGTAGGATAAGTAAGCTAGTATTTTTTGTGAATACGAAATATTAACATAATCAAATTTTCATACCGCTTTTTATCGTCTTGAACAATTTAGTATGTAAGAATGTTCGCTATAAAAAGTATTATCGGAAACAATATCCACCCACGCGCAAAAGATCCGATACTAAATTTTTGATATTAACATCCTGTATGTGAAAGATATGAAGCCTTTATGAAATATCTTTACTGCTTTAGAAACGGTATCTCATTGTGTATAAAAAAACCAATAAGTATCGTATAATATCATCATATATCATCAGTACGTCGTCGTCGTTATCAACGCATATTCGGCTCACTGCTGAGCTTGAGTCTCCTCTCTGAATGAGAGGGGTTAGGCCAATAGTCCACCACGCTGGCCTAATGCGGATTGGCAGACTTGACACACGCAGAGAATTAAGATTATTCTCTGGTATGTTTTCCTTCACCGTTTGAGACACGTGATAATTAATTTCTTAAAATGCACACAACTGAAACCTTGGAGGTGCTTGCCCCGGACCGGATTCGAACCCACACCCTCCTGAATCGGGGGCAGAGATCATATCCACTGGGCTATCACGGCTCAATAACACCTATCTATGCTAATATTATAAAAAGGTTAAGTATGTGGTGTTGTAGGGGGTAATCTCTGGATCTGCTGAACCGTTTTTGAAAATACTTTTACCACTAGAAAGCCACGTTATTCGTGTGTGTCATAGGCTATGTTTTATTCTCGTTTTTTGTTTTTTTTTACAATCTCACCTGATGGTAAGTGATGATGCAGTCTAAGATGGAAGCGGGCTAATTTGTTAGGAGGAGGATGAAAATCCACAACCCTTTCGGTTTCTACACGGCATCGTACCGGACCGCTAAGTCGCTTGGCGGTACGTCTTTGCCGGTAGGGTGGTAACTAGCCACGGCCGAAGCCTCCCACCAGCCAGACCTGGACAAATTAAGAAAATCTCAATCTGCCCAACCGGGGATCGAACCCAGGACCTCCGTCTTGTAAATCCACCGCGCATACCACTGCGTCACGGAGGCCGTCGTATTATTTCTGAATCGGAAACTACGCGGAACCGCGGGGCGTTGGTTAATAAGATATAAGATTGGAGATAGGAAGTTGTTAGGTATTCTTTTTCTTTATCCAGAATATGTACAAAGTCCTTGTAACTTTTTCATATATTGAAAAAAGAAACCAAGAAAACATTATAATTAAAAAGTTGGACGAAGAAATCTTTACTCTTTTCTGAAACTTTGTATTTTCTGCATTTTATTAAAGATAATTTCGGAACCGTCTGACCAAGCGACAATGTATTGTGGAATAAGAGTCTGCAATAGTCAGATCTACTTCATTTAATGAAGGTGGAAAAATTGACAGCTTATGGTTCCGCAAAAAGTCAAAATTCGTTTTTTAATTAGGCTAATCACTACATTAGTACTTACAAGCACTTTTGAAAAGATAGGTAATGTTATTATTTACTTAATGATGATAGATAAAGTTGAAAACTTAAAATTAAAGTAACGAGAGTTCCACAGCTACAATAAATAGGTAATTATTGACTGCTGGGGCTTTGGTTTTAAGGGTACATACCATTCAAGCTTTAAGAGCATTTTTAAATATTTCCCTCAGTATAATATAAAAATCATGTCTCCGGTGACTGGTCAGTTGGCTCCACAGAAACCATTCGAAAAACACTGCTATGTACATAAAGATTAAACTTTAGCGTAGGTTTATCTTAAAGCTAAAGGTTTCAAATCTTTTATCCTGTAAAAAAACGCTTTTTAAAGTTGGATCATTATAGAGAATATAATAGAGCCTTGAAGCGTGGTATAAGCCAAAGCCACATCATCAGCTTGCACCCGTCCACGGCTGGACATAGGCCATTTTGAGAGCGCGCCACAACCCACGATCCTCCGCCTTCTTTATCCAGTCACTTCCCACTATCTTCTTAATGTAGTCAGACCATTTAGCTGGAGGGCGTCCAACAGTGCGCTTGCACACGTCTACCACACTTACGGCCATCTGTTCTGCAACAAATATGGCCCACCCACTGCCATTTTAGTTTGCTAAACCTTTCAAATCCAAAAACCGTTCACTGCTTAGCTCGAGTCTCCTTTCAGAATGAGAGGGGTTCATCACGCTGGCGCAATGCGGATTGGCAGACTTCACACACGTATAGAATTTAGAAAATTGTCAGGTATGCAGGTTTCCTCATGATGTTTTCCTACACCGTTCGAGAGATGTGATATTTAATTTATTAAAATGCACATAACTGAAAAATTGGAGATGCATGCCCCGGCCCGGATTCGAACCTAGACCTTCCGGAATCGTAGACAGAGGTCATATCCACTGTCTATACCAAAGATACTACAGTGTCATAATTCCACTTCACCATACTCGGCTACCTTGCTCCCCTAAGTCTGGCTTTGGCTATTTGGCTATTGGCTGAAAACTCTCAATTTCATAATAACCAGTGTGTACCCCAACCCAGTAAAACCAATTGTGGTTAGTGTTGCACTATGGTTAGCCTTAATTGAAATGTGTTTTTTGTAGAATAATAAATAAAATAAATAAAATGAGGTGAATCTAGCTACCGCAGTCTCTCGTTCTATAAAGGCGACATAAGAATTTAATAAACCACTAATTACATACATTGGCTCGTGAAACTTCCGTTTACAGAATATGTTGTGCTACGTGTACAGTGTTCAATATTTTCACAAACATAATTAAATTCTTCCCATTACTTTAATTAATAAGAAATTTTGTAAATTTTAAATTTAGGGTTCTTTTTAAATTTTAACGTGTTTTAGTATACCGCGCCTATATAGAAGGTGCTATTTCACTTTTGGCTTTCAAAATAGAAGCATTATGTCAGCCACTGATGATCAAGTAATCTCACGTGCCTGCAGTGCTAACGGCTTGACGTTTGATAAAACTGATTGTGTGTTAGTCGCAATCGGCATGATGTCACATTGCGACCAACACACGATTAGTTTTATCGGATGTCAAGCCGTTAGCGCTGCAGGTGCAGGCATGTGAGATTAGTTGATCGTCAGTGGCTGACATTATTCGTTGGTCTGCTGGTAGACGTCGACCGTGGCTAGTTACCACACTAAAGGAAAAAGACGTACCGCCAAGCGATTTAGCATACGATGCCGTGTCGAAACCACCTTAAGTATGGAAATATTAAACTTTTACTTCTTCTACGTTTTAGCATTCTTCTACTGCATCGTCACTTACATTAGGTGAGATCGCAGACAGGGCTAGCTTGTCATTCAATAAAGTAAAAAATCGCACGCCCTGTATTCGAACCCAGAGTTATAGGTCATTATCAACCCATATTCGGCTAATTCGGCACTGCTAAGCTCGAGTCTCCTCTCAGAATGAGAGGGGTTAGGCCACGCGGGCCCAATGCGGATTGGCAGTCTTTACACACGCAGAGAATTAAGAAAATTCTCAGGTATGCAGGTTTCCTCACGATGTTTTCCTTCACCGTTTGAGTCAAATGCGCTCAACTAAAAAAGTTGGAGGTGCATGTCCCGGACCGGATGCGAACCCACACCCTTGCAGAATCAGAGGCAGAGGTTATATCCACTGGGCTACCACGGCTTGAGTTATAAATAAACTGTTTCAATAATCGTTAAAAAGGCGATTGAGGTATTAAAAGTTACTCGTATTTCCTCATAAAGTTTAAACGAAGCGCGAACAGAATTAAGCAAACGTTCTAAAGGCGAAAGTCAGATTGTCTTCAGTCAAAGCGTAAGGGTTAAATCCCTCGAATCTTTTCAGTTCTATTGTGAAAACAAGAATGAACAGTACTGAGCGACTACATGAATGTATAATTAGTTGCAAAAGGTGAGCCTGCACGGGACAAAGGGCCTCCACACATCTGCGTCACTTTACGGAGCTCTCTAATTTACATCCACAGTTTTGCTTTGTGCCTTATCGTGCCTATTTGTAACGACGTAGTGTTTAAACTCGAGCTTTTAGTAACTAAAAGTTTTTACACAACGGCAGTTCTTTATTACAGCTTTTTGTTACGAACGTACTGTTGCGAGCATTCCCCTAGTAGTGTACATACTACTATGTGACTATTCATACGACAACCGTACGAATAAAGTAATCTATATTTGCCTAATAAGTTAAATTACCTGTTAATTATATATAATTTGTATCCCTTTGACAAAATCATTGCATTATCTGTGTCTAACTAAAAGGCAGCTTACTTGTTAATGAACCTATTGTAACAAGGAAAGTTAAACATAATATTTTTAATTTGACGTTACCATTAACCATTTTTGCATATTTGGGATTACCCAAGATGCACAATTTTTTTAAATTTCAAGTCCAAGTAAAAAGTGGTAGGTATTTCGCTTCTACACCTACTCTTCTTCGTCACCTGGTGCCAGAAGACAGACAACACTTGGTGTCACTAGGTGTTGTCTGCTTTCTGGCACAAACTCACCCTTTTTACCTCATCTTGGGGCAAAATGGTCGAGTCTTTGACTTATACCTACTAACAGTGCTTAACACGTTCGCTGCGGTACGAGGTCAATTGACCTTGTACGTCTAGTGAGTTCAAGAGCGTACCTCGTACCGTACTAGAGGAAAGTACAGAAAAGTCAGTGCCGCAGCGAAAGTGTTAAACAAAAGCTTGTACTAAATGTAGTATGTAAAGAAGATTCAATTCTATTTACAATCATAAGCACCTACATTCCAGTAATTAAAAATACATATTCCATTCCATATTTCAAAATGGCGTTGTTAGAAAATAGGCTAGGTCAGAACAATATAACTGTCACAAGTATTCGAGGCCGAGTGACGTTAGATATACATGCATGCAATTGAGTTTAAAATAGAAGATGGTTTTGTTGGATAGATATAGATATACATATTCCATTGTTATAATTTTTTAGGGTTCTCTGAGGGAAAAACCGAATCTTAAAAGATCACTTGATTGCACTTCTTTCTGTCTGTATGTTGAGACGTTTTGTCACTTGATGACTTCTTATGCCAGCCACTCACCATCCATTAAACCCATGTGCTTGCAGCGCTAACGGCAGGACATCCAATAAAACTAATCAAGTGTTGGTCGCGTTTTGTCGGATGTCCAGCCGTTTGCGCTGCAAGACCGCGAGTTTATTGGATGTTTAGTGGCTGGTATAACAATCTCAAAAGCTCATTCAACTAGAATCAGCAGGTCTATTCACTAACTGTGAGTAATTTTAGTGGAAGCAAATGAAACTTACCAATCATGTAATGTTAGTAAGTAATTCTCAAGTCACGTGATTTCGTTTTCACTATGTGTTTAATGATAACTGATCATAATAGTAATCAGTAAGCCATAGCCATGTCTATAGAAAGAAAAAGGTAGAAAAAGGTAGTGGATATATTTTTTTTTATTTTTTGTTATGAAATTGGTGTTAATTAGTATATTAGGTAGCTATATATACCAAAGTTAGTGAATAGGCCGGCAAGGCCCGAAGCTGAATCCCAAAAATTCTCGCATTTAAGCCCAGTCCCTTTATAGTGCGTCGGGGTTTATATATTTTTTTATGAATTTTATACCTTAAGATCCGAAGCCACAAACGTCTGAACCAACGATCCAGTTAATTAATGTAAAAATGAAATGAAAATTGCAGTTTCAGTCAAATGATGAAATGGCAAGTGCCCATTAATTAGTGCATACTTTAGAATTACCGCTCGGTTGGCAGAGTCATTGAGCTGCTCTTTCATTGCATGCGATGACACGGCTGTAACCTAGTTTTTCTGGCTTACGAATGCAATGTGTGGTCACCGCTTTTTTACCTACTGAAGAAGGGATTATTTATGTAACTTTATGTGTATCGTCATTATCAACCCATATTCGGTTCACGGCTCCAAGAATGGAGATCCACCACGCTGGCCCAATGCGAATTGGCAGACTTCACACACGCAGAGAATTATGAAGCTTCACCGTTTGAGAGACGTGATAGTTAATTTCTTAAAATGAACATTACTGAAATGTTGGAGGTGCGTGCCCCGGACCGGATTCGAACCTACGCCCTCCGGAATCGGAGGCATAGGGGCTATCTACTGGGCTATCACTGGGATATTCATATAATATTTATTGTATGAATTGTAATAGCCCATTGGATATGTGTGTGTATGTTCTAATAGTAAATACTCGTAGAGCTTTATGCCAAAGCTTTTCGTACAAATACAATATCGCCTACTTATTTTATCACCAAGCAGCAATGCTGTGTTCTGCTTCGATATTATGGTTGCTTATATAATTATAATAATAAGCACATAAGACTATTATGATTAAAGTTGACGGGCATTTGAACGCGGTTTGTATATACAAAAGTTTTGCTCTGATAGTTCAGTTCAGTTCTTACAGATCAGTTTCAAATACCACGGAAAGCGTGGATTTTCCCAGTATAAAAAGTAGTATGTTGCTTTTCTATCTAGCAGTAAAACTCCCATTTAAATCGGTTCATGTTACAGAAATTACCCCAGACAAACAAAAAGATAGACTAACAAAAATAAGCTTGATTGTGTTTAGTATCGTGTAAATAACTATGCATTACAGAAAACATCGGATTTAACTATTTAATCAAACTTTACTTAAACAGTTAAATACGAAAAACTTAAACTTAAAGTCAAAGACTCATCATATTATTTATATGCAGTGATTATTTATCATTATTAGTTTACTCATAAAATATCACCTGTTTTATCTACAAACATAATGTATTAATTAATAACTTCATAATCGAAGTCGGTACAAAATACACAAAGAACTCCAATTGGAAATGTGGAAATAACCACGAGAATTTCAGCTGAAAGACATTATTGTATGAAAGGAAAGCAAAGCACTATAGCTTTTCAATGGTGTATTGCCAATGACAGCCTTCACTACCTCAGTCGCGGAGAGCGCGCGCTTACGAGGTGACCTATGCGTTGGACTTAACAGCTAACAGTGTTAGTTACAGTGGTTGTAAAACAATTTTGTGTGTACAGTAAAAGCTCATTATTCGGAGGGATACGATCACTAAATGTGTTGCGAATACAGAAAGCGTGAATATGGAATGGTATTTTATATGGGATTCTATGAGATACGTTCTTGGGTGACAAAATAAAAAACAAATATGTAAAGGAAAAACAATTATTTGAAGTTATTGATTAATTAATATCTGCAGTCTTAGACAATGGTTTGAAGAATTTTTAAAATTATCTTGCTTGACATTTTTTAAAAGCTTCTTTCTATTCAGAGTGATTTTAAGCAGTAGCAATCATTTATTCGCAATTTCGGCAACAGGTTTGCAAGTTAAAGTTTTAATTTGCAGATTTTACGTCAGTTTCGACAGTTAGATCCGCGAATAACGAAATATTTAGCAGCAAATATAGGAGTTGAGACGCAATTTTTCAATCGGCGAAAAGTGAAAACGTGAATAAGGAGCTTTTACTGTATATGTTTTTAGAACTGTTGTTCTAAAGTGGTTGTAAAGCTGTGTTATAGTGTTTATATTACTGTTTTACAATAGTTATACAACTGTTGTAATGGTCATATACATTTCGCACAGATAATAACAGTGAAATAAATATTAATTGTAATGTGTAGTGTAAATATTTGGTGTTGTAAATGATTTCATTAAATAGTGTTGTGACTTCAAATCAAAACTTGGATATCAAATGAAATTTAAGTAAAAGTAAAATTAATTATAAAATAAAAATATGCAGTGTAAATATTTAAGTGGTCATATAAAATAAAAAAATAATAAGCAATTTTAAATTTAAATGTGCAGTTTCTATATTTGGTGTTATTAACTTAATTTTCATATTAAAAGTAATACTATAAATTTCAAATAAAATATAACATATAAAATAAACAAATTTAAATATGTAGTGTAAATGTTTGGTGTTATAAATAAATTTTAATTAAAACGTATATTAACTTTAATTTAACATTCTAATGTAAAAGTGTACTAAATACTTTTATTCATATTTGGGCATCAAAATTGGACATAACAAGTAGTATAAGGTAGGTACATAAGGTTTCCTACAAATTTATTTTATTATTTTATTTATTAAAAGAATATATGCCTTAGGTATCTTTTAAAAATGACCTATATTCCCATCTCCCCTGAACTAGTCGGAAAAGACTGTAGAAGAAGTGGTTAATAGGCATAATAGTACAGCAGACGGGGATCGAACCACGACCCCTCGTTGATAAGAACGACCCCTTTATCGTTAAGCTATAGAATATTCTAGAGTTACCAGTATTAATATATAATAAAGAACTTTAATTTTTTTAATGTTATACACAGTGGATTGCACGTCATAGATGCATACCCTAACAGATATTTTTCTTAATAATTATTATAATTATGCAGATTTTCCCAGTTTGGTTATTTTTTCTTACAAGCGCATACCCTGATCGACAACCTTATGCACGCCACTGGTTATACATTTTAAACTACATTTTTATACAAAACCTGCCAATTTAGACTGCATCGTCACTAAAATCAGGTGAAATAGAGAGACTAAAATCACATGAAATGATCTACAGTAGAGAAAATTTAAAGGGTGGTTACCGGTAGGCAATAAGCCTAGTTAACATTATTATAACCTTTAGTTGACCTCTACCTACTGGAAAACAAACCGGTAACCTAAAGCCTAAACAAACGAGTAAGGTTCTATATACTACTTCTCTTAAAACTATTATATATTTAACAATGATATTTTATGCACGGAAGGGAAGAAACCTTTTCCGTTTTTTTTCTATTTCTCTTGAGGATAAACCTTGTGTTGTAGAAAATCACATAGAAATCGCTGACTAGAGATTTAACTTGAACCCTGGCTTTCAACAAAATTGCTTTATACATATACCTACTAGCGGATGCTCGTGACTTCGTCTGCGTGGAATTCAGTTTTTCACAAATCCCACGGGAACCATGATTTTTACCGGGGTGAAAAGTAGACTATTTGTTAATCCAGAGTAAAATCTATTTCAATTTCAAATCGCATCGGTAGCCGCAGCGTAATGGCGGAACAAACATACAAACACACACACACACATACACACAATCTTTCGCCTTTATAGTATTAGTGTTACAAAAACTACGTTCATACTATTATGTTTGCTGAATCAAAACATACAATTTTAAATTAATAATATACAATTTGGCAAGAAAAATAATAATAATCATGAAAAAGGTCAAATCTTTTTTTGGAAGTTAGAGTTTCATCATCATCATCATTATCAACCCATATTCGGCTCACTGCTGAGCTCGAGTCTCCTCTCAGAATGAGAGGGGTTAGACCAATAGTCCACCACGCTGGCCCAATGCGGATTGGCAGACTTCACACGCAGAGAATTAAGATAATTCTCTGATATGCAGGTTTCCTCACGATGTTTTCCCTTCACCGATTAAGACACGTGATATTTAATTTCTTAAATTGCACACAATTGAAATGTTGGAGGTGCATGCCCCGGACCGGATTCGAACCCACACCCTCTGAAATCGGAGGCATAGGTCATATCCACTGGGCTATCACGGCATTAAAAAATCTGTTGGTCCATATTATTAGAAAAAAATAAACTTATTTATATCTATAATATAATAATATTTTTCTTCTTTGATACTTAAGCTATCAAATCGCGTAATTAAATTTTGGATGAAGATGATATTATTTGATGTAGATCAAATTTAGGACGACAACGAGATACCGTAAACGACATTACAAAGAGAAATCGAAAGAATATTTTTTCAGTGATATACAAGCTCTTAGTATTTTATCTTAGATGTAAAATAAATTTCAGTTTATTAACAAAACGCTGACGCCGCGCGGTTTCACTCGCGTGGTTTCCGTTCCCGTAGGAATACGGGGATAATATTATATAACCTATAGCCTGCCTCGATAAATGGGCTATCTAACACTGAAAAATTTTTTTTAATCGGACCAGTAGTTCCTGAGATTAGCGCGTTCAATCAATCAAACAAACAAACTCTTCAGCTTTATAATATTAGTATAGATAAATTTGTCTGAGGTCGTTAAACTGTTGTTAGAGTTTGGGTAATGAATGTAGACTTAAATAATATTGGAATAACTCAGTTTGATACTTTCAATTTAATTACTTAATTTAGGTATAATTTTTTTGACACGTGCATTTTTTAAACAAAAATTAGTAGATTTTTTTTTGAATTTACGTCTAGTTGCGTATAAAGAAAAGAATTGAGTTCCCAACTACAAATACAGTTGTCCCTTAGGGAAGATGTTTTCATTTCTTTTCCAACGTTATGAAACTTGGCTTTCCCTTGATTATAAACTTTGGTATTAGCTACTTTCCGAGTTACATTATGCAAATTATTGCTTTCTTTCATTAGTCTAATAAAAGCAAAGTTTTGTTTATATTTTTTCGTCACTTACTTGTTATTTTAAAATTGTTGAAGACTAACAGACACCCTGCGGTTTCAGTCACATAGTTCCCGTTCCCGTGGGAATACGGGAATAAATTAAATTGTTATACACTAATTGTAATTAGCGTAACTCTACATAACGACACTAAAGGGACTGTACGGTGTACATTTTATATAGTTACGTTATAGAGAGTTGTCGTTATATGGAAAAAGAAAAATGTATATGAGTAAAATTTTTTCATCGATAATTTCACGACTTCTATTTATTAGTCATGGTCAACAACAGTCTACACGTGCAGGTGCATTGTGCAATCGAAATCGAAAAGAAGAACGAATTCCTTCAAAAAAGGCTATTTTGCATAATGTATGACAGTCGAGACTATTACGGGCCAGGATAATAAGGCGACAAAAGAACGTACACAGCTGCGAATTTTACACTATTTTAAAGTAATTTTCATTTCTTAATTGTTGTCGTTATTATGAGCGAGTTTAATGTCATTTTATGGAAGGCAAGCTAAACTAATCAAAGCCATGTGATGTGGACGCTCTAACAAGTTTATCGTTAAATCGAGTGACGTTGCCTTGAGTTTACACTGTATTTGTATAAACGTTCTGTTGTTTTTCCTTAATGATTGTTTATTCCTTTCATCTTTACGTATTAAAGCTTGTAATATTACAAGTTTTAATAATCTTCCTTTGACAATACTGTGAAATTAATTTAGTTGATCCAGAGCTTAGGTACCGCCAACAGATAAACCTATAGATTTAAAATTTTGATAATCGGTCTTTCCCTGTTCTTATTCTCTGAGTAGAAGAGTAAAAGTATAAAAAACTGCGCTATTCATTTTCTAATTGTCGCTTTTCTAAAGAAATTTACGCATGCGCCTACTTAATGTAGATAAAATTAAAAAGCGAATTTATATATATCTATCTAAACATATAGATATATATCTATATAATACAGTTTTCTTTTTCAAAGTACGTACCATTTTCCAAAATCACAAAATATATATAAATTACAATAATTGCCCGTTTAAATAGAGATAGATATATATAAGATATACATTTTCAATTTATATGTACAAGCGAAGGTAGCAAATATAATAATGTACAGTAAACAAGTCAGGGATCACAAACATGCATCGCCGCGAGCCGTTTTAACCTACATAAATATGTACGTAAAGTTATTTACTCCTGGCGAAAGGGTAAGAAAACGTAAGTAGATAACATGCTCGTAAAATATGGTGAAATATTGTAGCTTTCACAATATATTTTTGTTAGATTGCCTAAACATACCTATAGAAGTGTTAGTCCAAAATGTTCATAAAAATATTGAACCGACTTTAAAATCAGAAAATAAATTAAAAAGCAAAAAATAACATCGTACGTGCTACCTTCTGCTCACTTTGAAAAAGGTGCTACAGTGAAGCATTAACTTTTTTTTTTTCAAACAGTTCTTCCCCGTGGTACTTTCAGAAACGGCTTTAATTAATATGGAAACCCTCCCCCCCAACAATGATAATATTTGATGACTTACTTTACTTTTAACAACAAGATGTTATTTTTTTTGTTATTTTGTTTAGTTTTGTTATTTCTTTTAATGGTCTAATTACATACTAGTTTCTACAAATGATTTCTTTTCTGATGTCTATTATTTTATATTTTCCTTTTATTTTTTTTGTTTACGTTTTCCTGTTATATTTTCTGTGTTGACTATTTTTTGGAAATAATAAAAACACGGTGCGTGCGCCCGAAGTCACCGTTGTGAAAGTACAATTGACGTCACCTATAGCGGTTTATGAGTTTTCTTTCTTTTAAAACTACTTAAAAACTAGATTACTAACTTAAAAAAAACCACTTACTACTAACTAGTACTAAACCAACCTAACTACTTAAAAAAAACCAACATTTAAGAAATAAAATGTAAGTATTTGTATTTGTATAATTTCAGTTTTAAGCGGTTATTTTATACAAAATATCTATACTAATATTATAAATGCGAAAGTAATTCTGTATGTCTGTCTGTCTGTTACCTTTTCACTGCTAAACGGCTGAACCGATAAAGATGAGTTTTAGTATAATGATAAATGAGACCTTTGAGCAAAACATAGGCTACTTTTTAACCCTAAAATAAAAGTAGAAGGGGTTGAAATAGAGGTTGAAAGTTTGTATGGAAAGTACTTCATTTTTAGAGTTACAGTTTTAAAAATTCGTTTATAAATCATAAAAAATACGAAACATAACGTGATTAAAGAATTTTTAAAATTCAACCCTTAAGGTGGTGAAACAGGTTGAAAGTTTACATAAATATTCAAAGCGGATGAAGCCGCGGGCATCCGCTAGTTAAGTAGTACTTACAAGAATATTATGCAATTTCTACAGCAATACTATGTTTTTCCTTAATAGCTTAAAGCAACTTAATAAAGATAAAATATTCAAACAATATCTATCGTAAGGAAAAATAATCCAGAAACAATTGAATTCTACGCATACGAAGTCACGAGAAACTGCTATTAATAAGTAAATTAATGAGTGTAATTAAAGCAATAAGAATAACGAGTCGTTATACGCAAACAATAATTTTATGAGGAACAACGGGGATTTGTTTTCCCAAAGCGTCGATTGAATAATGTAATGGGTGTATTGGCAGGCGGGAAATTGCATTTCTGGCGCACAATAGCGCTGGTGAGCGAAAGCTTTCGCTTACGGCATCCAGACGTTCAATAACATTGCTGAGCTAACCTGTGTTATTAGAGAATGCTATAATAACACAGCTTGGCGCTAAACTTTCAACGCTGACCATACAAAGTGTTACAACGGAGATGGTCCATTTCAGGTCCACTCTTGTACCCCGTACCATTAAAATAAAAAAAAAATACAACGATTCTATTAAAAGTTAAATAAGTGAATATATGTAACTAAATAAAAAGAAACAAATAAAATAAAAACCAAAGTTTTTGAGTTAAATCAAGATGGCGCCCCTAAAGCAACTATGACATGACAATTGACAGCAAACGTCAAATCGACTACTGCATTGAATACGTCATCAATCCGCCATTATTACCCAAATTAGCATTTCTTGGGAAAGATTATTTCGAAATTAATTCGAAAGTAAATTCGTAGATTTGTATAATCAAAAATAGTTTAAAAAATATTTTCTTTTATTTCCGTCAGGGTACAATGACTGATCCTGGGCTCCATACAATTTTGGACCATCCTTTGTATTTACAAACACCTTTACCGTTTTCTAGTAAATTGATATAACGTAATTATGTTATGGTGAACGTAAAACACACACAGGTGACAGGGAGATGTGATCTCCCCGAAGCTATTTACCGCCGCTTTGGAAGACGTCTTTAAGCTTCTGGACTGGAACGGATTTGGCATCAACATCAATGGTGAGTACATCACTCAACTACGGTTTGCCGACGATGTGGTCATTATGGCAGAGACTCTGGATGACCTTAGTACCATGCTCAACGACCTCAGCAGAGTTTCTCAACGTGTGGGCCTAAAAATGAACATGAGCAAGACGAAGATCATGTCTAATGCTCATGTAACGCTCCACCCAGTTATTGTTGAGGACTCTGCGCTCGAAATTGTAGACGAGTATATATACCTAGGACACACAGTCCAGTTAGGAAGGTCCAATTTCGAGAAAGAGGTAAATCGCCGAA
Organism: Bicyclus anynana; assembly: GCF_947172395.1. Taxonomy (NCBI): domain Eukaryota; kingdom Metazoa; phylum Arthropoda; class Insecta; order Lepidoptera; family Nymphalidae; genus Bicyclus; species Bicyclus anynana. The sequence goes on from NC_069101.1 coordinate 9,083,911, forward strand.
TCCAGCTCGGCTGGGCCGCGTTCGGGAAACTCCGCGACATCTTTTCGTCCGAAATTCCTCAGTGCCTGAAGACGAAAGTCTTCGAACAGTGCGTGTTGCCAGTGATGACATACGGATCCGAAACTTGGTCGCTAACTATGGGCCTCATTAGAAGGCTCAAAATCACTCAGCGGGCGATGGAGCGATCTATGCTTGGAGTTTCTCTGCGTGATCGAATCAGAAATGAGGAGATCCGCAGACGAACCAAAGTCACCGACATAGCTCAGCGAGTCGCGAAGCTGAAGTGGCAATGGGCAGGCCACATAGTTCGAAGAGCCGATGGACGTTGGGGTCCCAAGGTGTTGGAATGGCGACCCCGCACCGGAAAGCGCAGTGTTGGTCGACCCCCCACTAGGTGGACAGAGGACATCAAGCGGATTGCAGGAAACCGCTGGATGCTGGCGGCTAGAGATCGTTATGCTTGGAGGTCCATGCAAGAGGCCTATGTCCAGCAGTGGACGTCCATCGGCTGAAAATGATGATGATGATGATGAACGTAAAAGCGATTTCATACTAGCGTTTTATACGCGCGTATGAGCTCGTCTTTGGCACACGCACAACTCGTACAAGCGTTGACGCGCTTATAAGCTCGTATAAGCGGCCGGCGTAAGTTTGTAAGTTTGTTCCTCCTTTAAGCTACGGCTACTCAAGCGATTTGGTTAGATTTTACTCTAGATTAACATACTCTTCTTCTCGGAAAAATCCATGTATCCTGCTGGATTTATAAGGAACTGAATTCCACGCGGATGAAGTCGCGGGCGTCCGCTAGTTTTTAATAATCCTAAATACTGAACCCTTGGTGGGCGAGTGTGACTCGTCCTTGTCTAGTTTATTACATGTTTTGACAAAGTATTTTACATTGCCATAGAGTAGAGAGCCGTGATAGCCCAGTGGATATATAATCCGGTAAGGGGCAGGCACCTCCAACTTTTCAATTGTGTGCATTTTAAGAAATTAAATATCACGTGTCTCAAATGGTGAAGGAAAAACATCGTGAGGAAACTTTCTTAATTCTCTGCGTGTATGAAGTCTGCCAATCCGCATTGGGCCAGCGTGGTGGACTATTGGTCTAACCCCTCTCATTCTGAGAGGAGACTCGAACTCAGCAGTGAGCCGAATATGGGTTGATAATGATGATGAGAGAGTGTGTCAGAAATCAGTGAGCGAAAGACTTAAGTTTGGCTTTCATTAAACTGCAGTGAGCGTAATGCCAAACCAAAATACGGGATTAATATTTCATCAATAACGCTGCATCGAATTGTAATGAAGGAATTCAATTTATTCCGCGAATATCTGGAATACTATTAAACACCAAATAGACTGCGAATTTAAATTTTTGAATTTAATATTTTTGCGAAATTGCTTTTGCTCACGATACACTAAATTTGTATAATTTCCATACATATTTGTCAAATAAAAATAATAGTTGCTATATTATGTTATTTATTCAAATTCAAAATTAATTTATTAACTTAGTTTGCAAGCAATATTGAAACGTCAGCTATGTATATACTATGTAAATTAAAAGTTACGAAGGCTCGAAACGAATCTTGGTCCGAAAAAAGCCCACAACGGACTCAGCCAGGGCTTTTGTTATAACCATTTTACAATAATGACTTAAATCTAAAGCCATACTCGATGTGCACCAAGAAACAAATCTGTACTTATATTCTATAGCTGAAGAGTTTGTTTGTTTGATTGTTTGTTTGTTTGAACGCGCTAATCTCGGGAACTACTGGTCCGATTTGAAAAATTATTTTAGTGTTAGATAGCCCATTTATCGAAGAATGCTATAGACTATATATTGTCTCCGTATTCCTACGGGAACGGGAACCACGCGGCGGAGAAACCGCGCGGCGTCAGCTACTTATAAATAAAGGTAGAAAATGTATGTATACTATATATACTAGCCAACGCGATACAGTTTTTCCTGCGTAGTTCCCGTTTCCGTGAGAATAAAATATAGCCAATGACACACAATTAACGTGGTTTCATAGAGGTAAAAGAATTTTCTATATTATCCCTACAACACCACAAACTTTGCCTCTTTATAATATTAGTATAGAAAACTGACGGCCTTGACGCAGGTATACGCGGTGGATTTACAAGACGGAGGTCCTAGGTTCGATGTCTGGCTTCGATTGCATCATCACTTACCATCAAGTGAGATTGTAGTCAAGGGCTAACTTGTAAAGAATAAAAAAGCGACAATTTCAATGTTATGATGATTAAACGGATTAACCAATCCACCATGCAGACTAAATACGATTACACGTTGGGTTATTAATTAAGTTGCTCGGTGGTGTCAAACCGTCTGAATTGGTAAGTTTTCTTTGTTCAATATTTTCCACTGGAGCGCAGATGTAATTTAATTTGCAGTACAGAGCAAATACCTACGTGTGTACAAAATGTGGAGTAAATTGGAAAAAAAATATTATACCTCGTTGTCGATACGACGTTTTACGATGTTTTAACTGACGGTTTAAAAAGAGGTGGTATAAGTTTGACATTTATGTCTCTGTTATCGAGCCGTGATAGCCCAGTGGATATGACCTCTACCTCCGATTCTGGAGGGGTGAGTTCGAATCTGTTCCGAGGCATGCACTTCCAACTTTTCAGGTGTGCATTTTAAGAAATTAAATATCACTGTGAAGGAAACCTGAGAAAATTTTCTTAATTCTCTTGCGTGTGTGAAGTCTACCAATCCGCATTGGGCCAGCGTGGTTGACTATTGGCCTAATCCCTCTCATTCTGAGAGGAGACTCGAGCTCAACAGTGAGCCGAATATGGGTTGTTAATTATGATTATGATGTTAATGATTAAAAAGAGATGGTATTTTGACATTTACGTCTCTGTAGGTATGTCTGTGTTTTTAAGGTAACATTACCGTTGATTATAAAACTAAACCAACCAATGAAAACTTAATATTTCATAAAAATTACGGCCTCCGTGACGCAGTGGTATGCGCGGTAGATTTCTAATAAGAAGGTCCTGGATTCGATCCCTGGCTGGGCCGATAAAGGTTTTCTTAATTGGTTCAGGTCTAGTAGGTGGGAGGTGGCAGGTAGATTACCATACTACCGGCAAAGACGTACCGCCAAGCTATTTAGTGTTCCGGTACGATGTCGTGTAGAAACCGTAACGAGTGTGGATTTTCATCCTCCTAACAAATTATCCCGCTTCCATCTTAGATTGCATCTTCACTTACCAATCAGGTGAGATTGTAGTCAAAGGCTAACTTGTAAAGAATAAAAAATAGGCTCTTTTCACTTGGTATGGAAAAAAAATTGTTTTGAGTTTTTGCGAAGTGGTACCGTTAGTTTAATTTACGGATTTTAACAATAAAAGACGTAATTGTTCGAGTAAATTAATATTCTTTTAAATTATTAACCTTATATCTCAAACTCAACGTCGTTAGAAGTTTCATTAAAAAACCATTTTCAATTTCAAGTAATTATCTAGGGTTTCACTTTAGCTTTTTATTTTTTGCACTCTAACACAGCTTTTTAATTTACTTTAAGTAAAAGTAAACATTTATTCTAGTTTCAGTATAATATAAAATGAATTTTTGAGAAACTTTGAAAATTATAGGTACTAATACTATGAGTAGCTAGTTATATATTAAAGTGGATAGAGCAATAAATAAAATTACCAAAAAATCAATAGAAATTAAAATCTATACTTATAATAAATCTGTAGAGAGGTCAATTCTGTACATAAAATATATTTCCAAAATATACTGATGCCAAAAACGCAATCAGTAAAATTTTAGTCTGTCTGTCTGTCTGTCTGTCTGTATATTCGTTATAGAAACAAAAACTACTAGACGAATTTTAACGAAACTTGGTACAATTATTCTTTATACTCTTGTACAGGTTATAGTATAATTATTTATTATATATTATATAATATTAAATATTTTCATCACACTACGATTAATAGGAGCAGAGCAGTGAAGGGAAATATTAGGAAAACGGGAGAATTTACTCCATTTTTACAGCGATAAGTACTAGTAAGGGCTGGATTAAAGAGGTCGGACAAAGTAGTAAATAAATAAAAGACTTCATACAAAAGTTCACTCATGTCTACACTATATAAAGTTTGTGGTATTTTAGGGGTATTTTTTAAAAAGAATATTTGCCATATCTTTGAAATATGACCAATATTCCCATTCCCCTCTAACTAGTCGGTAAAGACTGTGCTAGGAGTGGGTACGACAATAGGCCAACGGTGATGAGTCTGATTGAGTCTTTAAAATAGTAGTATAGCTGAAAAATAATTTCAAACCTGCAGTAAAAGTTTAGATTGAATTAGAAAAACTCGATAATGTCGGGAGATTTTTCAGTTCATTACATAATTTAGTGAATTAAGCCACTTCGAAGGGTTGATCGTTGAACTTTGCCTTCGGAAAAAATCCCGAATGAAAACTTTTTCAATTATAAACCGTGGCAAGAGTTAAAAGGTTGAACACCTACAGTTTTGGCGAAATGATTTCTCGTGAAGCCCTGTCGGAAAATTTAAATTGTGCGTTTACAAAAACGTAAAGTTTTACAGTACATGTTATTAATTTTCCAAGTTGATTTTCATTATGAATATTTTTTTTTTAATGAATTTTTATATTTATTTATAAAGTTAGTTAAATTGTAGAGGAGACCGGGGCTAATTGTGACATAAGTTTAAAGTTTGAATAAGTATCTATGATTTTCTTTATACATGAATCTTATATTATGATTATTGTCATAAAGGATGTTGAGTAAACCGTTGTCTTTTTGTTAGTCGGTTTAGTCTATGGTTTTATAACGAAAATCTTTAACCAACACGCAAAGAAGCTTTCGCTTGGCAGTTGGAAGGAACGGGTACAGAAGGCTCTTTAAAACGAAGTCTTTAAGACACTGAAATTTTTCATACTTTTTGCTTAAATGTTATATTTAATTTTTAAAATAATTGTTGTTTACAGGTTACATAAAAACGTTTTATCAAAAATATAATTACCACATTAAACATGATTGTTTTTGAAAAAAAACCACAAAACATGAAAATTGATCTTGTTATTTAAAATACCATTGCAAATAATATGCAATTCCGGTATTTTTTAAATTAAGTCAACTGATAATAATCAGATGAAAAAATTAAATAAACAGTGTTGACAAAAAAATAACGTTTCCCAAGCGTATCTGAATCACAATTAAGTAAACTGCGAACTGGCAGACGCCGATTTAAAAGATAAATTGGTTCAGCGGAATTGAATCTGTTAATCAAGTTGATTAGAGTTCGAGAGTTTCAGTTTAGACTTGGGGGGAGGATTGGTGAACTTGTCTTATCTACTTCACAATTTATTCAATATTTACACCTACTCCTAGATTTTTAATTGAACACTGACTGAAACCTACACGTATACTTTACTAATCCCGCTAATATTACAAACGTGACAGTATGTATGTTTGGTACTTGTCACGCCAAAACTACTGAATCGATTTGGCTGAAATTTGAAATGGTGATAGAATATACTCCTTATAGATAGACTTTTAATCCCGGAAAAATTATGGTTCTTGCGGGGTTTGTAACAAATTTCACACAATCACGGGCATCCACTAGTAATATTATAAACATGTTGTAAGTCTGTATAAATGCTTAGGAATACCTTTTACACAACGTAAAGCACAACTAAACGAATTGTAATTATACTCCTAGTAAAAATTTTACTCTTACTGTGGAGACTTTAGTTAAAATAGCTAGACTATTACTTAATACCGGAAAAATAAAGAGTTCCTGCCGGTATTTATAAGTATACTATTAGGTATAGTAGTTTTATACTAAGTACTAAAAATAATTAATTTACCTAAATTGATTTCAGGCTTGATTATTTAAGTGTTGTTAATTAAAGTTATTTTAAGAACAGTAATGAATAGATAAATAGCCGACTGTGTTAAATAGAATTAATTAATTTCACTTTAGCAGCGTTGGGAATTTCAACAAGTAATTAACTAAATGGATCTTGAAGGTTTTAAATATTTGAGGATTATTTGTGTTAACTGCTTTGTAACAAATCATAAATCAGAAGGTCAATGTCAACACATCTTAAAGGCGAAAGTTTGTGTGTGTATGTTTATTACTCCTTCACGCTAAAAATGCTGATATGACTGATATTTATTATAGAGATAGATTATGGATTAAAACATAGACCATTTATTCCGGATAAATTCATAGTACCATTGTGAAAGGCGGGCGTTCCCTAGTCTAATATATATGAATTTTCCTTATTTTTTTTATTAGGATTTTTTTGGATACTGTAAAATTTAGTTATAATAACAATAGGTTATTAAATTTTCTAATTAAGAAACCTAAAATACAAGTTTTCCAAACTTAATTCAGGGTCCTCAGCAACATGGTAAAAGTTTTATTTTTACAATAATTTTCATTTCATTTCAATTAAAAACAACCTTAAATTAAAATAGCTGTCTATTTCACTTTTACACTTTCGCTTGGCTAAGACAAATAATTTTTCAAGTAATTACTCGGTTTCATAATCAGATTTCATAGGCCAGATTCAGAGCTTTATAAGCTTTCTGAGCCTTATAATAAGGGTATGCATAAGGTAATTTTCCCGGGGTTCCATTGACAGGGCAAATGGTGGAAACATTTTAAATAACCCTTAATAATGCTTACCTCAGTGCAAGTCGGGGTAATCTTTGTATCTTCGTTATAAGCCGGCGGCGGAAGGATAATCCGTACAGTGATGAGACGTAATTACTTTTCTGAAATTTCACTTTTTATTAAATTTTGCTTTCCGTATTATTAAGATTTATATACTAAAGGAAAAGATTGGTGAAGTTTAATAAACTTCTATCATTAGATGATTGTATGTCAGAAAAAATAACCATAATATAATCACTAGCTTATTTTTAAAATAACCAAATTTTGAAAAGTTTTTGGTTTCCGTAACATGGGTTTACCGTATTGTATTAAAAATAAAAAAATAGTAAAATAGGTCGAATAAACTTATAATATTATAAAGGATTAGGAAAAGTTAACTATACATTACCAGCCCAAAGTAGTTAAAAGTAAATGTTTTTACTTTTAAGTCAAATATGAACTTTTTATTCTTTTTAACGTATATTATTCTAGTAACCTATACCATTATTATCCTATTTTTTTAATATGTATTTTTATGACCCCGTGCCAGATGATATATAATTGTAGTAATTTTACCACAACTAGCTCCAACCAGTGGCGTGCATACCATAGATGCAAAAATGCCCTGCCTACCCTGAGAACTCGTTACGAACCTGTATTGTGATAGAAATTTTCTATTTTGCACCTATAGTGCATACCCTAGTTAAAAATCCTGTGCACGCCACTGGCTCCAACTCATATCGGTGACTTGAATATAAAACGATATTGTCCATTAAAATCACAGTAACGGTAGCAATGGGAACAGGGCAGGCAATGGAACGCGAATTTCGGACTGTAATTTTAATTGGGCACTTGAATCTCTAAAAAGGTGCTTTGATGAATTTGAAAGCGGAGTACTCGACACGGTTTTACGCTTTGAAGAGTACTAAGTCTGTTTTTGAAGTATCTCTGCTTTATTGTATCTCATAATTGCAATACAGAATTAAAAATTTCAAGTTTATAACAAGAAAAAGTAGGCAAGTTTTTGGATGCATGGCCGATATTCCCCTTTCTCCTCCAATTAACCGAAAACCATATTTTTATTTTTTAACCAGTAGTTGATCAGGCGGGAATCGAATCCATGGCTTCTTGGATTTGAATAGGGCTACTAACATGAAGCTATTTCTTAATTTCGACAACTTATTAAATAAAAATAACTTTATTGAAAAACTCCAACTAACATAATTTAGTCACAAATAAGTTGTATCAGAAATTCTTTACATCATAATTTCTACTTTTAATTTTTTTAAGGAAAAGTGGTATTCTTATAAAAAAAAACTCATTAAAAATTAATTGAAAACAATCACATAAGATCATTACTACATTACAGACAACTTTTAAAATTTATAAATCTATGCCATTTAAAGACAAAGAAAGCATTTTAGATTATAATCCCAATGACAATTTGAATATTTACTACAAAACGACTAAAAAACTTCGAGATAACAATGACTGTAAAATAATTATGTACACACGGCGTAACTTACGAAGTCGTAGCTGAAAATTAATAGCATATCCTAAATGTGATAATACATCCTATCAACCAGCATTGAATAGTAAATAAGGTAATGTAAAACCCGAAGGCGCAATCTGGTCATAAAACATTATCGCATTCGTAAAGGATAATGCTCATAAATATGTCATAAACATTCGAACAGCCTCATATCTGTTCCTCAAAGAGAATATACCGGATGGAGTAGTAAAAGGCACTTTAGGTAAATCCGCGAGAGATAAAACCTTAAGTTGTATTGGAAAACTTGAAAACAATATAAACTACTATCGTTCGAAGTGACAAGTTTCTCAAGTTACCTAATAAGTAGTTTTAATATAAAATAATTAAACTTTAAAATGCCAGTTATGTCGCTGTGGAACATTTCATTACCATAAAAAACTTCCCTCTAATGCCTTCAGTCATCAAAAAGACAATAAAAATTAAAATTAACTATTTTATATTAGTTACATTTATGTCAGACTAGCGGACGCCCGCGACTTCGTCCACGTGGATTTCAGTTTTTGACAACTCCCGCGGGAATCATGGATTTTTCCGGGATGAAAAGTAGACTATGTGTTAATCCAAAGTAAAATCTATTTCCATTCCAAATTTTAGCCAAATCGCTTCAGTAGCCGCAGCGTAAAAGAGGAACAAACATACTTACACACTTACACACAAAATTCCGCTATTAGTGGGATATTAGTGTGATTTTTTTTGCACTACTAATTTTCCAGATTCCTGGTCTGGTTATGGAATGTAAACACCAAAAGTTAAGAGTGCCCTTAAAGTATTTATTTTTCTTGTACATAATTATGTAAAATAAAACAAAACACAACAGCTTCAATTATTGTCTTCCTGCTAATGAATAATCTTCGAAACTATATTATTTTATGCACTTTTCACTAGTTCCAGTGGATATGACCTTTGACTTCGATTCGGAGGATGTAGATTCGAATCCGGTTCAGGGCATACACCTTCAACTTTTTAGTTATTTTCATTCTATGAAATTAAATATCACTAGTGTAGAAACCTGCTTATCTGAGAATTTTCTTAATTGTCTACGAGTGTGAAGTCTGCCAATCCGCATTGGGTCAGCGTGGGTGACTAAGTCTCTCATTCTGAGAGGAGACTCGTGCCCCATAGTGACCTGAATATGGGTTGATATTGTTTTTCACTAGTTGGTTAATATTAGCTGTAATGGCTGTAAAACATTTAAGCTAATATAAACCAACCGGTTTTCTGGTGAATGAATGAAATTTTTAACCTTTGATTCATTAAACGTACAGAAAAGTTTTGGTTAGTTTCGAAGCCTCAATAGCTCAGTGGCAAAGGGGCTGGACTCATCCCTAAGAGATGGTGGTTCGATCCCCGTTGGACTATTGTCGTACTAACACAATTTTATCCGACTAATTGGAGGGGAAAAGGAATATTGGTTGTAATGTACACGCACACACTAGTGATTTACTTAATTACTAATTTGTTCACTCAATTAATTACTTTCACTTAATTGTGTACTTAGTACTGTATTGCTATCGCTGTAATACTGGACTGAGCCCGACTATCTCGAGAGGCTTGTATTTATAGACTAGTCAATGCAATAGTTGGTATATTGACATCGTGTTCGTCACCTGTCACAGACTGTATCCGGCTGTCAGAATATTGACTTCCGGTAACAATATTGAATTCTTTCATGTCAACAGTCTGTAGGCTGTTGACATGTAGTCCTATATACTACATTGGTCATATTTACAAGATTTCTTTATTTATTTTTTAATCAATATTTGGATCTTTATGAATATTGAGTTAGGTATTAATTTCGATACCCTTTCGATCAAATTACGAGAATTGGATCGAATTCGATGTTCATTGTTTCAAAGTTATTTTTCAGTTCAGCAAAGATTTGTATAATTTGTTGATTACTTTACAAAAGTTAGGTCGTTCACGATCGGAGATAGAATATAAAATGGAAAAAGTTTAGTGACTTTAATTGGGACTTATATTTTTTATAAACCATTTTCACAGATTTCTGCACCACTGGGTGCTTGATTTCCTTATCCGTCTTTTAGTCCACGAACAAGCTATTAATGACTACACTGTTTGAACGTTGTATATGTGATATTCATGGAGAGTCGGACAAAACTATGAATGAGCGACCCGTGATGTTGGGGCTTTCTGTTATTTATTCTGCAAACATAGGCTATTTTTTAATTACTTATTAGACTACTAGCAGACGTCTGCAAGTTGCAAGTTGCAGGCGTAATAACCCTCCTTAATCCGGCCCTGCCGCATTATCCATCCTTGCCGGCCGTCTACTAACTATAAACTGCCTCACTGCCTTTCATCGTTATGTGCATTTTAAGAAATTAATTAACACGTGTCTCAAACGGTGAAGGTAAAACATCGTGAGAAAACCAGGTTTCCTCAGGTATGCATATAATGAGAATTTTCTTAGTTCTCTACGAGTGAGAAGTCTGCCAATCCGCATTGGGCCAGCGTGGTGTACAATTGGCCTAAGCCCTCTCACTCTAAGAGGTGACTCGTGCTCAACAGTGAGCCGAAAATGGGTTTCTAAGGACGATCAGGCGCTATTGCAAGCAAACACTAGTTATTTGGCACCTTCTTTGTATAGTTGGCTGATTCACATCCTTTCATGTAGTACTTACTCATGTGAATAAAAACTCATGACTTTGAATGTGCATCTCATTATTTTATTTAGTAAAGTTTTTGTTTGTTAGTTCTCTGAGCTGAAACGCTTTAATTAATAAAACTTGATAATTGCAGACTCTAGACTAAGGAACTTTGCGGTAAAAGGACATTGCAAGCTGTAGTTGCCTAGTTGATACTTTTACCTGAGCTAAATAATATTTTTAACTAGCGGACGCCCGCGACTTCGTTCGCGTGGTATTTATTTTTTCACAAATCCCTCGGGAACCATGGATTTTTCCGGGATAAAAAGTAGCCCACGTGTTAATCCAGAGTAAAACCTATATCCATTCCAAATTTCAGACAAATCACTTCAGTAGTAGCGGCGTTAAATAGTAACAAACATCTAAACATCCATACAAACTTTCGCGTTTATAATATTAGTAGGGATAAGAATACTGCTAAACTAAGTTACTACTAGTACCTATAATACTAATACATATAATATTTATCGACACCAATAAATGTGATTAGATGTCTGTCCCTTTAGGGCAATGTCGATGTGCGCACGCGATTAATCAGTCAACATTTTATTTCTGTGATGGCTGTATTTAAACGGCCTCTTTATAATACTAGTTGTATTGGCAAACCTCCGGCTTCCATGCCCGTGGATCAGGGACCCATCAACTGATCAGAGTAGGCAGCCGGGCATTCGTAATACGGCGCTACACCACGAAACGAAAGTCTTCAAAGAATTGGTTAGATAGGCAATGTATACTTACGGTCAAAGTGTCGCGAGTGGACCAGGGTTGGTTGGCCCCAGCTGACGGACGAGCAAGTGTGTAATGTGTCTAGAGTAGGTCGAGAATTGTGTATTATAATGTGTTTACCAGTCTGCAGGCTACAGCGATCCTCTGCCACCTACTATCACAACCACATTTTTATCGTCCACTACATTCTCATCTCATATACATTCTCACTCACATTTTTGGATCATGGCATTGATATGAGATTATACATCAAAGTTCCATCATATCTCAAAAATCGCAGACCTTCCACCATTAATTTCCTGTATAAAGGTTCCTTCTTAGGCGTTTAATTAAACCTCTTTGTAAGGCTTGTTTGAAAGATGCGGGCCATCTGAGACATAATTAACGAATAATTTATTGGATGGCGGAATACCTTCGTCCTTTCTTAGTTGAATATCCACCTACACAGGTATGAAAATTGGGCTCATAAATTCTATTTCTCGTTTCGCGAGACTTTCAGTAAAATAGAAACGTCAAGGGCTGGCTTCACCACCTGACACGGGTTGGGTAGTTTAAACGTAAGTTTCATCACTATCCTGTTTTATTTATTGCAATAAACATATAAAACATACAAAATCTTAGATTTTTCATGTCAAATAGTAAAAACTTGCGAATATGTTAAACACACTTAACAGAAAGTGGGATTGTAAACGTACCTACATAGTTTTTAGTCAGTCTTCATTCTATTACGCGTAAGCCAATCTAAATTTTTCTCTCAAAATCAAAATTGATTTTCATTAATTCCCTCAATAGCTCAACACTAAAGCGGACGACTCATCATCGAGGGGTGGTGGTTCGATCCCCGCTCCGTTGGAGTATTGTCGTAGCCACCCCTAATACAGTATTTCCCGACTAGTTGGACATGTTGGAAGACAATATAAGTATAAGTAACTAGCTGACGCCGCGCGGTTTCATCCGCGTGGTTCCCGTTCCCGTAGGAATACGGGAATAATATATAGCCTATAGCCTATAGCCTTCCTCGAGAATTTCCTTGCGAATTATCTTATATAATTATGGCTATCTAACACTGAAAGAATTTTTCAAATCGGACCAGTAGTTCCTGAGATTAGCGCGTTCAAACAATCAAACAAACAAACTCTTCAGGTTTATAATGTTAGTATAGATAAGAGTTAAAAAATATGGCAAATGCCCTGCCATATTTTTTATATGCCAATTTGCTAAAAATGTGAAAATTTTAATATTCCTATTAAGTACTAGGTAAATGTTTTATTAAAAAATTTCAAATACTCTTGATCTTCCAATTTCATTAGAGAGAAAAAAGAAATTCAAATAACAAACTTTTTGCCGTCTCACGTACAATTTTTCGTAAAGTACCATCGACGCAAGGAAATTCTGTGCAAAATTTCATTTTCAGTACCTACTAGTACGTAATTTTATGATATTACGCTTATAACTGAAACTTTACTTTCTAGTGTCTGCTTGTTGTGGGCATTTAGTACAGACCTCTGCCTTCGATTCGGAGGGCGTAGGTTCGAATCCGGAGACATGCACCTCAACTGTTCAGTAATGTGCATTTTAAGAAATTAAATAACGCATGTCTTTAACGGTGAAGGAAATCTTGAAAACATCTGCATACCTGAGAATTTTCTTAATTTTTTACGTGTGTGAAGTCTGCCAAACCGCATTTTTCCAGCGTGGTGGACTTAACACCTCTCATTCTAAGAGAAGACTGGTGCTTTTAGAATGAGAGGTGGTGGTGGTGAAAATGTTTACATTGACACATTGCAAATAGGCTATGTAAATGGGTTAGTTAAATAGCGGCTGGATAGTATTAAATGATTATTTTTTATACAATTTATTTAATCTACTTCCCTCGTACACTATTTAAAAGAATATACCCAATAGAATTGAAAACGCTAAGGCAAAGATTGCCTGCTTTCACACTATGGGGTTGTCAGTTATAAATAGTTGAGTAATTTATTTATATAAGTACTCTCATCAGTTATTTTGTCATCTATTGTGTCAAATGAAAGCTTATTTTGTACAATTTAACTTAACTATACCCTTGATCTAAGTCATGGTTTCCTACAATTTATATGAAAAATGTGTCTAGTCGCAATTTAACTGGGCAACCTATTTGCAATATGTCACTGTGTATATTATCTGTCATTTATTATCACTAATAAATAATTAACACATGAAGGTATATATTTCTAATGCCGGATATTATTGTACAAGAATCACAATTACGTTACTAAAACTAAAACTACATACTTGTAGTTTTAGTTTTAGTTTTAGTAAAAACAATAATATTAAGAAAATTGCATAAATTAGATAAATATTATGATTACGTAATGAGTATTGTTAGTATTATATCTATTTAAATATATATTGCAAATATCTGTCGTAAATGTATTTTTAGGAACAAGTTGGGTAATTTAATTAAATTTACGACATACATATAATTTATTTACACACACATGTACTTTGTAATAAGAATTTAAACAAAATCATAGGTCTAAGTCGTTAATAATTTTAGCTGAGTATTACAACAAATTATAACAAATTCTCAAAATGGACAGAGTTTTCACCTAACTTGTTATCGCTA